>NC_054747.1:19288982-19602107 GCF_018143015.1 Lytechinus variegatus | reverse complement strand
AAATATAAAACACATCAATGAAACAAGGGAACCCATTTAAAAGCGAGGAACTAATTAAAATATATATTTCTTCCTTGAAATTTAAATCGTGATTAACAGAGTTCAATAGAGTAATGAAAATAATACTATTTAGGTCAAGCGTTTTATGCATATACACTAAATTTCAAATACTCCTAGTATTGTCATACAAATCTTGCAGGGTCGCTGGCGACATGAAACATCAGTCCTGGGGGGCGTTTCATGAAAGGACTTGTCAGACGTTTTATCCGACAAGTCCCATTTTATCCGACATTTACCATAGGAACAGTGCCTCTCAGCCAATCAAAATCATGGAAAGATGTCAGATCTGACAACTTGTCGGATGAAAATATTGATGAAACGCTCCCCAGATCTTAGTAACCGGGGTGCGATTCATCGCATCCGTTGTTATAATGAACCTCTGACTGATTACTAATGTTGTTGCTGATTGGGCGTATGCAGAGCATCAGTAAAAAAACCCCAACAAGTCCAGGAAAACTGTTCCTTTGTAAATGAGATACGCCTTGGTATATAGTTGCTATTTTCAATATGCTTGTATTTTCTCTTTAAGGTGCATCCCAACGTGATCAAATGAATAGTTTACAAACTCCACCAATGCTCCTATCGTTCAACGAAATTTAAGCCGCTATTTTGATTCACATGTGTTCACAAAGAAAGGTTAACAGAATGATGACTCTTCATTATTATATAACATAAATGTTCTTTATCTTTTCAGTAGGAAACTCTGCAGATGATTCTCTCAAACTGCTAATTAACTTTTATCTTTCCTTCTTTCTTTCTTTACATGACAACGAATTCTAGGGCCAGATTTGGCATCAGCAACAAAACTAGTCTCGTGGCATCCACCTACGGGAGGAATTCGTGTGCAGTCGTATGGGATCGGAAAGTACAACCTTACGGAAGACTTTTCCTTGGTGATCCATGACGTCGAGGATAATGACGCAGGACGGTACATATGTATAGTATCTGACTTCAGAGGTTACGAACTCAGCAATCACACTGTGGCCACAGTTAAAGGTAGAAACCGATGCTAATTGTGTCTCTATTAAAGGTCAAGTCCACCCCAGGAAAATGCTTACTTGAATAAATAGAGAAAAATCAAACTAGCATAGTGCTGAAAATTTTATCAAAATCAGATGTAAAATAATGATGATGTCAATTATGTCAATCACTCACTATTTATTTTGTTTTTATTGTTTGAATTATACAATATGTCATTTTTTTATAGATTTGACAATTAGGAGCAACTTGACTGAAACATGGTATTAATGCTTTTGTCACATGTTCATGGAGGAATTAATCGTTGTATCACTTGCCAATGAGGAGAAAATTAGAATATTTCATATTTGACATAATAATATACAAAGAAATAGTGAGGGAATGATGTCATAGTCTCCTCATTTGCATACCAGCCAGGATGCGCATATCTATTTTGTGAAATTAAGCGAAACTTTAAAATGTCATAACTTTTTTATTTTACATCCGGTTTTAATGAAATTTTTAGTGTTATGCTTGTTGGATTTTTCTCTTTTTATTTAAATCAACTTTTTTTGGGGGTGGACTTGTCCTTTAATAAACATACATGTAATATAAATTATCAATAACAGTACAAAATCACATTGAAACTGTGCTATTAAAATGCGAACTCCAGGGGGTTGCACTTAAAGGGGTACTCCAGGCTGAAAATAATATGAATTGAACAGATATAGAAAAATCATTCAAACAAACCTGAAAATTTCATCAAAATGGGATAAAGAATAACAACTGTACGCTTTAAATACACAATACATATTCTATCTACTTGTACACTCATTCATGTATTACGTTTAGGACGGTCAGAGAGTGGATTGGGCACCTGGTAGTCAGGGAAACTCTTTTATCTACCACATACCTCTTCTATGTTTTGCTTCCTTTGATACTTTTTCTCACCTAGCAACTATCAATTTTTTTTCTTTTCCTCGTCTGCCAGGTGCTCAATCCCATCATTATGTCCGTATGTTTGTCATTGTAAATAAAGTACACGTATTCATATTTACAGCTGCAGATAGCCTTACAAAGGACCCGTCTACTATTTTTTATTTCATTGGCATACGACCAATTCTGTCAAATATTTCATGTCATCCTTAAACGTCGCAATCGTAAAAAGCAATATAATAGACGGGTCTTCTGTCCTTCTTTCTTTCTTTTATGATTTGCTTTGTCTTCCTTGTCTTGTCTAGTAACCAGTGTGTCCCTGTTCTTGTAACGTTCTCTGTTTTCGTCCTTGTCCAGTTTCTGTAACCTTCTCCGAGCTCAGCTTTATTTTTTCTGTAACTATTTTTAGCTATCAATGATTACAGATTAATTATCTGTTAAGGGCCTATCCACAACAAGTTTTTGCTTTACTTCAGGTCCATCAACTTTGAATCAGCATTTATATTGTAATTATGCATACTATTTCGGAATGAGTTATATGTTTTTTTTGTATTTTGATTGATTTGTGGAAAATAAAATGAAATGAAACTTGTGGCATTTTAAAGCTTTGCATTATTCCGGTGAAAAATGCAAGGCATGTCTGCATGAATATTCAATGAGCAAACTGATGATGTCATATCCCCACTTGTTGTCTTGTATTTGTTATATAAAATTACTTTTATTCAAGTTTTCCCCCAAAGAACTAAAAAAAAAATAGATTGAAACGGAATTTAATGCATTAGATATCCATTCAGCTGCAACTTATTTCATATTTAGAGAGACGTATTATTCAGACTAGTGTGAAAAAATGAATTAATTTTGATTCCCTAATAACATAAAAATCAAAGTGAGGCTATTGCATCGTCAGTTCAGCTAATGAATATTCATGACGACCTGCATATCCATATTGATGGGACATTCCAGATAAACCCCCATTCCACAGAGAGCAAGACCTCTGAAAGAATACTGTAAGACCATGAAACTTGCTTGATCATTCAAAGGTCTTTTAACGAAATTTTTTAGATATCTGAGGTCTTTTACGATTTCTGATGGATCTTAAAGTGTCTTCACGGCCTTCTAAACTTTTTTAAACGGTTCAAAACAGCCTTTCTGCAGTCTTTCAGGAAAATGGTCTTTTGATGGTCTTTCGATGGTCTTTCAGTGCCTTTCAATGAATTTCAATGTTCTTATTAATTCTTTCCATGATCTTTCGGCAGTCTCTCAAGATTTTTGCGGAGGTCACTGTAAGACTCATGAGAGATCATTGAAAGATCATTCAGAAATCACTGAAAGATTAGGCAAAGTCCATGGACAGAATTCTGAAAGATCACTTGTTGCATAAAAGATCTCTAACATTGAAAAATCTCTATAAGACTAGTCTAAGCCCAGTAAGACAAAAAGTACCAATCACTTTATTAAAGTTCCTTGAGGGGTCTTTCTGAGTCATTCCACAGGGATGACAAATTTCAGTGATCTTGGAGAATGCTGTATAAAGACCTTGCAAATATTTGGTCTTTGAAAGGTCATTCGAAGGTCTCCCTTCAGTGGAATGGGGGACTTAGCGATTAATCGCTAACCTGTGTTCAACGTGGCCCATGAGTATGTTTCACCGATGTAACTATGCCATGATAGATAGTGTTACAGTTTATGTGATCTTCACTTGTTAATCGTAGTTCCACCCCAGGAACCCTTCCCAACAATTGACCAATGCCCATCAGGATCAACCGGAAGTAAGGCCAACTCGTGTACGTTGACCACCGAGATAGGTGATGACACGACAGCACTAACATGTCGTGCTCGCGGTGCGCCGAGAGGCGTCGTCTCGCTCTCCTGGACCCTCAGTAACGGAACTCTCTCCCAACAAGGTCTGCAAAGATCTGCCAACCCTGACGGCGAGACAGAAAATCTGATGCTTACAATTGACGCAACGCCAAGCGATGATTCTTACGTCTGTACTGCCATTCTGCCGGTGACAACCCATGGAGATGCGACTATCAGCGTCATTGTGAATCTACCATCAACTAGAAATGCAACAGATCCGTTCACTGGAGATCCCGGTAGTAGATCTTTAGGGAAAGGTATGGTATGAATGGCCCTTCGTTTCTCTTTATGCTAAAAATGGTTATTTATGCATGAAACCTTTGATACGAAATATTAATATCACTATAAATTTTGTTGTAGGTCATTTTAAGAAAACTGAATATGCAGCATTATTTTTTTATCAAATGACACGATGGTGTCATGTTCTTCTTGATATTGACTTCTATCTGCAAAATGGTTAACAAACGATAAATATTTTATCCATTGGTCAACGAATTTCGGAAACCGATTTTCATTCCTGTAATGAAAGAAGAAACAAATATTACAAGAGAGCACAATGACCATATGCGGCTCCATAGTACCGTGCCTTTCTAATTCCGTTATGATGATATATTTATGACGTAAATCAAAAATGCCTGGACGAATCTCTTGACTTAAGCGCGTAGAGGATATTTTGAATAAGAAATCTAGTGATCATACGATTTTTTTTTGTTTCAGTTGATTTACCTCAGTTTCTATTATGTGAAGTAATCATTAAAATTATTATTTTTGAATTGCAGTTGGCATCGCCATTATCGTCGCCATCTTACTACTCATCACCTTAATCATCATCTCCAGTAAGTTGAAATAACTTGACTAATAGGCTTTCCCGATCCAAACGTTTTTAAGAATAGTATCACAACGAACGACAAAGTAATTCATGGAGATTCCATTTTCTAAAGAAGTAAAAGAAACATGATGTACATCGACGCGTGCACTTTAACCTTTGATGGCGATCTGTGATGTCGCCACTTTCATGGGGGGGGGGGGGGGGGGGTAAACGGAAAGTGGTTTGTTTTAAAACACATCAACTTGTGCTATATACTGTTATAGACATGAACCAGAATAGCCTAGTGGTTAAGTCGCTGCCCGGAAAGCAATAGATGGCAGGTTCGAATCCCACTTGTTCCAATTTTTCTGACTTATGATTTTCATTACAGATTGACAATGCGATCTTAATTAGAGGTCAAGTCCACCTCAGAAAAATGTTGGTTCGAATCAAAAGAAAAAATCAGACAAGCACAATGCTGAAGATTTCAACAAAATCGGATGTAAAATAAAGTTATGACATTTCAAAGTTTCGCTTATTTTTAACAAAATAGTTATATGAACGAGCCAGTTACATCCAAATGAGAGAGTCGATGATGTCACTCACTCACTATTTCTTTTGTGTTTTTATTGTTTGAATTATACAATATATCAATTTTTACGAATTTGATGATTAGGACCTTCTTGCCTGAAGCACAAAATGTTAGAATAATGGAATTCCACATGTCCGGGGAGGAATGAAACTTCATTTCACATTACAATGACGAGAAAATAAAAATATTTAATATTTCAAACAATAAAAAACAATAGAAATAGTGAGTGAGTGACATCATCGACTCTCTCATTTGGATGTAACTGGCTCGTTCATATAACTGTTTTGTGAAATGAAGCGAAACATTAAAATGTCATAACTTTCTTATTTCACATCCGATCTTGATGAAATTCAGTGTTATGCTTGTTGAATTTTTCTCGTTTTATTCAAATCAATTTTTTTCTTGGGTGGACTTGTCCTTAAAACACATAAGAGTAGTGCCGAAAATGTGTCTACAAATTATAATTTCCTCCTATTAAAGCCTCTTTATTTACTATCTATTGTCCACGGCGGACTGCATTTGCATATTAATGAGTCAGAAAAAGAGGATCGAGGGTATTTGAATTCCAGTTTATCGTGATTTAGCCATGAACCAGAAAAGCCTGGTGGTTAAGTCGCTGCCCGGAAAGCAGTAGATGGCTGGTTCGAATCCCACTGGTACCATTTTTTTTCTGACTTGTGATTTTCATTAAAGATCGAGCATGCGATCTTAAACACATAGGTGTAATGCCGAAAATGTATTTAGAAATTATTATTTGCTCCTACTAAACATGCTAAAGCTTATTTATTTACTATTGTACTATATCATTTAGCACATTACTAAGTCAAAGCTTAATATTGTATAATGGCAGCTAAAAAATTGAAACTTTAAGAGCAATTAACTTTCGGATTTGCTTTGTTGTCACTGCATGTGAAACTGAGACGTTTAAAACTTTAATAGTATTTATTTATCCTTTTACAATGTCCTGTCCATATCATACGAAATAATAGCATAAGCACTCATATTTGTGTTTTTTTATCTCGAAGTAATCATCGTCTTCATTTGGAGGAGAAGAATAAAGAAGAGTTATGAACCGTTAAATGGAGATATGAAATTCATTAAAGGTAATATATTATACTAGTATCCGTTATACATTCTAGTTTGTCTCATTATTTATGTAAATGGTAATCAATCATAGACGTCCAGTTTACCCCGTGGATATACTCTTGATATATACGGAATGGAAGTTTAGAATGATATATTTTACCCGGGCATTTTACTATCCAGTACCCATCATATTTCTTATTTGTGACCTACTATAGTGAATGAATCCTGCTCATGTTTTAACAGACAACCATTTCAGTGAAATAATAATTTCATGAATTTGATTGAGCATGCTTTTTTAATTTAAGAGTTTCCATACAAATACCACGAATCCATATGGTACCATTAGTGGTAGCATTAATTTTTTGTAGGCAAGATTATTCTGTTTTTTTTGGTCAAATATTAAAATAAAACGGTTTTACTAGATAAAGGAACTTGCAACGGGACTTGCTTTTCATTTCAGGCCCTGTTTCGTATTTGGAGCTTTGGGAGCTTGTCGGAAAGTGTAACCCTGTGGCCAGGGAGAATATTGTAAACAGGTTGGTGAATAAAACTCAGACAGACTCAGGATTCGACGTCGTACGCTCTAACATGTCTAAAGCTGAGTTCTACTATGAACTCTGTAGATGGAAGGAAACAACAACAGGAGATCACAGTATTCTCTCCAGAGCCATAAAAAAAGTTTGGCTGAACGCCGAAATACATATGCAAGGTAAATTTATTCATTATATTATTGTGACCAATTTGATATGTATGAATATGCTCTGTGGACTTCAATTTGTTGAAAATGTGTCAAACGTTATTTCATAATCTATAGCCTTGCTTTTTTCAACGCGTTAATGTCAACTACTCAATTTTAAACACGACCAATGGGGTTGTTGAGGGAGCTGTGTATGTGCAAAGTTAGATGGTCCAAACTTGTCTTTAATTCAACTTGCAACATTTTTGGTAATGAGAATCTGAATTGATCAACGTCTCTGTTCAATCGAATAAGAAAATAAGTGGGTGAATGCACAATTAAAGTTCATGCAAACTTCGCAGAATGGCGATCCGTAATGGACAATCTACAACTCACCACCGTTAAAAGAACAATCTAACCGCCCTTTCACTCGGTTTAAAAAAGGAATTTGAACAATGATCCCAGAGAAAAAAATAAGGCTAATGACGATTTTGTTATGTACATGTGAAACCAAACTAGAATGACGAACGCTAAACAAAACCACGAATTCATATTCTACTCCGGAGGTGAATTCCAGTAAGTTTTACTCGAATTACGGTACAAATTTTACGTGTGAAAAGCTTGACCTCCAAAAAAATCAATTCATTCGAGAATTTCTAATTGCGTGGAGTCGTTTAACATTTTCTCCTAATTTATCTGATTTGAATATAAAGAATCAAGTGTTATGGAATAATTCATTGATCAGAGTAGATGGGAAAGTTATATATATATACAAAACAAAAAAGTGAGTCCTCCTGAATCAAAATGCTGTAACTTTTGAACGGAATAATTTTGAGATATAATATTTCGTAGGTGTTTTTTTACACTAACTAAGCAATTCCTGGGAGGGAATGAGATTAGTCGGTTGGGTAATGCATGAGTTATCAATAATTGAATTAAAAATGACCATTTTTGAAAGTCACAAGAGTCGTTTTTTTCAGATTGTGTAAATACAAAGTTGGGCAAAGGTTCTTTTTTTGGTGAATTTTATTTTGTTAACGTTGTTTTACTTTCCATCATTGAGCCACTCTACACTAAATTTTGATAACGTATTTTCATGCTTGAGTGAGCACATTTTTGTGACGTATCATCTCATAGGGGTTTATGGTAGTATCCTCTGTAACTTGTTAAAATATGTTAAAATTGGAAAATGTTAGTGGCTTTCCTCCCCCAATATCTCGGCACCTCCCCACTTTCAAATTCTGGATCCACCACTGATTTGTCCATAAACTTAACTGATACTGAGATTTATTTGGAAAAGAATGCATTTATGCAGTATTTAAAAGAGTATTAATTCCTAAGTTTTCGAGTGTGTTCGCTCAACCATGACAGTAGACAATTTCCGTTACCAAATTGAAGCATTACTTGCCAATGATATTTGAAAAGCGTATTTTTTTCATGAAATGTTCATTGAGCCGTGAAATGATGAATATTGTTGAATATACTCTTCAAAAAAAATAATTGTCATCATATTCGATAATTTTATCGATAAAAATGTGTAAACAATTCTAATAACAAACTTTGACTGTGTTTATTCAACCGTAAAATTTAGCCAAAAAGTTGTAGTCTTTTAGAAAGTACCTTTTACAAGCCTTCTGACTATTTTTCATGGTGAGAATGTGGAAGTCGTTCCAATAAACTGGAATAAAAGTCATGATATTTTGCTTGTGACTTTTAAAAAGTAAGTTTTGCATTCTGCCGGTGCTCACTGAAGCATGACATATACGTCCGTAACATTCACTAAAAGGATACCTTCTAAAATTCCCTACACGCTCATGTAAAAATATATTAAAAACTCCTAGTGGTTCGGAAATTATGGATGTTTGTTAAAGGGGATTACTTTTTTTGTGCATATAAACAACTTTGGCTAAAAAATTGGATCATCATTATTACACATTTAATGGATGAACAAAACAATTTTCTCTCACATACAACTTTTTTTTTTACAAAAGTACAAAATTAATTGTAATTTTCTTGACTATTACTCATTGATTTCTGCAATACCCAATGAATGGAAACATTTTCGTGAACATCTTGTTGAGAGTAGAAAAACTCAAGAAGATTTGTTGTATATTTTAAATAATGTTTTTAAGGTATGCAAGTTTATCCATAGAATTTCTGTTGATGAAATTCCCCGACTTTACAAACGAAATGGGCATCCATTTTATATGAACCGGTTAATAACTGGAATAAAGTATATATGATTCCCTTTAAATGCTGTCTTTCAACAAAACTCCGCTCCTTTCAATATAAAATTTTCAATCGGATAATGGGATGAACAAACATCTTTACGATATTGGCTTTTCTGAATCTAATTTATGTACATTTTGTTCTTCCTCTGTTGAAAGTATTTCACATCTGTTTTGGGGCTGCCCTGTAACTCAACAATTAATTCAAAACTTCCAAACCTCTTATTTGAACAATGACGTGTATATGAATAAGAATTTATGTTTGTTTGGTTGCCCTGACGCTCAATACTCTACTGTAAACCGTTATATTCTTTGCGCTAAATATTTTATTTTTCGACACATTGTAAGGGTGAACGGTTTTGTTTAAGCTCTTTTAAGAAGCGTATTGAAACGCTATTGTGAAATTGAAAGGGTTCTCAGTCAAAAACATCATAATATTGTTTTATCATTAGATAATAGTACGCATGTACAGATGTAAACATGTTCGCTTCATGATATTTCTGTAAATTGAATTGCTTTCGTGTTTGATTTTTAATAAAATCTTTTTTTGAAAGATTTGTTTTGGAGGCAGAGCTTACGTGTCCTTTCAAGCACTTCCGTCGATAAAACAATCGCCATAGACTCATCGTATCGATGCAGCGCTTTGATTGACAAGTCGCCAAGGACACATACCGCTTTCGTTCGGGAATTCGAATTCAAATCACAGTTTTCGAGTGAGCGTATGAAAGGTCCGATGATTTTGAGGACGAATTGCAATCATCAATACAATGATGAAAAGGCCCTAAAGCACATTAACATCTGCACTGGACCGTGTTTCGGAATTTTCTTAATCACTGCACAGATGTTTTAAATAACGAAGAGAGTCTTGGTCAAAACCCCTTTATAAATCGGTGAATCAAAACAGCAGTGCCGTCGTGGACTCTATAGATAAACGACATATTTGCAATATAACGTTCGGTTCGAATCATACAACGATGCGGTCTCCCGGTCATCCAACTTTCGACCATGGCATCTGATCTGTTCATTGTGGTTTGACGGGTATTTTCAAAGCCATTGGTGCGTTTTAAAAAAAACTTCTGCGTCGTGTTGCAAAACTACGCCAGCAGTGGCGTAACTACGGGGGCATGGGGGGCACGTGCCCCCCCCCCCCCCCCAATCGGCTGGCAAAAAAAAAACGGTGAAAAGGAGAAAAAGAGGGAAAAAGGAAGAGAAACGTAGTGGGGGAAGAATAAATTGTTGTTTATTATAGTGTTATATTATATTATGTTATATAACATAAGAAGCATTTTTTCATAACTTTATGAAACATTATTTGCTTAATTGTGTCTTCATTGTTCCTGGTGCTCGCATAGACTGTTTAACGAGATATATAAACCTGCTGTACTAAACCCTCCGGTTTTCAAATCAATATACAACAAAATAATATATTTCCTCGCAATTAGAGATATTATTGTTTTAGGTGATATATATATATATATTCTTCTTTTTCATGACTACTGAAAGTTATTGCCCTATTTTAAGGTCTTAATATAAAACATTTCCTGTCCGTGCTAACGTTCGCATTAGTGGATTGGTGAGATTTCTGCTCTTCATGAACTCCTAAAATCAGTCCTTAAAATGTCAATTTTTCTGATCTGAATATCAAAAAATTTTAGCTCACGCTTCGCGCTCGCATCATTTGGTTATTGCAATATATTGGGTCTTAATGAATTCCTACAAACAAGCCTTAGAATGCCCCTCTTCATGTCTGAATTTCCTAGATTTTCAGCTCGCGCTTCGCGCTCGCAGTATTTCATTAGTGAGATGCGTATGATAATCATGATTACAATGACTTCAAAAAGTGCTCCATGTGTTTAGATGTAATTCTAACAAAATCAGCAAGCGCTTGGCACTCGCATTAGATGACTATGGTGAGATATGTATACTCTGACTTAATGGATTCCTAACTATAGTCCTTAATATATACATGTTTGGGATCAATATATACAAAATTTTCAGCTCGCGCTTCGCGCTTGCATCATTTGGTTAGTCAAATACGTAGGGTCTTAGAGAATTCCTACAAACAACCCTTAAAATGCCCCTCTTCAGGTCTATATTTCCTAAATTTTAAGCTCGCGCTTTTGGGCTTGTAGTATTTGATTAGTAAGATGCGTATGATAATCATGATTACATGACTACAAAAGGTGCTTCATGACTGTGTTTAGATGTAATTCTAACAAAATCAGCAAAGGATGGCACTAGCATTAGATGAATATGGTGAGATACTGTATCTATACTCTTAATGGATTATAAAAAATAATCCTTAAAATTTCCTTGTTTAGGGTCAGTATATACAAAGTTTTTAGCTGGCGCTTCGTGCAATGTCGTGCTCGCATTGTTTGTTTAGCGAGACAGTTAAGTATCATGATTACAAATCAATTTGCTTATAATTTCCATTTTTAGCCCTCAATATCAACAATTTTCAGCTCGCGCTTCGCGCTCGCATTATTTAATCAGTGAGATACATATCCGTTTAATGCCACTGCGTATCCTTAAAATATCTCTATTAGGTCAGTATACCTGACAACTGAGTGCGCTTAGCGCGCTTCCTAAGTGACCCAAAATTTTGGCTGGTGCCCCCCCCCCCCCCCAATGCCGTGACCCAAGGTACGCCACTGTACGCGAGTGTGAAAACCAACAAACAAGAGGATAACTTATTCTAAAAAGTATAAGATACGTACTCATTTTGTGATTGTGCTGTTTGGCGACAGTAATTCAATAATCTTAATGGACCATTGCACCGGATCATTCTGGTTAGGCAAAGCTTTACTAAGGGGCCGAACTATCGTAACTTAAACTACGGTCCGGCCACCTCAAACTCTTGATCAGAATGTTCTGGTGCAGCAAACGTCCCCGAGTGTTGTGCTTTCTGTTTCAGATGTCCGTGATCGTACGTCAAAGGAAATCTCTCTTGATGATCTCAAGCACATTTGCTGGCACGTCCACGGTTGCAGGGAGAGAGTCAAGCCCATTCTGCGAGCATTGTACCCTCGGCATGAAGGAATCCCCAACTGCAAAGGTGATTCCTGCGATCATGGTAAACCAAGAAACGCCGAAATCAAGAATGACCTGCAGTTAATGAAGGCATGGAAAGAACATTCTATGACAACGAAACCTGGATACCAGGAACCTGAGGAGGATCACAATGAAGGGGAAAGAGTGCAGATGAGGTAAGAACTATAATCATGATAATCGCGTGGTTACATGTATAGTTTGTATATGTGAAATCATGGACATAGTACTTCTTTGCAGCCAAATTTCCAACAAAATAAACATTCCATAGATTGACAGGGCCTTCGTAATGTAGAAAGTGTTAGAGTTTAAAAGATAAATTGCGAATTTCTGCATCCATACGACTATTTGAGTTGAGGTATCTTTACTATTCATTTACTAATTTTGATTATACTTACAAGACAACCAACTTCCAGAGGGATTTGCTGCTGCCATAAACAACCTAAATATCGGCATGGTGATGACAAGAATGAGCAACAGCCAATGTTTTCTGCACAGTCCGAAGAGGTAGAATTGGGAGTAGAAAGATCATCACCAAACCAAATGATTCAACTTTGCTTAGCGTTAGAAAGAGCAGGAAAGGACGCACATGGACCTGATAAGGGAGTCTATATTCAACTGGCCAAAACTTTCTTCCGAAGTATGTTTAATTGTGCACCAGCGATGTTGTAAGGGGGGGGGGTGTTGTTAAATGGGTATCGGCATTACCGCTATAAAATGGATTTATTGTTGGAATCTTGAAAGAATAGCAAAACCAAAATTACATTGCAATGATTTTGGATGCATTTGAATTACTTGGAAACTATAGTTTTCAAACATTTAACCATTTAGAAATCCCTTGAAGGGTAGTATTTAAATCTGTCTGTATCACCGAAGTGAAAAGATTGGAATGTATCGGGGGAAATGATTAACTTAATTATTATGTACTGTTATGTAATGACCAGTTCTTGTAATATCAAACTATAACAGATTCATTTTCGTTTTTCTATTCAAATGCACAGTTGAAGATGAGTACAAGAGGGAATTGGACAATGAGGTCATCAAGGAGTTTGCTCTGAGTATCACCAAACAACACTACCAGAATCTTGCAAAAGCCAAGAGAATTTCAGCGGACTCCATTGCCAAAAGAAATGCTGAAGACCTCAAAGCGGTGTTCAAAACAGACGTTATGCTTGAGGAATGGGTACAGGAGCAAAAATGCAGTAATTATGAAGTCAGGTGCAGACTGAGGCAAGCAGCAGAACAATGCAATCGTCAAGACATCGCAGGTACAATCACCAGCGAAAGTTCTATTTATATAGCTAAAAATCGCTATTTGGTCTCAAGAAGTAAAAATAAGAATATAAGCTAATCTGAAAGCATAAATATATTTCATGTTGTCAAAATTTGATGGTGTAAATCTATTAAAGGGCCAAAAAAAAAAAACTTTCTCAGACACCGTTTTTCCTGACTGTTTGGACGTTTTTCTGAGATTGTACAGTGCCCACATCTCATGAGCCAAGTTCGTAGTTTTTTTTTCCTTATTAATTGAATCTCTCCATGGATTTAATATAGAAGCTCAAGTCCATTCAATTCAATTCAAGTAAAAATGGTTTCTTCAGATAAAAACTTCCATCGCAGCACAGAGCCGAATTACAAAAAGTTTTTACAATATAAAAGATTGAAATCATAAGGAATAAGCATAGTGTGGAATATAACAACGAAAAGGTCAAGTAGGTCAAGTATGATCTCGCCTCTATTACTCTCAGGGGCAGAACTAACACAGTTGGACTTAGTTAATCAAAAATAAAGAAGCAAGAAAAAACGACAAAGAAAAAATAAATAAGAGATTCAGAAATCCCTGCATAACAATATACCCCCTCCCTCGCTCTTCAAATTAGAAAATGACTTCACCTTTTGGTGACTGACCTTCATCCACATGGATCGAAATTGACGCCGTCACTTCTTTTGCGGTATTACTATTGCTTTCGTATTTTGATTATGATAAAGTTGTAAATAGACCTTATGTACTGACGTCACCACGCCCCCATCTTAGATTATGAAGCTATTGGCTTCTATGCATTAGTGATCTACCATTTGTGACTGCCGCTGGCTCATCTCTGACAACTCCCTTCACGTGTATTCCTATTTCCTCTGGGTGAGGGCGCTTTGAAAATTTGACATCATATGCATAAGGTCTAATGATTATGATTTGATTTTATTATTTACTTCTGCAATTACATCATTCGTATATAATACATTTTCCATAACATAACAAACATAGTATATTGAGAACTTTTTTGGCATGAATCATAACTAAGTGTACTAAAATTATCATTACAAACAAAACTGATATCATATCAAATTAGTTAACGTTTACAAGTTGCAGGAGAAGGATAGTCATCATAAGCAGATTGCTTGAAAAATGACAACCCCCGGTTAGAACTCATTGATTGATATAATACATTAATACAGCAGACTCGATATACAGTACATTTCATGAAAATCAGCAGTAATGTAATTTGAGCAATGAAGATGGAGATGATAAGGATGAAGATGATGGTGAAATGGTGAAGATGAAGGCGATGGAGAGGATGATGATGGTGATGATGCTTTAATGATGACACATCGACACAGAAATTTTACTTCAAATATTCTGATATCAACATAGATTTAACGTTTGCCTTAAATGAGTAAAGAGACGTGGATCTCTTTATAGATTCTTGTAGAGAGTTCCACAAATCAGGACCATGGTGTCTTATAGATCTCTGCGCAATAAGCAATTTGGGGTTGATTAAATGGAAATTAGAAGAGTTCCGCGTAGGGTATGAATGGATAGATGTGTTCATAGTATAAAAATTGTGAAATGAAGGTGGGAGCATGTTATTTACGTATTTGAACATAAGCAGTAAGCTTTGAAATGAATTTATGTCAAAAATAGTTAGAGTCTTTAGTTTATCGAATAATGGATTTGTGTGTGATAAATATTGCGAGTTAGTACAAATTCGAATTGCTTTTTTCTGTAATAACTATATTGTATGAATTTTAGTTTTTGCACACGTTGCCCAAACTATATTGCAATACGATATATACGGCAATATTGATGAATTGTATAGTAAAACAAGTGTAGTATGAGGAATTATGTTTTTCATTCTGTAAAGTACACCTGCTTTGACAATTCATGCATCCTCTACTAGCAAGGGCGTTCATTTAACTCCCTTGCCAGGTTATAATTCTACGTAGATTTATTATGTTTGAATGTCCGTTATCTTCTTTTTGATTACGTGACATCGACTCTTTACGGAACATCCCCTTGGATGATCTGGATAAATAGATTATTTTTTTTCCTTCAGAAGAAATTTATTTTCGGAACTTTCCCTATAACAGCTAATGACCTTGGTGAATGATTGATTCAGATTCAGATATTTTTAATGTCCATAGTGCAATCAAGTGCAAAGAGAAATTCACTTACTTCGTAGAAAACCTTTGAGAGTGTCTTATGATACACACAAAATTACATTGATGCATATAAAATACAAGTGAAATAAAAATAAAGGCCGGAGGGGTTAATACCATTTAAGGTTTGGCTATCAAATATACGAATTGAAAGAGGAACAAAACAGTTTACGAGTGCCGTTCTGCCGGGAGGTGATCTCAAAAGTTTGCCTGACTTCATCAAATCATATTTATAGAGAGCATGTTCCTTATTGGTCAGGATCTCTTTTGCTTTTTATAGGACTCTACCACAATTCTCGTCAAGAAAACACTTTTTAAAATTATTTCAGAGGCTTGCTTCTTTCCTACTTGCATGTGTCCAAAGAATTGAATTAAAACGAAGTGCACTTTTCACCCGTGCCTTATAAATGAATTTTCATTTTTTCCTAATACGAATCGGGACACCACGAACAAAAATAAATCATTGATAAATCAAAAAACGTAAAAAATAATATTTAGGTTCTTTGAGTTCCAAGGACATTGCCAAAGCTTCCCTCAAAATGGATTATGTAATTGAATAAAGTTATTGATTTCCACAGATATTTTCATAACCAGAGAACAGAGTGAATTCCTGATTCCCATTACAACACATCAAGCTTCCGTGACAATTACCAATGAGCGACGTCAGGGAGTTAGTGAATCAAGACAAGGTAAGTACGGACACTTATTTTCGCAACTCCTTTTTCAAAAGTTTCATCCTGCCCTCGATCTCGTTCGTTCCTAAACCTTTTTGTATTACGGATGACCCGTTTCGAAGACTTTGCACCAGGCTACAGTTATTGGATTTGTCAATATTCGATTTGACAGTCTCATCGACTCTTTACACAAACCTAGAAATGTTCTTTCTGATGAAGTTGTCCTTGATTCATATGCCTATGGGGTTCTAGAACAAATTTAGCTTGGTTGCACAA
This sequence comes from Lytechinus variegatus, assembly GCF_018143015.1. Classification (NCBI taxonomy): domain Eukaryota; kingdom Metazoa; phylum Echinodermata; class Echinoidea; order Temnopleuroida; family Toxopneustidae; genus Lytechinus; species Lytechinus variegatus. Next base: position 19,585,468 of record NC_054747.1, on the reverse strand, counting down.
ACGACAACTTTGGGCAATTTGCTAATTTACATAAATCCAAAATGGCCGCCAGATGCCGTCTTGAATTAAAACATAACTTTTGAAGCCCTAGCCCCAGAAAGATAAGGACTAACCCTTTTTTAAGGGTGTGTATAATTCATTTCTTTTATCATTTTCGCAATGTTATATATGTATAAGAATGAATATGTATTATGTGCACGCCGATATTTTATATTTTTGCTCCTTGATTATGCACATTTTCTTTATGTGTTGTAATTTGTATGTTTGCACGTAAACAAAATAAATTCCCATTAAGTTGGACAATAAAACTACAATATAATATAAGATTATCTTCAAGTCAAATACAAGATGGCCGCCAGATGCCATCTTGAAAATAAAAAAAAATGAACCCCTTGCCCAAGAATAAAGGAAAATCAAAGCAGAATCAATTTTCTGTTGATTTATTATGCAATGTAAGGGCACCTTCAGGTCAAACCCTAGGGGGCCGCCAGACGCCATCTTGAAAAAAATCACCTTCCTTCCGAGCTCATGTAAGGAGATTTCAGTAAGAATAATTCATTTCTTTTAATTTCTCCCGTTTTAGTTCGAAGTCAAGTCACATTATTCATGCGGTATAATATTTACGGAATACATCTCATTCGAACCCAGGAATAAAATTATTCAGAGTTCAAATTCTAGAGGAAATAACAGAAGGCGATCTAAACAAACCACAGACTTTACTTAAAATTTATATTGGATTAATATAAACCAGCATGGGAACTAGTTAAGAGAGATCGGACGAGAGCTCTGTAAAAACATTGAACAATGAAAATTATCCCCGATTCCGGTGTGTGCATTTTCCTTTTTGTACAGTTACAGGTATTTCCCAAGATGAACTCGAGCGTATTTGTCGCTATGGGGGACGAGAAGCTCTTTCGACATATTGGCATGAGCGGTACGGAGATAGAAAACATAAGAATCTGGACTTTACGATACTTTCCGACCACGAAATCATTTGTATGCTGAAACCGGTCATTGACAGTCAACATCACGATATCGTTATACAACAAAGAGATACACGTGGTAATACTATATTGTTTATGAAACAGCTTCTACAGGATAGGCAAAGCCCAAGATATATTCTAAGACAGAATCTGCAAAATGAAGCACCACACTATGGTAAGGAACATTTGATTTTTTTTTCAAAGATACTGCAATCACCAAGGTTACATGTGTGCCATTTTGTATCAGATATCACACTGAGTTGATTGAGCTCAACAAATTTTAAACTTGATTTACCGATATCACTTAAAGTAATTTTAACTTTATAACACGCTTTTTCATGTAATTTGATAGTCCATTATATCACACACAATACATGAACGGAATCCTGTATAGTGATTGTTTCAATTAGCATCATACAACTATCAGACTATAGTATAGAATATCAGGTGATTTGTTTTTCGACAATCGTTCTATTACCAAACTTATGTCATTTTCTATCAGATATTATAATAATTTGATATTAGTTTTGATTTACAGGTACAACTTAGAGTAATTCAAACTTTATAACACGCACGCCTTTTCGTGTGATCTGACGGTCTATAACATGAATGGAATCCTGTATAGAGATTATTTCGAATAGCATCATATTAGGTATAATGCAAAAATATCAAATTTTGCTTTGCCGTGATGTCAGTGTTGGACTGTTGCACTATTCCACCATTGACGTCACTGATCATGCAAGAGAGAGTCTTCGCTTCGCGACGCAGAACCAATTCAAGAACCCATGAAACAGATTGAAAATGCAGGTCACATCACAATGATCAGCCGGGAAGTCTAAGTTTCGGAACCGACAAAAAATACAAATATGCCGTTTTCCAGGGTCCAGGACGGAACTGTTATATTGATTCAACAATTGCCGTGAAAGACTTCTTGGTACCTCTTTGTCGTGAAGAACATTTAATAATACAATTCTATGCTCTTGAAAGCGTTCTGCATCGCGACGCCAAAACTCAGTAATCTCTCCGCACGTCAAACAGACCGGCGACTCTACCGAGAAAACCTTGCATTGCAATGGCGTACATGTAGCTATATATCATGTATATTAATCAGATTCCGCCTAACGTGGTGGCTTAACACCTCAGCGTGATATGTAGATCACGTGCCATTTACATTCAGTATTTTAGGTTAGTAGTTATACGTCATTCCTGAGATTAGAAAAAAAGAGATAGTACTGTGTATATTTCAGAACGCTTTTGATAAAGTAAGAAATAGACGAAAGTATTGATTATTTTGATTATTATTTACTTTATAGCGTGTCTTATTGCAAAAGTGAGAGAAGACAAAATATTCGATGTAGAACTCGTTGAATTAGCTCATCGCCTAGTCCTATCAGACGTTTATCCCATTGCCAAATCACTCAACATAAGTGATGCAGAGCTTACTTGTAACAGACATGAACTTGGACCAAACGTTCTGAGGGAAGGTACAGGAAAATTGCTACTCGAGATGAATCATACAGGCACACACGCAATGGGCATTGAAGAGAGGCTGGTAATGGTGAATGCTTTGAAGGTAGCGGGGTATCTTGAAGAGGCAAGGTCGATAGTGTTTGGTGAGTCACGAATTTCTCTTAAAGGTAAAGAAACTTAGTAGTTGCAAGAAACAATTATTTCATGAAAAATTCTTTAAAATCAAGGTTAAATGCCACCATATTATCATAGATCTAGTTCTGGTGCATTGAAATAAACTTATCCTTTCTGAAACTGACACAAGAGGGCATATTAAATGGGACAATGTTTTAATATAATTTATTTTGGAAAAAAAACAATTTATGGAATTCCGTTCTTATTTTGCTCATATCTCAACAATTGCACATTTTTTTGCAAAGTCATTTAGCACATAAATTCTAGGCACTTTTTTGTAGTCATGAAAAGGATAGGTTTATAACTAAATAATTGATGCGAACACGAAGTGCGAGTGGGAACAAATTGGCAGACCTAAAATGGGACACTGTATTCATGTTTTGCAAATCATGAAAAAGGATGAGTAATTGTGTATCTTCCATGAATAATGCGACCTGGATTCTAAGCATTCTAAATACGTTTCTTTTATTATGAAAGTCAATCATGCGAGTGCGGAGCGCGAGCTGAAAAAAAATGATAATCCGATGTGAAGAATGGTCAATTTATGAACTATTTCAAGCACTGTGTAGGGAAATTGTGAAGTGGATATGGATCGCAAAGAATAAATGTAGCGAGCGCAAAGCGCGAGCTGATATATCGATTGTGTTATTGTGATTTAGTACGGGGATATTTAATGACATAATGTCATCACATATGAAAATGATAAATATCTTCCAATTCTTCTTCCTAAGCTCAAGATGAAATTTGTCGAAATTCCAATCTGAGAAAGGTACAATTTGATAATTAGGAATAATGTCGTAAGGTATATTATTATCTTATTTATAAATCTAATAAGCCTAATGAGAGCGCAAAATTTGTTGATGTTGATATAACTGTGAATAGGATGCATGGGTTAATATCATTTTAAAAATGGATGCGAGCGCAAGTATCGAATCGAAAATTTTGATCAACTGTCATTGAAAGGGTTTTTTTTATTGTAGTTTGTTAAAATTAATTACTTGCACTCGCATGCATTTTTAAAATTATATTGACCCATGCATCCTATTCCCAGTTACAAAAGTTTATTTGCAAGTATTTTGGATCGACCTATGGAAAAGGGGTTTACAATTTTCTTGTTTATTCATTGGCAGAAAGGAATTATATGCCTATATGATGAGATTCCTGCCTAAATGCAGGGCCTACCTTAAAAAAGGTTGCAATAATAGATGGAACCATTTCCCGCGCGGAGAAATCTTGATTTTATGCTGTACTGTAACAGTAGATGTTAAAACTAAATTTTATGTTGTTTGGTTAATTTACTGATTTCTGTGTAACATTACAACTTTATCCTGGCACTTACGGAATAATGGAGGGGGGCAAAATGATATGCTTGCCACCCCAATGTTTTCATCGTCCCCCTTCCCCCCCCCCCCCCCGATCGACGCCTCTGCATGCACACACACACAAACCTGTATACAGCACACCCCCATATCACGCACTCCATGATGCTACTCATTTACCTTTATGTAATGAAATGCTTCTAACTCTTGCAATTTCTCCTATTTCTATCATCATATCTCAATTTATAACAACAACTTCTGAAGGTTTCCATGGCGAAAAAGAATAGTGTAGTAGGTTTCACCGAACACCGTGTATCTTTCTTTGGCAAATGTTAAATCTGAAAAAAAAGATCAGCCAAATGTTTCGACAAGTGTGTTCTTGTCGTCTTAAGGAGAATCACAACAAAAGTTTTATGAAGAAAAATAAAAGTAACTTATGTGTACAATTTTGATTTGATAGATTCATTGGGTGATGCATGATTGAGTGCATGTCAAAGATAAACGTACAACTTTTTTCAAAAGTCACTATACTGCAAAAATAGCATTTTACAGGGATTTTTATTAGTTTTACAGTGAAACTGTTATTTCGCTAAAATGTGTTCCGAAAAACCTGTAGTATATTGATGGGAGAATACTTGTTTTATGTGTAGCCTATGTATCTGAATGCGAAAGGATAGATCTTGTGTGGTTATATCAAGGGGCAGGTCATCCCCAACAATAGGTGTATCATTAAACGAGAAAAATCTTTTTTTTAGTAATAGCATAGAACGATTTTGCTTAATTTTCACAAAACTTTGCGGATTAGCATGTGCGTATAACTGTTTCTACTCAACTATTATTTAACCTCCTTTAACGAAATTCGAAAAGATATCGATATCTTCTACATGTTCTAGCTAGCATTAAACAATTGAAAATTGTATTGCACTTGCATCAAATAGGATTTGAAATAAGCCTAGCGGATGAAGCAGAAATAGAAGAGAAGCGAGTTGATCCAGCGAAATTAGCAAAGGAACTCGGTGTTTCTGATGATTCCAAGCCAGTGGGTCCTGATGGCAGAGAGGAGAGCTGTCAATCTGTACTTCAAAGATGGAGAAACATTGTCCGCCACTCATCATTCAATCATCGCATGGTTTTGGCTGATGCTATGTACAGTCTGGGCGAGAAGGAGCTTGCACTCGGTATTATCTCAGGTAACAGAGAATCAAAATCATGATTATGGGTTTTTACTAAGTTTTTACTCATTATTTGCTTATTCTTAATTGAGATGTTAACTGTTGTATTCCCTGCAGTGTACATGGTGTATCGCCAAAATAGTCCCCCCTTAAATGAATAGAACTTAGTTAATATACTTTGATAGTAAAGTTTGACTCATGTCATAGTCATTATTGTTATGATTAGATTGTCCTATAGATGAATGCCACTCCTAACGATTTCAAAGTGAGTTCGTACATAAATCAATCAAATAAGAACATTATTAAAAAGTAATGTTGTAGAAATTGTGTGATTGTTGACAAATTTGGAAAATAAGCACAATATTCGAGCGATGTGCTTATCTGTTTTTTTTTTTCAGATTTACAGTGCCTTTTCTCCAGCTTTGCTTTCATGATTTGACCAAGTTTAGTTTAATACACTTAATATATAAAGATCTAGATGATATCGTGGATGATATTGGGACAATTCATTTTAATTTTACAGACCTTCTTGTGAAATCAGTGTTTACTGGAAATTCGTTCTTTCATCTATAAACCTGTGATTAATTCAGGAAATAAACGAACATTCTCTTTCATTCAAACCATATTTCTCACTATGTATTTCTTTCTGTCTTTTACTATAAATATTTCTTCATTTCTAACGTATTCCTCTGTATTCCAAGGCATTTTAGTGGATTTGTATTTTCATATTTGACATATTTGTTTATACTCTTACTACTTTACTTTGCTGATTATTTCTTGTTTGTTACTTATAGCAAGGAGATATCACTTCTTACAGATGATCTCCTTTCTCATAGCGAGCCCTACCTACAAGTTCTTATCTTTTCACTCCCTTACCATTTCTTTCAGATATAATATTCTGTTGAATAGTAACTTCGAATATCGTCAATTTTTACTGTTTTTAATACCGGTTTAAATAACAAAATGAATAAAACTGATTAAATATAGGACTTGTATTGGACATGTTGACATTAGCCATTTATTCCATTGTCTTTGTAAATGAAATCCATGCATTCAGTTAATGAATTAAACGGTCCGTTAATGCATTAATTACTCAAGTTATCGCACACAAAAATGAATCAATAACTCACTCAATCACTCGTAATATAGGCATTTTTTAAACCACTATCCTCATTCTTCTTTGTCAGGAAAGTTTCGGAACAACGTCATAAACAGCCAAGTATCAAAAATGCTAGCAAAAACCATTCCAGAGGGAGTACAGGATACACTGACTAGAGGCCTTGGCAAGAAGTTGGAAACAGATTTAAACCCTCATGATATTATAACCGCCTGGGTGGCTGAAAAGAAGTTTTTTGGGTTTCTTCAAAAAAGTCCAATAACATTGAGCAACGATCTTCTCAAAGAAGGATTCTATCCATTTGCTCATGAGATAATGGCAGGTAAGTTGAAAGGATCTTATGGAATCTTAATTTAATGTCAGGGACCATGAAATGCTTTTAAAAGTTATAAGGGGGTGCGAGATGAACATGCATAGAATGACAAAGTGATGGTAATTTTCTTACGTTTTGGGGGAATGTTTACTAAAAAAAAATGCAGGGGTGAGGACTGGAGCTCCTTGCAGCTCAATCCCCATTTCAGCTGCCGTAAGCGTTATTGAATTTTTGCGACGTTTAGTGAAAAACGGTTATATGCACGTCGTAATGACTATAGGCTAATGATGTCATGTTCCCACTTTACCTTACGTTATTACATGATATCAATATTTATTTAATATTTCCATACATTTTTTAATGATATTTCTCCATTATGATAAATTATGTTAAAGCAATTAATAATTCAAGTAATTCCAAATAATGAAAATCTTTAAAATGGCATAACATTTGTATTCCTTGTCTAATTTACAATGTTTTGTTTATTTGTTTTTTCTTTATCAAATCTAATCACATTGTTATTCACCTTGGAGTACTTCTTAAACGCAAATAATTGTGTCACCAATAGACATTCTGATTATACCAGCTCTTCAAATGCATATATAATAACTATGTCATTTTTCATTGACTGTTAATTTAAATTATTAAATTATTCTAAAAATACTTTTACAGTAACACGCCCAAGAATAAAAACAAAACACGGAAGAAGAAACTGAAAATCATGATCCAAACAGTTATTTCTTAATGACACGACGAGAATGATGATGAGGCTGCAAAGGCTGAACTTTATGATTTTTTTTTCTTTATAAATCTGATATTATAATCCTTATAGGTGGATGGAAAGGAAAGGATGCGATCATAAGAGTAGAATCTCCAGCAGAGGAGGCCGGTGATGAGAACTATGACGCCAGCATGAGTTGTGATCTGGAAGATCAAGGTATACGTGAATTGATTTATTTCATTTTTTTTCTTTATATTCAGGGACGATAAATTAATTCTTATGCTGTCCTGCTTAAACGGAAATGGTGTAAAGTTTACTTAGGAATTAAACTGACTCTATGTTTGTTAACAGATCAGGATTTAGATGGCAGAGTATGTCAAAATGCAGTATTGCTAATGGATCTCTTTGCTGGCTTCATCTTACAAATAGTTCTGATTGATCTGTCCAGTCACACCTATAGCAAACCAGTATCACCCACATTTACAATGCATATATCTGTTAAAATATCTTGGAACTGGGAATGATAGTCTTGCATGCATAGTTTTCTCAACAAATGTGTTTTTGTATATCTTAATTAAGAGACAATTTCAAATTTCAATTAGATGGGAAATATGACATTGTTGGATTTCAATAGTCAAAATCCAACAATGTCATATTTCCCATCTAATTGAAATTTGAAATTGACCGGGCATGGTGGCTCAGCGGTAGAGCGTCCGCCTCATGAACGGGAGGTCGTGGGTTCGATCTTCGGCCGAGTCATACCAAAGACTTATAAAAATGGGACCTTCTGCCTTCTTGCTAGGCGCTCAGCATTTAGATTGGAGAAGGGTAATGATAACATGTTATGTTATGCAGGGCCCGCTGGTAGAGCAGTTTCCTAACTGAAGTGGCTACCCTGGGTAAATAAGACGTTATTATTATTATTATTAAAATTTAGTGGATTAAATACAATTCTTTGTCAGACGAGGCCCAGATATTTATTGCTAGTTTTTTCCAGCATTTATAGTGTTTTTTTTGGCAAATGAAAATATAATTGGAAATTGTGTCATAATTTTCCAGCATGAAACAAATAAGAGAACTGAAAAGTGATACCTTAAGATCGGAATAAGGAAGCCAATTTGGATCCAACTTAATTTATTGCCAAACGCTCCTGTATATATTCCAAATTATATAACTACAGTAGACTAATGAGGCGGGAGTTGACATTTTTTTTTTAATTTGTATTTCATTGGTGGATCCCCCAAAAAAGAGGAAAGAAAAAAAGGGTTAAAGAACATGAAAAAGGAGAAAGACGAGTGAAAAATATAAAGTGAGGGGAAGACATGGAAAATAAAAAAAAAATATTTCATGTCACTACATAAAATTTTGGATCGCGATGTTGTGAGTTGGAATCCCTACTCTGCCATTGTCTCCACTTTGACAAAAAGGCCCGAGAGTAATATCTTTCGTCTATAAGGTCAGCCACTCTGACTGATTCGGGAGTTACCATAAAACGAATTGTAATGTAAACACTACACTGGAATAGACGAGTTCGGGATTTCTTCGAACCATTTGCATAACTTGGATAACAGAAAAATAACAACTCGCAATACTTTGGAAAACCGAGCATATGGACCCCATATTTTAAATGTCTTAACTTCTTCAAAATATGTTCCTCTACAAATCTAGAGAGTATGATGAATATGACATGGATTTTGAATGTTTAGGACAAAACTACGGAACCATTCGCATTTTAGACGCTATATAATTAAATACATGTATATTAATTTTCACGGAATATCACATTAAAGTCTATCACGAAATTTGATTTTTGTAATGAACAAATCGAAATTTTAACTCGCTCGCAACTTTTTGATAAATTTTACACGGTATTCCATATCTGGCCGCTCATAAATTTTTGCTCATTACGCCACTGGTGACAACTCAAGGCACATTACGACGTAGTAATAAACTGTAATAATGATTTCCTTTGGGGGGCGCTATGACTTCAACTAGATTTAGGATGTTTGTATATTTTGTGATTATTTGCCAAGTGTGATAATAATGACAATGATATGTCCAGTCTCGCATCAAAATATATCGCCCCTATTTAAGCTTTATGGTTTTCATTGAACAGGTGATGAACAAAATGAAACAAATGATAATGGGATAAAGGAGAATTCGCAACCATCTCTCTCGTATTCGGAAACGCTAGACCTTTTCGGAGGCCCAGATGATGATAGGATTGCCTTTCAGGCCAGAGCTATGGTTCACTTTTAACTATTAAAGTTGACCAAAGATGCTGGACATGTTGGATGACCAGGTACATGCTCCGAAACTAATGGGAATTGCCCTTGAGCACTGTGACCACGTGGTATACGTAGCTTGGTGTGGCCTTTAATCGGCCATTAGCAAGTTTTCACACCGGTAAGCAGAACAGATTCAAGAACACGGTAAATGTATTGAAAACGCCCGCTAAATAACAATGAACAACTGGGATGTCTTCGTCGAGATCGATGAACCAGAACAGCAATTCCTCCCTAAGTTTCGGATCTTACGAAAAACGGCAAATCTGTCGCTTGACATGTCCAGGACGAAACGGCTGTTTGGATTCACCAATTTTCGACAACTTGATGGTTTCTCTTTGTTATGAAGGGCATTTGACAGTACATGTACATTGTTAATCTTCTTGAGCGCTCTGCTTCGTGGTGTGAAAACTCTTTACTGTTATTTTAGCAGCACGTCGAGAAAGTGAGGTGTACGCCAGGGGGCCACCTATATTATTATTTTTATTATTGTATTATTACATTGACGAGTTGATACCATGCGCGAACAAAAAAACGTAAAAGGATGTCTTTTTCAAGATATGGCACGTTACGTACGTAACGTAATGAGGGTGTCAAAAGGGGTATCTGTTTCGCTAGGAAAGCTACGTGTTAAGGGTCAAATTTGAGAGGGTATAAAGAAGAAAATGTTCTAAAAAGGGTGTACTTTTTGCTCCAACAGTTAATACTACGTGTTTAGAGTACGATTTGCGCGAGGTTTGGAAGGTGGGGCCGTACCAACCCAATGATTTGGGTAGAGGTAAAACCGACGACCGTGACATAACAATTAAACATGTCGCTGTACTTGTTTAGGGGTTCAATTCAGGGAATACTTGCTAAGAGTATCTTTTTGTTCCAATACTTGTTAAGGGTAGGGTTTCACACGCCGATAGTCAAGGGTGCATTTTCAGCATACGGAAAATACTTGTTTAGGGTGTTTTTTGATACCTAATATCGCGCATTGTATCCACTCGTCAATGGTAGTTCATCCTGGCATGACTGGAGAGCCAGTGCATGAACACTTACGGCACTTGCATTGTGCTTAGCTGTTCTGCTGCAGAATGCCCTGATGTTGTTCTTGTTGGATTCCAGGGGAAACCAGCATAACAGTGTCAGTCAAGCTGAATGTGGGAAATCTACCGTACTTCATCGGCCTACAGACCTTCTTATATACAGAATAATGCGACATGACCTTGCCTGGCAGAGATCCCAACTTAAACCAGAGAAAGGTTGGCTAAGGTCAACGAAAATGGATAATCTGTCCTTTATCAGGCATTCGAACCTTTCGCATCTACAACGGAAACACTCTCTAAAACGCACCAATTCCTCTGAAAATGCAAGTCAAATCACAATGGAGAGCTGAGGGACGTTTTGTCGAAAGTAGGCAGACGGGGACAGCATGGGAATCTCTTGACGCTGGACAGCGACATTTGCAATTGTTCGTCCGATCTTCTAATGATCTGCTGCTCCAGTTCACCAATTGTCTACAAAAGCCTCTCGCCTCTCCATTGTAATTTTAATTTCCATTTTCAAAGGAGTCGATGCGTTGTAGAGAGTATCCCCGTACATGTAGTAAATGCGAAGTCACCTTTGCCCTTCCTTTTATACGTAGATCAGTAAATGGCAGCCTGTTGCGATATGCAACCGAATGAAAAATATAAATCTAGATTTTGTTTACAGGTGCCGCTTTTCCTACGGCATCGGTGGCGTCAACCTCAAATATTAACTTAAGGTTAAGTTTTTAAATGACATCATAACTTATAGTAGTATATGGGCCTAGTTCATGAAACTTGGACATAAAAGTAATGAAGTATTACTGAACATCCTGCCTTGCTTTACGGTCACATGACTAAGGTCAAAGGTCATTTAGGGTCATGAACTTAGACCGTGTTGGGGGATCAGTATCAAAGTCTTAACATAGGGTTCAGTGTTTGAAATTTCATAACTTTTAAAGTATATAGTCCTAATTCATGAAACTTACACATTAAGGATAACATTCTGCCATAGTTTCAGACCAAATGCCCAAGGTCAAAGGTCATTTAGGTTTAATGAACTTTGAACACGTTAGGAGAATTTGTTTAATTTCCATTGTAACTTTAACTTTTTATTAAGCTAGTGATTTGGACAGAGTAATCAAGTATCACCGAACATCCTTTGCGAGTTTCAGGTCACATGACCAAAGTCAAAGGTCATTTAGGGTCAATGAACTTTAGCAATGGTCTTGGTATTTGTTCAATTACCATTACAACTTTGAAATTTTATGAATCTAGTTCATACAACTTAGACATAAGAGTAATCAAGTAACACTTAACATCCTGTGCGAGTTTCAGGTCACATGGCTAAGGTCAAAGGTCATTTAGGGTCAGTGAAATTTGGTCATGTTGGGGATATTTGCTGAAATGGCATCATTACTTTATAGAAAGTCTATAAGTTGTAGTTCATGAAAAATAGACATAAGGGTAATCAAGAATGAATGATTATTTCACACACATCTTAGATCACATGATCATGGTCAAAGGTCATTTTTGGTAATTTGGCATACTATTTCATTATCATATAAATGTTATATTTTGTGAATAATTATTCAATAAATATTTTCAAAGTCATTACTGATGCTATATCGAATCGTGTAATGAGGTGAGACTGCTAGACTTGTCCACGTCCAAACCCTTGCAGAACTTCCTTATATGACTATAATTGATATGTGTAAGTTACGCACAGTGTATAAATGTCAACCTTATCTTTGGTTCTCCTGGGGTCCGGTGCAGAAAGAGTTGCGTTTAAACGCAAGTAAAAAAAATCAATCGCAAGTCCCCAATGCTTAGTTTTGATTAGTTTAAAAATCAAGTTGTGCATTATTTTTAATAACGGGCCCCTGCTCTGTTTGTTTTTTTTTGTATGTGTATGTGTCCGATCTCCTTGAATGCTAATTTTATAATCCTTTTTAAGGAACCGTCAGACGTTGCAAGTTCTGTTTTTTTAATGCAAGTTCCTTCATTTTTTAAAGATTTTATATATTGCCTTTGTCATGATCTTCTATATTCTGTATGATAATCTAATGTATCAACTTTTTGTATTATGTTGATATTTTGTTATATATTTTGTGAAGTATGTGAATAATTTTAAATCGGAATAATGCCGAAACCTTTGTCATGACAAGCTGCGTAAAAATAACAGCTACATGTACTCCTTGGCTACAAGCTACATACATGACATAGGAAACATGCAAACTTTGCACAGAAATGGGCATATATCAATTCCACATAAAAAGAAGTGATGACTGATGACAGCATTACTTTGACTGTTCAATTCTACAAACCATGTCACATCTCCCCATGCCCAAACCTCGGCGTTCAGTGCATTTCAAGGAATTGTTCCTGCCGGGTACCCCCTCACCTCACTTGAGTTGAGTTAAGCACAATGTGGGTAAATTCCTTGCCGAAGAAAAACACGCCATGACTGGGAATCGAACCCACGCCCCTGTAATGGAGAAACGAGAGTCGTAACCACTAGACCACATACCTTAATACCGTATTAAAAAAATAAAAATTATAGTTCTCGATATCACTATGTCTATTTCTATGCATTTTTATATCATCATTGTAAGATCCTGCATATTGGCAGACAAAGGAGATGATCACTGGCAACTGACCTGGATAAATGGTATTTTCTGAATTTTCTTATGAAATAAAGAAGACTTGTATCTATCTTTTTTAAATTTAGAAAAAAAAAGTCAACCAACTAATGAAACAACAGGTATTGTACCACTTGCGTAAACTACATGTATACCACACTATCGGTTGCATATCGGTTGCATCAATTGAATGTCAATTCGTCCAAATGCCAACTCGTCTACTTTCATTTGGTCTACCATCAGTTCATCAAATATCCACATGACCTAATTGCCATTTCGTCCACTCCCCAGTTCGTCTAATAACCAGTTGGTCCAATACCCATTTAGTCCATAAACCATGTGGTGTAATTAGACTATGTGTTTATTGGGCGAAATGAATGAAAATAAAACGAATATTAGACCAAGAGGTTATGAAACGAGGTGATGATTGAACCAAATGGTTGCTAGACAAAATGTTGGTGGACAGAATGGCATTCGAATAAATGAAGGTCGACCATGTGGTGAGTGGACGAGTTGGCAGTTGACGAATTGGCAATTTATCGTGATTACTGACCACCTTCATTCATGTCTCTCCCAACTTGCTATCCTGTTTAGAACATTGAAATGATTTTTATATCTGCCGTTTTTGTATTTCTTCTTATCCGGCTTTTTTACACTCTCCATTTGTACCGTTTATTACTATGTTAATCAAATTTGTTTACTATATTCTGTAGAAAAACTGTTTTTATTTGTTTACTATATTGTACATACACTTTGTTTGGGTAAATATCTACATGTTATTAGACTCCTCATTGGAAATAACTTTCTCGAGCATTAATTTTGTAGGTTATCATGTCCAAGCTTACTCATGGTTAGTTTGATATACAATGCTTGGGTAGTCAAAGATGTAGAATGAAGGAATCAATCGAAGTGTCGAGGCACAAAAAAGAAAAAAAAACCTCAATAAAATCTACATCAAATGTACGGGCCTGTACTACTGATCTAGATAATTTGCCATCGGGAAGTACTTAAGGGCGCAAAAAGTAGCGCGCTTTTCTTTATTTTGCGTATGCATGAGTGTGCTGGTCTTACGATTGGTATAATTGTATATTGAATCACTTTTGCTGTAGCTTCAAGGTCGCATGTTTGAAAATTTGAAATTCACATGAAAATGTGAATAAAAGTGGCAAAGAAAAATCACCTTTTTAATAAAAATAGATTGGATTAATTTTAGTTTAGTTGCAAAAGGGGGTAGGTCCACAAATGATAATTTTTAGAAGAATATATATATATATATATATATATATATATATAAATGTAGACAGGTAGATATCATTTATACCTAATTTAATGTTCACATGATATGGTAGTATACCATGATAATTTAGTTTCTCATAAAAATATTGCAGTAAGCTAGAATTAAAAAAAAATTGTTTTTCTCGGAATGGTAAAAAGTGGACCTTACCCCTTTTACAATTTAACTCTTCATATATATTACTAAAATCTCTACTGAAAAGAGGTTTCAATATCTGTATGATCAATATGCATTTTTTTTCAACCTCATTGTTTTAGGTGTTATCCAATGAAAAAAAGAACTTATAAACAAAAGGTTACGAAGTAGATGTCAACAGATATAGCATGCTATACTTGTGCGACACATTTCGTATAAGGACTATGTTTTTAAGTGTTCAGGATTTATGATGTCGAAACACTGCAAGATAAGAAAAAAAAAGATAGAACCCCCATTTCAGTATTTGGTGTGAAAAAATCCTTTGTTCAGCGTTGTTTCAAGAACATTTGCCTTAAGTCCATGCTGGTTTAAAGTGATTGATGATATGAAATCCTAAATTCAGCGAATTCTTATTACAAGAGTTAATTAAACATACTGCGATCATATCCCGAAGATATTAGCGACCTCTATTTTCTTACAATAAATGCGACTTTAGATGGAGGACAATGTTTCGGTTATCCAGTGTCATTTAAGTCTTTATTGGTAATTTAAGTAAATATCTTTGCAATGTTTTCCTTTGTTGAAATAAGTTGTGGTGATTTATTGACTTTGAGTATGAACATTTATTTTAACATTTCACAGATATCGTGCTCATGTTTCAATGATCATGTCAATATTACTATTTTTCTTAATAAAATTCTGCACAATTAGAAGGTGGATTGTTTCTACTATGCTTTGAATGGACGCACTTTGAACTTCGGCCTGTAATAAAGAGAGCTTCTGGAAAACGCTATGGAATTGTAAGTTATTTAATGTCATGTTAAAAAACAGAAAATTAAATCAAGCATTTTTTAATGATAAGAATACAGATATATTTCCTGACGTATTTCTGTCATTTAGACCCTTCTTTATTGTGCCTAATCATGCTAATGGCCCGTATTCTGCACTCTAAAAACAAATCAGTCAAAAATGACTGGTTAATAGGGTCAGCTGGGAGCAACTGTTATTCTAGTCATATTTGACTATTTTCTAGTCATATTTTACTAAAACAGAGTTATTTCTGACTAGAATATATGTCAGAAATGTGAATATCAGTGATTGTCATATCAGTTGCTCCCAGCTGACTACTGGTCTAGTCAATTTGACTGATTTGTTTTAAGAGTGTGAACACTGCTTTATTGCAAATTCTGGTCTAAGGTTGCGCTTTGATTATGAATATCCACTTTTGTCACAAATCTCTACCACGTCAGGTTCAATTAACCAGATCATTTTCACTCGAATAATTAATGTCTTAGAATCATGACAAACTAGTTTAATTTATCATTAAAACATGAGGAGGAAGCATAGTAAACACAAGATACATGTACATACGATGCAACGTTTAAGCATTTTGGGCTTCCCATAATTTTAGCACAAAGTTAACCAGTTAAACTGGACTTTGGAACACGGGCCGATGTGTGTGGATTGCATGTGAAGAACTTGCAATTTTGCTACATATTATCAGAGATATTTTTCATGATGATGCATGATCCAAGGAAATTTTGATGAACTGGGAGTCAAGTGATACATGATAATAGTGATAATAAGTGATATGATAGTAATTGATACTCCTTTTTCATTTGACCTATGAAAACAAGTTGGATTTCCTTTATTGAACACACATACAATCTATATAATAATGGCGTAAAAATGTTTGTTGTCGTCTATGCATGACATTGTTGAAGGGTGAGGGTGTGTGTTTTGCTAAGTCATGATAGTGACGTGTGCACACATATTGGGTGTGTGTTTTGCCAAGTCATGATAGTGACGTGTGCACACATATTGGTAATCGCCGCATACAAACAAACATTTCGCAACAGCAGCAGAGTTCCCCGTTGGGATCCCAAGAAATAAAAGGAAATTATTTTAAATAATTGTCGTTACACAGTACATTTTATTTATATAGTTCATTCCATGGAGAGTTTTATCTTTTCGATTGGTTTATTGGTTTTATTTTTTTTCGACAATGATTTGACCATGAGAGTAGGCATGAAAAAGGGAGAAAAGAGAGAAAATTACGGTTATCAACATAAATTGAATGATGAGATCGGATTCGACCGCTGAATTCATCTGGCTGAACAGCCTCAGATTTTTGGGTCGTTTAGAGGGTGTTATTCTGTTTTATCTCAATAATTGACTTCTGGATATGTCCCTTGTCTCTCTTTCTCTAAGTGCCGTATCCGGAGAGGTATGCGATCATGGTTTCAGTGCCACAAATCTCTGTTCCTGAGTGTTTGAATCACCTACCACTGGCCCCACGCCTATGTAATCCATTGCCATAACTACGGGGGTGGGGAGCACGTGCCCCCCCCCCCCGTCGGCTGGCCAAACAAACAAAAAATCGGGGGAAAGGAGAAAAAGAAGGAGAAAAAAAGAGGAACGTAGTGGGTGGAAGAAGAAATTATTGTTTTATATTATATCATATTGCACTTATATTTTTTCATAAGTTTATGAAACAATTTGTTTGGGGCCTATGTGTTCATCATTCCTGTTGTAGCATCGTCTTTCTAGTGCGATCAAGGGTATTAAATGGTACTGAAACATCCCGTTTTAAAGTCAATATAGACCAAATATATATCCTTCCACTTCGAGCTTTTATTATTTGATGTAGTGGCATATGCTTCTGTTTCATGACTTCTTAAAGTGATTGCCCCTTTTTACAGGCGCGTAGCCAGGGGGGGGGGGTGGTCGCCCCTCCTTAAAAAAAAGTCCCCAAAAAGAAAAAAAAAAGAAGGGAAAAAAGAAAGGAGGAAAAGAAAAGGGAAGGGAGGAAAGGGAAGAAAGGAAGGTAGCTTTGTGTTTTTTTCATTTTATTCTTTATTTTTTTTCAAAAGAGAAACTCCTTCACTCTTCTTGCTCTAAATTTATATATGAATTTTTCGTCCGCGCTGCGCGCGGTTAGATGACAATATTGAAGTTCTCCATTGTTTCCCCCACTTTTTCTCGAACCCTGTTTTCCACCTCAGCTATGTGCTTCTTGCCAGTTAAAGTTAAATTGTATACATTATAGGACATGAATTTGAATAAGGTTAGGCTGAAGTAAATATATGAAGTTATCTTTTTTCAATTGATTGCGCAACTTCTGGTCTGGTCGGCTCCGGGCGGGTAAAATCTTTATATCAGTTTCTGCCGTCACCTCCATAAAGTCAACTTCTCCCGCTTTTCAGCTCATTACTAAACAACCATAATTTTGGGGCAAACAGGTTCCTAATTTAAAAAGAGCGAGGTATGAAATTCGTGTCGTATCAAATAAAAAAGTACAATATTTTTTTATCAAATTGTATTAAACTTCATGTCATTTCCCTGTATACATTCATCTCCTGTCCTGTTTTGCGCCCTCAGTTTAAAATTTTGAATGACACTTAAGTTTCTTTATATTCAAAATAAAGCGCTTCAGGATAAGTAAAAAAAATAGGCATCCTTTTTTATATAGATAGATAGTTTCAATAAATCGCAGAAGTTTCAACTTTTTGCGCACTATTTTCCTTGTAATGAAGTTTAATAATCTTAGAAAATCAATTGAATTAGAGCCGATTGGGTATTCATCTACATTTGATGAAACGTCCGCCCTTTGAAATTTAAGAGTTTCATTGCTCTGCGCGGGGAGGAATATCTTCATCTACTAATCTTCTTCTCTGTTTTGCGAGTTGAAAATATGCAATGTTGCTAAATTGTTTGTAATCAAATCTGATCTTTCCAAAGAAAGTATTTAATATATCTTTGAGTAAACCCTTTTCTCGGGACCCTTTTTATGGCAAGAAAAATTGATAGAACGCTTTAGCTTCCGCGCTTTGCGCGGAGTTATTATCATTTTAATTTCCTCCATTGTATACCTCTTTTCTGCATTCACAATCTTTTTTGAAAACAAGGTTCAAAATCGCAATATAGTCAACCGAATTGGAGGTACTAGAGACAAGAGAAACGGCTCCTTTTCATTTTAATTTATGAAACACTAAAAGCTTTGCGCTTCGCGCGGGAGGGGGAAACTCCCTGCACTCCCTCCCTGCACCAACCCCCTAGGGAGCGCGCTTCGCGTGCATTAACCGCCCCCTCCAAAATGAAATCCTGGCTACGCGGTTGCCTTTTTAAGGTCCGAGTATAAAACATTTTAAGTACGTGCTTAAGTTCATATTAGGGGATTCGTGAGATGTTTGTGCTCTTTTTAATGAATTCCTAAAAAAAGTCCTTAAAATATTCTTTGCAGTCGCAATATTTGATTAGATACGTATCATGTACAGGATTAAAATACTACAAAAGGAGCTTTGTGGTTTAATTTAATTCTTTAAAAGAATCTACACGCGCTTGACGCTCGCATGAGATTAAAAAGGTGAGATATGTATGCCATTAATGAATTTCTGAAAATAATCCTTAAAATGTCTGGTTTGGGGTCAATAAATACCAAAATTTGGCTCGCGCTCTGCGCTTGCATCGTCTTTTTTTGACATGGTTAAAACTTATCATGATTACAAAAAAATGTTTAAAAGGTCACTTGTTGGGTCTGAATATCAGACATTTTCAGATCGCGCTTCGAGCTCGTGTTATTTGATTAGTGAGATAGGCCTTAATATCTATTTAATGGCACGGTCCTTAATTTTTCTTTTATGTCAGCATATCCGGCTATTGAGCGCGCTTTGCGCGCCCGCTAAGTGACCGAAACTTTTGTTGCTGGTGCCCCCTCCCAATCCCGTGACCCACGGTACGCCACTGCTGTAATTCATGCATTCAGGCTGGTCAACAAATTCATCAGTTTCTTTCTTTACCCATCTTTTACTCTCCCGTCAGCGCTGAATATTTGGTGGGGAGAAAGTGAGGAGTATTAAACGGTCGGGGGAAATTTGATAGGGATCAATTAACCTAGAAAGAATGTGCTCGTCTGGACAAGGTCGATAATATCCTCTATTATGTCTGTTGTGATTTGACGAGTATTTTCAATAATTCGTCAATGTTCTAAAAAGTGTGTGCGAAGTGGTTGCTAAAATACACTATTGGCATCTGAATGGCTTGTAACTCCCAATGACCGACTCAAAGCCTCTACAGTACATGGTTCCGTAACACAAAACTTAGCAATGATCATAGAACACTTTTGTACGATTGATTGCATTGACTACAATGTACAATTAATCGTGAAAATCTAGCGTACGATCAATCGCTAACCCTTGTATTATGGGACCCAGATCCTAAATAATTTGTTATTTGTATTAAAGGTGCATTCTAGGAGCAGAATGACACCTGGGGCCCGTTGCGTAAAACTTTTACCTGAGAAAACTCAGGTTGTTTTTACCGGGGGTTTTGCCCTGTGTTAAAGTCAATGGCAGAAATCAGACTAACCTTAGTTTTCAGTTTTTACCGGAGTTTTCTCAGGTAAAAGGTTTTATGCAACAGGCCCCTGGATGGTGTAGAATTATGAGAATGATAATGAACGTCTTTCTTTTCACTTTAACTGGTGTAGAATGGCTCATACATGAGAGCATATCTACTTATTAATGGTTCTTCTGAACTCACAAACAATCAGTTCCTGTTTAGGGGGCGGAGATTCTAGTGGTGTTCGTGGGTCTTGTGCTTGCTCCCTACGAACTATTATATCTGACTTGAAAGTCACAGAAATATGTAAACATGGTCCAGATTGCGTCTGTTGATTGGGACCCTTTGCCACGTTTGTAGAGGTGTCCATTTTATCCGTCTCTTCTGCGTTTTGGCCGGACTCTTCGAACTCCATCGGTTCAGGCAAGAGCCTTTGACATCCAGCAGGATAATCTACATCCATTGGTTCGTCCATCACGGAGATATATATATAGTTCAAAAGAGAGCAAGCACGCGTATCCACGTTTACAACCACCCAGGCTATACTTTCAATATAACCATATATCTGGGAATCACGATCAACTGAAGAAAAATCCTCCTTTTTATACATTTCAAAAGTAGGCGTGGTAAATGGATCATGTGTTGGAGTTCCCGTTTTAGACGATTTTTTTTCGCCGTGTCATGATAGTGCCGTGTGCAAACATATTGGGAAATACCCAATACAAACAAGTATTTCGCAATAGCAGCAGAATTCCCCATCGGGAATCCCCAGAAAGAGCAAAATATGACATATGACTCAATTATCGAGAATGTCAAATTGTTCTTACGCTTCTTACAAGTGCTCTTGATCTCCACGAGTGAAGCGAGTATAATAATCAAAAGGAAGTGCTCGTGTATGCAGTAATATAAATGTAAATAAAATAACAATGCAATGAATGCTTTACAGAGGAGTTGGCGTGGTATAATGTTTGTCAGAAGGAATAAGATTGAGTATAAAAGAAATCTACCTGTCTTCAATTTTTTCTATATATTTACAAAAAAATGTCACTGGACCTAACCCTTCTGCAAGTACACTGAAATGAATAATTATAATGATAATTGACATTCATATAGCGCTTTATCAAGCTACAACTGTTCAATGCGCTTCACAATTATTATTCGCTACCCAGTCACTGGATTCATGGCATTCCAAGCTGCCTGTTAGGCGCAAACTTGCTAAACAAACTGCAATGACGGTTGTTTCCTACCAGTACCCAATTAGCACCTGGGTGAGAGTGGCAAGTGTGGATTGACGCCTTGCCAGACAATTTTCATGAAATGCATAAATGAATGCAGCTAATCCGATTATGTTTCAATTTCACTGGAAGAGGAACCTTTGTCCTTCACCTTCCTGGCCAAGAGAAATACTGTCTAGATTTTTTTTCATATGGGTATCATTATCAGACGATCATGACGAACATGTAGTAAATGGTAACACAAAGAGGGAGCATTGAAAATCCCCGAATGATACCATGTATAGTGTTTCCCATAGAGAGGAAAATAATATATGTTCTTATTTGATTATTGTAAAGCAACGCCAATTTTGCAATTTATGAAAATTGTATTCAAGTCAAATAGACATCATTGCTGCCTGTTTGTAATTTGGATCCAAACAACCATTCAAAAGGACAATCATTTTTGTCGCCTCTTACCAGCTCATTTCGTTAAAGTGTTAATTACGTTGGTTGGCGGTAGTAGTCTTGATCATATTAATCAGTGATGATGAAAGTATACTGCATCTCCGAAAAAAAAAATTCCGAGGGAACAGAACTTTTTTACCTCCTGACCATTTTCTGTGATTAAGGTATCAAATAAAAGAGTAGATATTGAACTTGTTAGGCATGTTATTTTCTACTTGATATTCAGACACCCCCGCTAAATGGGTTTTTGGTATTCGTTTTCATTTTTTTTTTGGCTCACTCATTCTTGAATGAGGAACAATCTAGAGTAATTTTAGATAAAATAGGAGATTGTAAGCTTTACATTGGTATGTCATTCGTTTTATTCGTTTGTTATTTTTTTGGTGGGACGCAATGTATGGTGTATATACGATTTACGCATTCTCTTAACGTGTCATTTTTTTCTATATCTTTATCTCATTCTCTCTTCCTCTTTATAAAGGGTTCTGCTCTTTGACTGTTTTTCATAAGCATGATAAGGCGTTCACGGATTACTGCGATATGTATCAAATCATTTATTTCCACAGTAATATAAAAACACTACAAAAATGTACAAAATAGGAAACAAACATAATTAAAAAGGAAAATGAACCGAGTAAGGTAGATCAATAAATAGACATGTAAATATTCAAATAAATAAATATATATTAAATCAACTTGACCTTAGCTAAGCTAGTTTGAGGATCCACGCATGGTTATCAATATCTCCACCCCAAAACTGCCTCTATTCATTCGGTTTCATTGCATTATATTAGACGATCATGCCTAAAGTATTAGCTACGGATAATAGGAAACTGAGGACGCACGGGTAAAAAAGAAACATGCTACGAAGTAGCAGTGCTTTTGTACATAGAGTTGTATTATAGGAGGAAGTTATTGGTGTATTTTTCTGATATATTGCAGTGCTCATTGTGCAATGAATGAATAAATTTAAAAAAACATTGCCACGTTCGTCTATTTAGATGGGATCATTTAGAACCGATTTCAATAATTTATTTGTTCAATTTGTATATGTTCATTCATTAAAGTACTTAAAGTGATTTATTATTCTATTGGCATTAGTAGGTGCATGCTGCTTGCTTTAAAAAATGTTTGCTTCAAAGATCAATGCTTATTCTTTTCTTAAAAGAAATACATGATAATATATAAGTTAATAATGGAAGACGGTCAGGCGACATTATGTTCATGGCCAGCTATAGTCACGCATATTCAGCATGAGCTCCTATTATTAAAAAAGGGAATAAATTTACGCAGTGTCCGATACGTTTAATTTCTTCTGCTTTGACGAAGCGATTTCCCTTATAAAAGACTGCTCTTGTATGACATTTACTAAAATTTAGAGCATTATGACAAAATTATCATTCATGTTAAAACCACTTTAAATATTTGGAGTCACATAATCAAGTATCTGAAATAAGCTCTTCATCAGCAGAAAAACCAAATGAATTATTATGAATAATTAAGATTTGAAATAGGTAAATGTATGTATATGTATGAGCAACCAATTATTATGTAATCATTATGTAATATGATAATTTGGAATTCACTCCTCTCCAACACATTCCCTTTAGCTCACAACATTGGCTCCGTAACACAGAGGTTTGCGATGAATTGCAAATATGAAAGAACCGCACTGATTGGTTCCCGGCCGGTATTTTAAATAGAGTGCGCATGCAACGATGATCTTGCTTGGTATTTAGCGATTGATTTCAAGCCTTTGTGTTACGGAGCCCTGGACAGATTTAAGAATAGTGTTTATCCATAATTAGCTTGATGTAAGACCTTGTATTTTAAATTTAATTATGGTTTTTACTTGACAGTCATTGGCCACTTTTTATCATTTTACGATGGCAACATCAGGCCCAAAGAACAAAATAAAAGAAATGTTTGTTCAGAAAGGCTCTTAATAAATACCGAGCTACTTCTATCTTTAATGCCTTTGTTGGTTGTGAAATAGCACATTTTACTAGGACGAAAGACAAACTTAGAGAAAGAAGAACAAAGATGAAATGGTTACCGAGCCCGGGGGCCACTTCCATTCACGAGTGGATACCATGCGCGACCATGGGGTCTCGAAAAGCACCCTTAACACGTAATTTCCATATTCTGAAAATGCACCCCTTAACAAGTATTGTTTTGAAACCCTACCCTTAACAAGTATTGGAAACAAAACGATACTCTTGGCAAATATTCCCTGAAATGAACCCCTAAACAAGTACAGGAATGTTTTATTGTTACGGGTTCTTCGGTCGTCGGCTTTACCTTATTTGGTTAAGTACGACCCCACCTTCTACACCTCGCGCAAATAGGACTCTAAACACGTAGTGTTGGGGCAAAAAGGACATCCTTAATAAAACATTTTAATTTTGTTTTATCATCCCCGCAAATTCGACCCTAAACACGTAATTTTCCTAGCGAAATAGATAGGGGAAGGCGGGGTAAGTTGAGCATAGGGGCAAGTTGAGCCACCAGCCCCAGGCCAATAATGAATGAGTCAGACATTGTGGTGGTGTCATGTATTGATGACCCATAGCATAACCCCTAACCCCACCACATTGTTTCCAACTTTCAAACAAAAAGTAGTTTTTTAGAGGGAAAAATATGAATTTCAGCCAAAAAAGTAAAAAAGAGTGTGAAATAGATAAGTGCTTTATAAACACACACGTCTTTAAATATAATAAGGACATGATAACAGCATTATTAGTCCAGGTATGGATCTTCATTCTTGTCATAGTCTTTTATATGATGGATGCATAATAAATGTGTGGATACAAAATTATCGCACTAAGTTCGGACTGGGGTAAGTTGAGCCAAACAGCATGGGGCAAGTTGAGCCATGGTAATTCCTATGGTAATGTGTCTTAAAAAACAAACAAACCATAAAAATCGATTGAAATGCAGGCTGAAAGGAGCAAATTTACATGACTGCTCTTTTCCTTTTACAGGATGTTAGTATTTATAGAGAATTAGCAAGTGAAAAGACTTTAAACAAAAAATTGACATGCTGGTTCTCCCCCATACATTTTGTACATAGTTTTTGTGGCTCAACTTACCCCAGAAGGTGGCTCAAACTTACCCCATATATGGGGCAAGTTGAGCCATTTGACATCGTTTTTTTCAAAGGTCATGATGACTTTCAGTGTGGGGATAGAAAGTTATATATAGGTGGAAAATATTTCAGAAGAATTAAATTTCATGGCAAGGTACTTATTTCGACAAGATTATTAATCATATCAATTCTAACATGTAAAAAGCAAAAACTGTCACAACTTACCCCGCCTTCCCCTACCCTTTTTCATTATTTTTGTGTTTTTGACACCCTTATCACGTTACGTACGTAACGTGCCCTATCGTGAAAAGGACATCCTTTTTACGTGTTTTTTTGGTCGCGCATGGTATCCACTCGTCAATGTAAGTGCCCCCCCCCCCGGGTTACCGAGCTAATCGCTTCATGATACATCAATGCCCACAAATCAAATATCATTTTTGCAGAAACCTAAATGGTTGTGTGAGCATGTGTGCGCATGTACATGTGTGTACATTCGTGTGCATGTTGGGGTGTGTGTGCATATTAGGGAGTGTGTTTGTTTGCATGTGTATATGGATGTGTATGTTGAAGCGTGTATATGAGGGTGAGTGTGTTGCGATGGTGTGTGTCTGTATGCTTGCTGTTATGGTGTGAGATACGTTTCTAAGAGACGTGAGATCGTGTCTACGTACGTGTGAGATATGTTTCATCATGTACGACAATGATACAATAATGCAGGCTGGAAGCCTAAATAAAGCCGTCATATTCACTGGTAAAAAAAAGAAAAAAAAGTATATGTTTCTAAGAGAGGTGAGATCGTGTCTATGTACGTGTCACAGCACAGAAAAGCGGGGGAAAGTGGGAAAGGGGAAGAGAGAGAGAGGGGGAGGGAGAAATAAATACACGAGTTGTGTGAGTGGATGTGTGAGCGTGATATGAGTCTTCATGTACATCATAATGATTGTCCCGAATGTGATTTACCCCCAAATCACACCCGATTTATAATCCAGGAACAATTAATGGGGGCCAACGCTGAAGGATCATTGCTTCGGGTGGCTGCTCTGATCTACAGCTGAAATCGGAATCGCGACTTGAAGCTTTACACATCCAAGCTCCAACTGCAATTGAATGTGAGTACTTTGGGCATCTTTCTCAATGTCCACATCCATTGGTTCGTCACCAGCAATAGCATCGTCCATGCTTGCAAACACTGGAGGATCTATTTCCATGGCTTCGTCAGACCGAAGCGTACGTACCTGGTATGCCTCCATTATCTGTTTCGACTGATTTCTACTTCTTATACAAAGGAAATCTCGAGTATCAATTATGCTTTCTTTGTAGGTGCTTGGATAAAGTCAACGTTGAAAGCGCAATATAAGTACCAATAATGTATTGTAAAAGAAAGATCTCACTAGGCAAACCACTGAAAGTCCACGCATAGATCAGAGCAGCTAAGACGAGCAACGAACTATCAACGAAGGGTTCAAGGACCAATACGCCTTTTCCTATGGGCGCCTCAACATTTATACCCTTGCTCCCAACAATATCAGTATGGTTGAAGTGCGTGATGCAACAATTGGGCGTGGCAAACGTTAATTTTACCGTGTGCAAAAATATTGACACGCTTCATGGTGATACAAGAGTACGGAAGCTTTAAAGCGCAATCGGACTGTAGAGATGGCAGGATAATCTCGCTTAGTCGACATAACACGTTTCAAGTTTCCTTTATTTCATTTCAACTCAGCATAACACACAAATATAGTAAAAGTTCAAATCATTCAAGGGAGTATACTTTGTAAGCAATATTACAAATTACAAATAAAGTTTCCGGTCAGCAATAAACAATAATGATAATCATATACACCTATGATATATACAATGGGGCTAAAGAAAAATCTAGAACAATCTCGATTGAACATCTGCAAGGTATTTTTATTCATCTTTTTAATAAAATAAAAGTTGAGAAAGCAGATTTTGCGAAGTATAATTAAATAACACAAGATATGCCTTCAGGATGTTGGCTTTAACTTATTGCACTACACGTTATTATGTCAACATCACGAGATATGCCGACATGTCAACTTGTCGACTAGACACTTTTTATCACCAAGTCGACAAAGAGCTAAGAAAAAGTTTGTCAATTTGGCCAGATATATTTTATCGCAAAGTCGAATGGAAAGTTTTATTTCAACTTGGCGACATATTATATATCGCCAAGTCGACATAATGATATTGACCGGTGTGCTGTCTCAGTTGGTAGAGCGTCGGTCTCACAACCAGGAGATCGGGGTACAAACCCCGGTCACGTCAGACCAAAAGACGTTTAAAAATGGGAGTTGCTGCTACCCTATTTGGCATTCAACGATTAAAAGGGATAAAGTCTATCGCTACACAGCGGCTGCCGGGCTTACGATCAACTGGGAAAAGCAAATTTTCGGAGTATTTCATTTCATGTCAATTTCGAACAATAAAATATGGATTTTTTTATCAATCTCACCAAGACGATAGATGTAGGTCAACTTTGCGACATACTTGCCTAGTAGACATATAATAACATTATCATGTCGACTTGGCGAGATAAATTATGTCGCCATCTCTACAAGTCGATGGCACTTTAAAACTACCGTAGACGAGCTCGATCTGGATCTCCACACGTCACCTAAGTGAAGCGTGCGAAATACTCAAAACGGAGGTCTTTAATCACAAAAGGAGTAATATAGACTAAAATAACAATTAATTCGTTGCAAACGGTTGGCGTACTAGTTGGTGCTTTTTGATGGGAGGGAAACCCAACTATCTCTGGCTCAACGCCAAATTTTATCGATCGCCTTATGATCAAGCTAGGGAGAAGGTTTTGGGCTTTGAACAGCAAGAAGGGTGACAGTTTGTAGAGACAAGATATAATTGTACAGTCGTGTCCTATAGGTTTTGGCACTGTTAATGATTTTCAAATTTCATACTTATGTGTTGGTTAGAAAAGAATGTGCAAATGGTGGTACCAATATAATACTTTCTATATTTGAGATACGATAAAATGGATCTTTCAGATGAAAAAACTACTGCTCTTGAGCGTAAATATCCCCCAAAATGAAACCCCGAACTATTGAGGTCAGGCGCTTTATCATTTGACCACTTATCCTAAAAAAATAATGTTTAAATCGTGAGCCAGAAATAATCAAGAAACACATGCACTCAAGCGAGGTAGGTTTCCGGATTGAACCTCCTTGCTTATATACGTACACCGACCAACACACGTGTGGCTCTATTTCTCTCACACATACACACACGCACATACTAAAGCACACACCCAAGTTGCAGACATTCCACCCTACAACTTCTTTTGTAATTCTTAACCGCGTGTTCATGGCGTTGACATTCATATACAAGTGTATGTACAAGATTCATCGCATTGAATTAATGGAAAAATGAATTTGCCATGAGTTGTCAAGCTTTTCGTAACGACTGCCAAATTCAGCAGCATTTGTCGACGTGTTATATAATTCAAAATTAATCATGTCACCCCATACGGAAAATGTATGACTCATGACTTCGTGTTAATGGAGTTCCGTTTGAAATTGTTTTAGTTATTCAAACTTTTGTTCATCAGAACCGCTTCTTCAGGGTACTAGGACGACCACTGTGCTTTCCCTTGCTATTTTTCCATCTATTTTTAAGGCTATTCGACACTCATTGTCAGTCAGTCGGCAAGCCCTGAAAAAGTAGCTTCTTTTATCCAAGTGATATTCATGACTATAGGGTTTTTGCATTATTAATGAGTTTGGTGCGAACGAAAACACCTCTTTTTATTCTGCCATTGCTGCTCTAAATATTAACCAAATTTCATGTTTTTGGTATCTTTGTAAAGAAAAAGAATCATTCTTTCAGGTCATGTGTTTGGAATTTAAAAAAATGTTGTAATAAAGGGAAAACTTTTGATATAAAACATGAAACAAAATGATTTTTCTTCATGCAACAAATGTTGTTTTCACACTTGATTTCTGTTTGAGCACAAATGATTTTTAGATTATAATAAAACTGAAGATCTACGCTTTAATATAATTTGTATAAGAAGATGTATCTTAGATGGGTCAGCAGCCAGCTTTTCATAGGCCAAGTACATTTAGCAGCTCAAAAACAAGAATACTGCACTCTGATTGGTCACAGAGACCACACACCCACGCAAATTCCAATGTTCCCCACACTGGGCCTCTGCAAGGTCACACTCACCATGTGGTAATCTATTCAAATAACCCGCACCTGTTGTTGTTTAAACATTATTCAGCCAATCAGAACTCTGGATTTTATGTTACTCAGAAATTTTAGAAATCTCGTCTTGCATCTTGATGGAAAAAGCTGGCTGCTGACCCATCTAAAAGATGCCACATATCAAGAGTGACATTGTAAGAAAGTATAGAGTTTGAGCTTTCTGATGATATAAATAATGTTGGTGCCTAAAACACAAAATGTTGCACAATTTGCAAGTGAAAACAGAGGAAGAAAATTCTGTTTGATGCATCTTTTCGGGTAAAAAATCACTTATTTATCAATATATTTTATTCAAAAAAATAACCAATATAAAAAAATAACATCTACTCTTCCCAATGGTACAAAAATAATCAATTTTACTCCAGGAGAAAGTGGTTAAATTCTTTGAGAAAGAAAGTCTCACAAACCACGAGATTTTGCGGGGACATGAATTCAGCCACGAGAGGACTTGGATAAATCTTGCCCATTTGCTCATTAACACAGGAGCTTGCCGACTGACTGTTGTGGTTGAATAGACCAAGAAGATTCTATGACTGGAGTTCCAACAGGCAACAAATTTATTCAAGCAACTGTTCATTTCTAAAGAAGCACAAAAGAAAGAACGGCAATAAGGACCTTTTGATGTCCGTCTTCGAAGCCGCCAGTTTTAGTGAAGAAATCCGAGGGGTGAATTTTTACGAATATCCATTTGTATCAATTTTTTAATAAACAAACTGAAATTTGAATGCATGAAAAACATCAATAATCAATCACTATTACGACGAGATATTTGACCAGATTATATCAATTAACCTTTAATTAGTGAAAAAGAAAGAATTTGACCTTTACTGAAACCAGATTTTAACACTTTTCCGATCGTTTGCGGCGAATAAAAATTTCAAACGTGGTCGGTATATAGTTGTTCATTACTTTATATGCCAAATGAGTGCCCGCACATGCCAAGTCGAGCAAATTTGAGTCATATTTCAGGACATATTGCATAGTTTGTTTTCGCATGCCTTCGAATTATGTACTACACATATAACCAGATGAAGATGCAGTGAAAAGGTAATTATCATCACAAAAGCATATTTCATTTTATGTATGACCTATAGCTGCGGAGTCATGCGGGAATCATTTGTCTACACAATTGCACGAGATGTTGATCTAAGTGCATGCCTTACATACTTTCTGCTGGCGGCTTTTAACCTTGTTCAAAGAGATTTTATTTGCTGTTACTCCATCTAATTTGAAACCTCCTTGAATAGACTACCCATTGACACTTCCCCGAAAGATGCACATGGAGTACTGATAACACAATGAAGGAGCATTGAAAATCCCCCAACGATACCATGTACAGTGTCTGCCCATAGAGATGAACATAGGTTTCTTATTAGATTAATGTAAGGCAACGCAAATTAATCAATTCATGAAAATTGTATTCAAGTCAAATAGACATCTTTTCTGCCTGTTTGTATTTCGGATCAAAACAATTATTCATAAAGACAATATCAAAAAAAATTTCTCGCGTATAACAGATTTGGCAATCCAGCTTTGAACGTTAACCACTCATTGTTTAAAACCCACCTGCACCCGACAAAAGAAGAAAATCTGTCAATCGGACCGGGGTCGCCCTTGCCACCACCCCGTCTCTGTCGTCTAGTGTTTAAGGCACCGGCGTTCAAAGCTGGGGGCCCGGGTTCGATTCCCAGCATAGACAGTTTTTGTCATCACCATATTTTTCCAAAGGGCAGATAGCTCTGGGGAACCTTTATTTAAGCTACGCCTTCCATTGTTCTCTTCATCCATTTCTTTCACAAAATTATGTAAGTATAACTTTAAATCACCACTACAATATTATAATATTTTTAAACATATTTTTTCATAGTTAAACAACACAGTAGCATGATGTGTCTAGTGGTAATCGGTTGATGTATATACACTACCAGTCACAACTCCCCGACCCATCATTATCTGCCTAAACCAGAGAACAGCAAATTCATTCCACCGAATCTATTGTTCTCTGGCCCGAGCAGGCAACAGTGAGCCGAACAGCTGCGTCCGATAGTCCATGTGGGCTATATGATTTTTTAATTTGTGTAATGCAATGGAGCCACATATAATCTTTCGACATATTTTGCCTTGAAAAAATAATATATATATATATATATAAAGAGGAGAATCTTATATAGCTCAAACTTTGGATCACAAACATGTATATATATATATATATATATATATATATATATATATATATATATATATATATATATATACATGTTTGTGATCCAAAGACAAGTAGAGCCAACATGTATACTTTAATAAACATTAAATTATGTCGGTTGTATGTTAGTGTTGTGTAAATATTGTTATATATACATGTAAGACGAATTGTAAGAGCAATTACATTAATTTATTTAGTTATTTTCTCTTTAAGAATATTCCAGAATGTCCTGGCACTCAAGCTTTATTAGGCGCTATATTTTGAGATAAAATAATTTCTGTTTTTTCTTCAATTTGCAAAGATACGTGATAGAGAAGGCCACACAATAGGCTTAGGAATTTTGTTATTTAAGGCAGACAATAGAGCTTCCTCGGGCAGTGGGAAAGAACAATAAGATTAGCTATGTTTTTTACATCTTGTTGTTTTCACTGAGGTCAATTAAGAATGTTTTAGAGTTTGATTGCTCCTGAAAGAAGGAGAATGTTCTTTTTATATTGAATAATATAAGCCTCTAGAATAATGAATAATTTGTATATAAGCTGGCATCATCATATCATCATATCAGATCAGAGTTTCACGCCAGACTTTATGTCAGAGCAGAGTTTATTTCCACCTGGAATATTTATCTTCTGTGGAATTATTTGCCCGCCATCAATGAACTGTTTGCAGTTATTTTGAGAGAGGAATTCTCAGTTCTCATCGAGATTATCAACCGGTTTTAATTAACACTCTTTAACCCATGGATGGCTGGAATTCACTGTTAATCATCATCAACATCGTCTTCACGGACATTTCAACTCATGACAGTGACTCTTGTTATTTATCGTGCTTCAACATCAGTTTCATTATCGTCATCATTGTGAACTTTAATTTAAGGAATCTTCGCCAGCCAACTTGGATTTTACTTTGGATTATATCTCAATTTCAAGAGACGAGAGACCATTGTTTTTTTTTAATCAACTTCTTGTAATAAAAGAAAAGGAAATAAAATTAAAAAATATTTCATTGTTATTGGTTACTGTATCGTAACAATATCTAGTACACTTAATTAATGTTGTTGGTCATACACTGTAAAAAAAAACCTGGATTTTACAGAAAAAAACAAAAGATTTTGCAAAAAGCAATAATAGAATCATTCTGTAAATTCATGAAACATGATTTTTCTGCAATTTAACAGAACAGGTCCGTTTAAAAGGGGGAAAGGCTGTTTTATTTAAGGAAATTTGAAAGGTTCCATACTCGAAATAGCAATTTCCTGTAGTCTGGTAAGATTACAGGTGTTCTCGAGACTCTGCTGCAGGTACTTCTTTGAATTTAATGATAAATTTTCTAACAATGTACCTTATTTTTCAAAGAACACTTAGTGTCAGTGAACACATAAATTGATGTTATTGATCATACCTTATTTGTCAAAGAACACCAAATGTCAGTGTACGCATGTGTCTAGTCCACATTGATCGTTGTTATTGGTTATACCTTATCTATTGTGATTTGTTTTTGACTGTTCTATGCCTGTCTTCAAGTATACCTGCTGGAAAAATTTGAGGTTTTTTTACAGTGTAGTTTCTTTGTAGTTTGAGTAGATTCGTTTTCAATTTTTGCCACACTGCAGGCCTAACGCCATTTTGTACTGCTTGTACTGTGCATTGTATGTGTAATATACTGTGTGTTGATGTAGTTCACTCTTACTGGCATTGAAATTGCATTCTTTTGTACTTAATGTGTTTCTTTTGTATAGTAGCACTCAGCTATTACAGACCTATTGTCACATAACACCTTGTTGCTTTCAGTATGTATCCAGTGGCTTCTCTACATGTTCAAAGGGAAAGTACAATGGGACTCTCATATTATACTATACCGACTCTGGTTAGATTACTTATTTGTGGGGACATTAATCCCGATCCAGGTCCTTCTAGTGATGTTCCCAACCTAAGTTTGGATAACGGTTAGATTAATTATACTAATGAATTTCTGCATTCTTGTTGTCACATGGGCGGACTCCAAATAAAATTCAAGTAAATCTTAATGTGTACCAAATCACAATTTACAATTTATTTCAGTATACAAAACTCCAATATCAAAACATCTCTCTTCGAAGTTCAATATTGTCCAACGTATGAAGTTTAAAAGGGAAATAAAACTGTAACACCTCTAAATGATAAAGTATTCTGAAAAGTACTCTAATTCACAAGTTAACAATCAAAGGATCCTGCATTGATCCAAGCTATATTATTCAACTCTCGATCTGTCTCTAACTCCAATATAACTGAAAAGATCCTGCACTGATCTAATCACCAACTTCAACGTTCAGTGTATTACATTTTCACCTGCAAAATTACCTCCAAAAATATCAATTAAACCCTTAAACTTTGTTTCATTTTGTTTTCACAATAATGACTACCAAAAATTCCTATGAAAGGATCCTGCATTAATCCACTTTCATAGAATTCCATTCTCACCACTTTGTATCTCTTATCACAACATTTTTGTGATTACATTTCAAAATCCTTCTAACTCCTGAACTTCAGCTTAAAAAAATTATGCACCCAAATTCTAGCTCAAAACTCTGTTAAACGACATATCTTACACGGATTCAAATTCGAATAAACTCTTCTCACTATCAAACTGTTCATGTTCAGTCATCTTCATAATCAATGTCTATTTTCTGAAATGTCAATTTGGAAGACTTTCTAGTATTCAGAAAGCTAGTTTCAAATTTAACGAAAAGTCTCCTGCTTTCTCTCTCACTGCTATTTACAACTTATCTCTCAGGTGACATGTTGACCGAAGACCTCCAGAGTCAGCACTTTATAATGTCCAGCTTAAAACAATTCACCAGTCTTCAAAGCGACCCGGTCTTTGGAAATGTCCCGATCCTGGAAATTATCCGGTCTTGGAATATATCCCGATCTTAAAACCATCTAAAATTAAAGACAAAACCAAGAATCTCTCTACGATATATCCTAACAGTAACATCATCTTGGGGTCATTTTCATGTCATATTAATAAAAACTTGTTTGAACATTTACTCTGAGGGTCAAATCACATTCAAGAATATCATTTTATAAAGTATGAATTCACTGTCACATAAATTTGTAGAATGCCATTCTTTTATGATATTTATATTCTTCCTCACAAGTGTTGAACTATTTCATAATCTACATTTCAAATCATCTCTGAAGTCTTTCTATCCTTTTTTTTATAAAATAATTAAAAAGAAATCACAGATTAACTTACCGATGGCTTCTTCAATACAGGCATAAAAATAACAGCATAAATTCAGCTAAATCTGACCTCATACAGGTATCTAAAATTTCCAGCCAATATCAAACAAGAAAGGCTGCTTTTCTGTTGAAATTCAAAAAGTTGAAATTCAAAATTTATCAAGATGGCACCTGAAATGGCGACTGCCCCCAAATTGCATAGGTGTGTGTTACACAAAGTCTCCAAGATGCAATGCCAGAAAACTAGTGGAAAGCTAGTGGGGTCTCCACCCAATTTTACAATTTCCCCAAAAGTATCTTAAGCAGCTGTTAAAAAAGAAGGGCTTTCTGAGCTCACTAAAAGGGACCTATACAAGACTACCACCCTGGACACAACACACAATATGCAAATTATCTCAATTCGATTCTAGCAAAAAAATCTCACACACACTTCTCTCCTCTCCTACTCACTCTTGCAGAAGATCTACTCCTTGTCTCTTAGCAACCTGGCTGTGGAGTGAAACTTAGATAAGATAAGCAAGCTTTGCTGAGGAAAATAAAATAAAATAATTTCATTTTCAATGTGACACTTGTAATTCAGGTAATAAATCTGAAAAATGGCGTGAAGAGAACATCACAGCCTGGAAGAGGATTTTGTCCCTAGGTATTGCGCGAGGGCCGAAGACACATCAAGGAAAAAGAGCTGGTCAGGACAGATTCAAGAACTCTCTAAAAATATGTACTTTAAATGCGCGCTCCATGCGTGATAAGTCCACCATCTTTGAAGATTTTGTTTCTGATAATAACTTTGATATAGTTGCTATTACAGAGACATGGCTGACTCAGTTAGATGATGCCATCATTGCAGATCTCACTTCCCCTGGTTTTGCTTTTCTGCATGACCTAAGAGTCTCCGGGCGTGAAGGACGTGTTGGGTTCTTATTCAGAAATAATCTCTTAGTCGTCATTAATTCATCTAATGCCTGTACATCTTTTGAATCTATGTCA
Organism: Lytechinus variegatus; assembly: GCF_018143015.1. Lineage (NCBI taxonomy): Eukaryota > Metazoa > Echinodermata > Echinoidea > Temnopleuroida > Toxopneustidae > Lytechinus > Lytechinus variegatus. The sequence goes on along the minus strand of NC_054747.1, from coordinate 19,550,067 downwards.
CTTATGGTATCTAATGGCACTACTAGTTTTGAGACTTTAAAAATATATAGACCACCAGGTTTTCAATCATTCTCTTTCTTTCTTAATGATTTTCCGGTTTTATTGGATGAGAAATTGTATAAATTGTCTCCATTGATTATTACTGGAGATCTAAATATACATTTAGATGTCTTCATTCCCGCACACTCAGAAATTCAACGATCTCATAGATGGCCATGGGATTTCCAAGCTGGTGACTACACCTACATATGATCATGGTCATATTCTCGACGTTATTCTGGTTCGGAACTCTGACAGGCTTTTGTTTTCCAACCCACGGGTCTTCACTGGAATTTCAGACCACTCCGCTGTGACCTACAAGTTATATTTCGACACGCCGAAACGGAAAGATGTAACTTCTTCTTCTCGCAATATCAAGGGCATTGATAAAACTGCATTCGCCAACGATATCTAAAGTAGCAACATTATGGCTTCATGTACAGAAGGCGTTGATGACGCTGTCACTCGTTACAATTCAGATCTCTGCAGATTACTTGACACTAATGCCCCAGCCAGGACTAGCAAAGTCAAATTACATCAGGAAAGTCCATGGTATAACTCTGATATCTCTGATGCAAAGAAGATGCGGCGGAGAATCGAAACTTAGGAGATGGCGCAACAACGGCAAGCTCCAAGCAGACCGTCAGTCATTCTGTCCTCAGCGTGACCGTGTGAACTAACTTGTTTCACAAGCCAAGCGCTCATATCACACCAGACTCGTCGAGAACTGTGGGAATGATCACAAGAAACCTTATTGGATCGAGAAACCCTGAAGACTTATCGTCCAGTTTGCAATCTTCCCATCTGTGTAAGATCCTTGAGAGAGTTGTGTTCACTAGACTGAACGATTATTTGTTAGAACACAATTTACTTGACCCTTTTCAGTCGGCTTGCCGACTCCACCACAGTGTTCAGACTCTACTCATAAACGTTTCTAGTTTAATATTGCAGAAAATTGACTCTGGATCCGCTACAGCAATGGTCCTATTAGATCTGTCTTCGGCCTTCGATAGTGTAGATCACAATATACTTCTCAATACTCTTGCAGGCTTAGGTATCCTTATTTGTCAAAGAACACTAAGTGTCAGTGAACAATTGATTGATGTTATTGGTCATACCTTAATTGTCAGTGATCTCATGTGTGTAATACACATATGCTACTGGCCATACCTTATTTTTCAACGAACACAAAATGTCAGTGAACACAATTTCTAGAACACATTGATTGATATAATTAGTCATACCTTACTTGTCATACATACGTGTACAACACATTTTATGTAAAGGAAATGTGTTGCTGATTATTATCAATTTGTAAATCGTAACATACATTATATATATTTTAACAAAGTACATCACATCGAGATTATCGAGAACCATGTAATGACCTTTTAACAATTTATCACTCAATATATCATGTTGTGTGTTCAACAATCTTTAACATATATTTTCAACACCAACATGTCTGAAAGACCATACCTTGTATTACACAAATTAAGAAATTGCAAATCACCCAAACATGCATCAACTGTTAATCACATGACACGTCATTTTAGTGTGTTTAAATAATAATGAAGAAAAATAAAATAATACAATAGTGTGATTATGAAATCAACTATATTTACACTATACACTGATACATACTAAGTTTTAATGTACTATTTACACAGCACTAACATATAACCAACATAATTTAATGTTTATTAAAGTGTACATGTTCGATATATTTGTCTTTGGATCACAAAACATATGTATATATATATATATTTATATATATATATATATATTTATATATATGTATATATATATACAGATATATATATATATATACTTCCAAGGCCAAATATGTCGAAGGATTATACATTGTATTACACAAATTAAAAATTCATATAGCACACATTGACTGCCGGTCACAGCTGTTCGGGCTCACTGTTGCCTGCTCGAGCCGGAGAACAATAGATTCGGTGGAATGAATCTGTTGTTCTCTGGTTTAGGCAGATAATGATGGGTCGAGGAGTTGTGACTGGTAGTGTATATACATCAACCGATTACCACTAGACACATCCTGTTGGTGTGTTGTTTAACTATTAAAAAACCTATAAAAAATATTATAATATTTTAGTGGTGAATAAAAGTTATATTTACACAATATCGACATTAGCATTTGTAATTCACTATTATAGGAATCATACAAGAAACAAACCCGCATAATTATGTACATGCTCAATGTAGTTTAGGATTACCTTGTATAATTTTTCCCAAAAACCAAAACCCAAACGATCATCAATTATATCACATGAAATGAACAAAGCACAAACATATTACACATCAACTATATAACCACGTGACACATCATTTTTGTGCGTTGTTTTACTATGTGTTTGAAAAAATACTACACAATGAATTTATGATATTTATAATTCAACATTGTGAATCACATTAATGCTCACTTTTTAATAAAATGTACGCTTTCACTGCAGTTTTCCATCACACAACACAATTATCGTTATTTAGGTATTCCTAACTGAATAGCAAATATGTCAAACTAGCATGCATTGTATCATACAAATTAGGAAATTCCAAAGTACGCACATGCATTTCAAATCTTACATGACTGTATTACATGAATTACGATAAAGCAAAGTACACATACATGTACATATAATTTTAATTCTGTCATAACTTTAAAAAAAATACAACTGGCGTAGTATGGCTGATTATGGCTACGTATGGATGCACATGTACATGTTATATTGTCAGTTGATGTCAAAATAGATTTTTCACCTAGACTTGTGTACTGCTTGTACTAAATCTATTTGTTAGCATGAATTATGTATTATTCTTTTTTTAATATTTCCTTGTTGTTGCTTTTTGTTTAATGAATCAAAGTCTAACCGTTTGTCTTGTCCATGCATTTTTTTTAATCTGATCTGTTACATGTATAATATTCGAAGGCATCAGGAAAATTATTATGGAATGTACTATGGGTGATATTGATGGTATGGCTAATAGAATATCCCGCGCCGATAATAAGTATTACACTCAAAACGAATTTTCCAATTTAATGAATAATCCTAATACAATAACAATACTTTTTGAAATTGTTGAAGCTTTAGGCGTAATTTTAACAGCTTGTCTTAATGTATTAAATGCTAGGAACAATACTTCAATATACAAGATTTTTCGTTCGTTACTAATAACCGTGATAACTAGGGCGGGGTGGAGTTGGCATATATGTAAATAAGAACTTAAAGTTTAAAAGGATACCCGATTTAGATAATTGTATAGAGAGTTTATTCATCGAAATTCACATAAAGTCTTTATGTATCATAGTTTCAGCCATTTACAGACCTCCTAACAATCATTTGATAAATTCTTAGAATCTGTTTAAACCCTTTAAGTAAAATCTCAAATGAGGAAAAAAACGAAAATGTATTATCATGGGTGATTTCAATGTTGACTTAGTGCACTTAGATTCTACGACATATACTCACGCTTTTGTGAAAACTTTTGCTACGTTTTCATTAATTCCTTTGATGAATAAACCCAAAAGGATAACACATAACTCGTCATTCTTATTAGATAATATTTTCAATAATCAGCCTGAAAATGTATTGGAAGCTGGTATTATTACAACAGATGTAAGTGATCACCCAACTCCTTTTGCCATAATCCGTTATTTGAACAACAATGATCCCAACACCCATTACACGGTAAGATACTTTGTGGAAAAAATTATGATAACATTTGTTATGAAATTACAGTGTATTGATTGGAAATGCTTAAATAATACAAAAGATGTTAATGAAGTTTATGATAGATTTTTAGACATTTACAAATAATTATACAGCGAGGGTTTCCCAATAACAAATGTTAAAACAAAACAGGTTTCTGCCGAAAAGACCTGAATTAATACGCACATCAAGAAAATGTGCAAATGTAAATACTTACTATACAATAAAGTTTTAAGAACCCAACATCGCACAGGGAATATGTATGTAAAGTTACAGAAAGACTGTTCATAACTTCATCTGTTAAAAGAAACATGAATTTTATCATCATGAATTTGAATATGAAGAATATGATTCTCGATCAACATGGAAAGTAATCAATAATATTTTAACAAAAGATAAGAATCGATATGCCGATGACAGTATTGAAAACAATGGAGTATATAGTTACCGAAAACAAGCTAGAAATTATACAAATATTTAATGACTTTTTTAAGTAGTATTGGATCTGAAGTACACACTCTCTCTAGCCGCTGAAGAATGCAAGCGAGCCGGAGAACAGGAAATCAGAGGCAGAATAGAAAACTATTTAAGTCCAGCTGGACTTCAACTCCACTCTTTCAAATCCACTAAAGCCCCGAAAAATACTTATTCTGAATACCAGACAGCCCGAACGCCTTGCAACCATTCAATTTGAATTCCTTCACTACCACATTCCAAACAAAGCCGGCCTGACCCCAAAAAACTGGCAACTGAAACTAACACATTATAGAATGTAAACAGTGCAAAAAGGCAAACGAATTGTCTACCGAATCAAACAAATCTCTATTTTCCGCCCCGCTATATAATTCCTATTATAGTCAGAAATTCAATTTATGCGACAGTTTCCCCTTTATGTAAAATTGTCAATATGTCACTCGAAAATGGTGTATTGTATTTCCAAACCCATTAAACATGTTAAAAGTTGCTAAAGTAATTCCTATATCAAAAATGGCAATGAGCTACTAGCAAAAAAATTACAGACTGATGTCAATCTGATCAGTCTGTACTAAGTTATTTGAAAAAAAAATAGTATATGAAAAAATTAAAGCATTTATTTAGAAATTTAATATGTTACATAAAAAAACAGTTTAGCTTCACACAAGGATGCATCACTGCTCATGCGTTATGATAATAATAATAATAATTGTATAAATTATTATTAGTTTATATTGTGGGAGATATGAATATTAATTTATTGCAACAATCGTTAAAATGTATAAATGAACTCGTCGATATTGTATATAGTAATTCATTTTAGCCAGTGATTGACAAACCGACTAGAATATCAAAATCTTCTGTCACGTTTTTTACTTGATAATATTTTTACGAATACCAGCTATGATACATTTAAATCAGGTATACTTTACAGTGATGTAAGTGATCACTTACCGGTATTTCTTTTATCTGTCAATGACGAAAAAATACAGCAATATTAATCACTCCACTACTGAAAATACTGATGCTTACTCAAGGAAAATAAATGATACTACCATAAATGAATTCAAGAATGATTTGTTGGTCACTGACTGGAGCGAACTCTTATCAAAGTCAACTACAGAAGATGCTTATAATATTTTCTGTCTTAAATTCAAAGAACTATATGATAAGAATTTTATTTGTAGAAGAATCAAAAGAAAGAATACTCCTCGTAAACCATGGTTAACAAGATCGTTATTGAAATGTATCCATAAAAAAGATCGTTTGTATAAGAAATTTATTCACAATTCTTCCAATATTCACATAGAAGCGAGATATAAGAGGTATAGAAATATTCTAACTGCAATTTTAAGAAAAGCAAGGAAGGAGTGCTATGCTCATTTACTCGAAATTAACAGGAAAAGTATGACAAGGGTATGGCAAATAATAAATGACCTACTACATAAACAAAACAAAAATAAAAACAATTATCCTTCATATTTCATTAAAAATGGAACCAAAATTGAAAATAATGAATATATTGCAGAAGAATTTAATTCATACTTCACTAATATCTCTATGAATCTTCAAAGAGAAATTAGGTTTGATTCAGGCTCAAAAGATTTTTCCTTTCATTTACCTGAAGAGTGTAGCCAGTCTATTTATTTTCATCCAACCAATGAAAATGAATTAATAGATATTGTAAAAAATATGAAAAACACAGCCAGTTCTGGTATTGATGAAATAAGTTGTAAGATCATTAAAAAGGTTATCCATTTCATTGCAATGCCATTGTCATATATATTCAATTTGTCACTCTGTTCAGGTGATGTTCCAGAGAATATGAAGATTAGTAAGATAATTCCTTCATATAAAAATGCGATCCTCATATGTTTTCAAATTATCGTCCTATATCTATGTTACCGTGTCTTTCAAAATATTGGGAGAAATTGTTTATGTAAGATTATTTAGTCATCTTGAAAAATATGCATTACTAAGTAATTGTCAATATGGCTTTAGACCCCATCTTTCATGTGACCTTGCAGTTGTTGATTTACAGGATCGACTAGTGACAAAGATGAATAATGGTCTTCATTCCTTAGGAATTTTTCTTGATCTTACTAAAGCATTTGATCTTACAAACTATGATATATTGTTGTACAAACTGAAGAGTTTTGGTATCCGAGGTATTCCATTACAATGGTTTCATAATTACTTAACAAATAGAACTCAGTACACTTTATTCAAAAATTGCTCCTCTTCTTTTACAAATATTACTTCAGGTATTCCTCAAGGTTCAATTCTCGGTCCTTTGATTTTTCTACTATATATTAATGATTTAAGTAAATTATCAGACTATTTTGAGTTTATCTTATTTGCTGATAACACCACAATTATTGCATCAGATCATGATCTTCTTCATTTAATAAACAAAACAAATAGTGAACTGATTAAAACTAATTGTCAAGTATGAAAAAAAACATGTTTTTATATTTCTCAAACAAAAAATGTTGTTCATAATCAGTTGAATATTTCCTTAATTATGAATAATGTCAATCTTACAATGACCAGAAATGTTAAATTTCTTGGAGTCACCCTTGATGATAAGATTAATTTCCGTGAGCATAGATTGGAAATATGTAGGAAAGTATCAAAAAGTATGGGCATTTTATTTAAACTCCAATCTATTCTTCCTGAAAAACATCTGATAATGCTATACAATTTTTTAATCCTTCCTTATTTACAATACTGTAATATAGCATGGGGAGGGACAGATTCAACAAAACTTGAACCCTTGCACAAACGTCAGAAAAAGGCTTTACGAATTTGTACATCTTCTCATTTCCTTGACCATTCTCAACCACTTTAGACATAAAACGTTGAATATATTTGATATTCATACTTACCAAACTGCTATTCTAATGTTCAAACTAAAAAAAAACAATATTACCTATCAATATCTCTTCATTTTTTCAACAAAATAAGCATATTCACTCTTACAATACCCGACAAAGTTCAAAATTACACTATTCAAAAGTAGAAAATGATCGCTCACTGAGATTAATCCGTCATCAAGGTCCTCGGATATGGAATACTCTGAATGTGAATGTTACATCATGCAGCTATTTAAACTCTTTTAAACAAAAATGTAAATCAAGCTTGCTATCCACTTATAGTCACTAAATCTGTACATATATATTTTTTTCTCTCTCTATTTTTGGCTCGTCCACTTGAAACTTTTTATTTTTATTTTTATTTTTTTCATTTACAAATTTTTGTGTGACTTGTTCCACGCGCAATTGTCTAGGTACAAATACCCCCCCCCCTTGCCTGTGGGATTGACTGTGTGGCGTTGATGTGTTTGTTTTTGTTTTTGCTTAGTTACTCTGTTTAAACTCTTTTTTTTATCATCTTCTTCGTGTACACAGTCTACTAATTTTTTGTTCCTGGAGGGTACATTTAACCCACAAGCTTCGCTTTTTAGTTCCCCCCTTTTTCCTCATCTATATTATTGTACATGAATTATGAAATGCATTTTTTTCTGCTCTCTTTATGTATGTAAATATTTAATGACTAGAAATGCATTTATAATGTTATGTGTTGTAAGTATGAATTTGATTTTTACTGATATGGAAATAAAGACATTGAACTTGAACTAAACCGCAAATTCGCAAATTACCTCTAAGCGGTTAAGAGAAAGGAAATAAAAAATAGAAATACTTTGCACAACCAAATGTATTAAAACTAATATTACAATTTACAACTAATTCTTACCAGATCATGAAAAAAGAAATACTATAAAATTGGCCAATAATTATGATCAATTTAAGATTTAAAAAGATGAGTTTAAAGCATAATTTTAAATGTATTAACACAGCTAGCATTGCAAATTTGCAGGGGGAGATTGTTCCAAAGAAGTAAAGTTGCATAAGAGAAAGAACGCTGACCGTATTGTTTGTAAGAATTATCAGATCGAGAAAGAAGAGATTGAGAAGAAGAACGTAGAACTCGAACTGGCTGATATCGAGGAAGGAGTTCAGAAAGGTATGAAGGAGCTAGACCATGACATGACTTGAAAGCAAGAAGAAGAATTTGGTAGGTGATACGAGTAGTAATAGGAAGCCACGGTGTTTTGGATGCGCTGTAGCTTTGAGATCAATTTTGTGGAAAGACCAAAGAGAAGGGAATTAAATTATTTACGCGAGATGTGACAAAAGCATGAATAAGACGAAGGGCTGCATTTTGGTCAAGAAAACTACGGATTTTACTTATTTTTCGTAAAGCTACAAAGGCAGACTTATCTATAACATCAACATTTTGAGACATGGAAGGGGATGAATCCTTGACAGCACCAAGATAGTACACATAAAATATATACAATGTAAACGGAACTTTTGGCTCCCCATAGATTTAGCACAGAGTTAAACCGTGGTCTAAGTTAAACCTGACTTTAAAATGAGGGCCTATAGGTCTAAATATAAAAGATGCGCACACATGTTGATTGAGATACGCAACTTGTTCTTATTTAAAATGTGCTTAAGTTATGAAGTTTAAGATCAGAATATAAAAAAATGTTCTACTCGCGCTTCACACTCGCATTATTAATGAAGGAAGACACCCAATTACATATTCTCTTCATGATTCACAAAACATAAATAGAGCGTCCCGATTTTAGATCTGAAATCTTTTTTTAGTTATATACCAATCCTGTACATGATTACAAAAATTGCTTAGAATGTCAATTGTTTTTAAGGTCGGAATGCCATGAAGTTTTAGCTCGCGCTTCGCGCTTGCAATTAAGGCTAACTGCACACAATCCTTAATAGTTCCCTTTAAGATCAGGCGAGAACGTAATATTAAAGATTTCTGCTCGCTCTTCGCGCTCGCAGTAATTATTTAGTTACATACGCATCTTGCTCAGGATTGCAAACATTGTCCTGAATGTTCAATTTTCAGGACAAAATGCACAAAGTTGATAAAAGAAATGAGCTCGCGCTTCGCGCTCGCATTGTTTAAATAGGGCCCATGAGATTTTTTACATATACATATGTTGTTTTATAAGAATAAAGCTAAAAAGCGAGCGTTAGGACAATACCCCTTCAAAGAAAGAAACAAAAACTTTGAGCCGCCGATCGGGGAAAATATGGGTGAATTCTTTTTCGAGGACCTCTATTTGCGAAAGCTGGATCCGCCCCTGAATGTATTATATGTGTGAGAGTTTGTTTGTTTTATGTGATCGAGCGCCTTTAGATAGTTGATTCATAATTTTGCCCCTCTCCCAATCTGAAAAATGGATCGATGCCCTTGTTCAGCACCCCCAGCTAAAAGATCGTTCCCAGGGCCCTGTATTTTTGAAAGGATAATTACAGACTGCCCGATCCTTACACTAATTTGCGGAACATCAGAGCAATACTTAGAACGAAAGTGAACAAGTTCAATCTTAGAATCATTTAAAAAAACGTTATTCTTTAAATGACCAAGTTCTAATATCCTTGATTGATCTAACTGAAAAAATAGCTAAGGAATATGAAAATATTTTTAGATTTATCGAAAGCTTTCGATTGTATAGAGCATAATATTTTGATTGATAATTTTTCATCATATTGTTTTAGGGGTATATTATAAAAATGGTTAAAAAGTTACTTAATAAAGCTCGCGCGTCGCTCTCGCTTTATTGATATCCATAATATACACAACAAAAAAATAAGTCCCCCCGAAATCAAATTGCTGTAACTTTTTGAACCGAATTATTTTGAGATGTAATATTTCATAGGTGGTTTTCTACACTCATAAAGCAACTCCTGGGGGAAAATGAGATCTATCGGTTGATTATGCATGAGTAATTAAATATTAAATTAAAAATGACCATTTTAAAAAGTCACAAGAGTCGTTTTTCAGTTTTTTTCAAATACAAAGTTCGGCAAAAGTTGTTTTTAGGTGAATTTTATGGTGTTATGCTGTTTTACTATCCATCATTCAACTTCAGATCAGATTTTGAGATCGTATGTTCATGGTTGAGTGAGCACAATGTATTGCAGGGGCTGCGGAAGCGGGGGGGGGGGGGCGGGCTTCAACCCCCACTTTTTCGAAAAGCATGTACAAAAATGTAAAAAATGACCATATAATTGTGATTTTTTTGCATGGTCAGCCCCCCCCTCACTTTTGGCTCAGCCCCCCCCCCCCCCCTCCTTTGAAAACCGTTCTGTGGCCCCTGTATTGTGACGTATCTTCATAGGGGTTTACGGTAGTATCCTCTACAACTTGTTAGATCATGTTAAAATTTGAAAATTGTGGTCACTCCCCCGATTATAGGCCCCTCCCCATCTTTAAAATTCTGGATCCACCACTGATTTGTCCATACATTCAACTGATCCTGAGAAATTGTTAGGAAAAATACATTTATGCAGTATAAAGAGTATTCATTCCTAAGTTTTCGAATGTGCTCGCTCAACCATGAAAATGTTTAAAGTTCGGAAAGTGTGTGGCGATACAAAATTATGGATGATAAAATTAACAGCAATTAAAGTCACATTTGAAACTGAATTTGCCCCCAATATTCACTTTATTACCCTTTATAATGAGTCTGTGACACTGAAAATACCAATTTTCCCACTATGATGCGTGCACACTCATCCATAAATAAACGAATCGATTTCATTTTTGCACAGAATTTTGCCGATAGGTTGATAAACATTACTGCCAAGCGACATTGCTAAAGACAGCCTTGAAAAAAGTTCCACCATATTGAATAAGGGGTTACTTATTCTTAAACATATGCACCCTTACTATACACAAGTCTATGGGAGAGGAAGTCAAAATTTTAACAAATATGAAATGAGGGTTTGTTTCATGTACGGTTTTTGTTACTTCTGCCAACAGTCATTTCATGAAACTTCGCACATGGCTTCATAGTAACACTATCCAAAAGGCGCGCACACCAAAATAACCCTTTGATACGGCACAGAGTAGGGCCTAGGCCTTGAACTTTCTTCTCATTTGCATAATTTTCGAGTATTGTGTGCTCACTGATGCATTAAACATCGGGATTTTCATAAAAATGAAATCAAATGAACTAAGCAAGGAGGTTTGTGACAGATATCCATAGTTACAAATTGCTAATCACATTCCACATGTTCATTCAAACGTGAGTGTTTAATTAAATGCCTTTGAATCATTGAAGCATGCAAATTGGTCATGAACACAACGAAAGAGTTGAGAAAAGACCATTTTCAGTTACCAAAATTAAACAATACTTGCCTATGATGTTTGAAAATCATATTTTTTGCTTTAATAAATGTTCATTGAACCGTGAAACGATGAATACTGTTGAAGAAACTCTTCCCCCAAATAGCTGTTATCATATTCTTTCATTTTTATTGATAGAAATGTGTTTAAAAAATACAATGATAGTAAATTTGGACTTGTGTTTATTCAACCGTGAAATTTAGCAAAAAAAAGTTGCATCGTCTTTTAGAAAGTACATTTTACAAGCCTTCTGACTATTTTTGAAATTATTTCCAATAAAATGGAATCAAAGTCACGATATTTGGCCTGTGACTTTTGAAAAGTGACATTTTTGCCTTCTGACGTAAAATACGTCCACAACATTTACTCAGGGGGGAGCTTATAAAATTACCTACAAGCTCATGTAAAAATATATCAAAAACTCGCATTGGTTCGGAAATTATTGATGTTTGTTTAAGGGGGGACTTGCTTTTTTTGTTGTGTATAGAAATGTATTTAGAATGCGCAGATTCTAGGTCTGAATCTTAAACATGCGAGCTCATGTTTTTTCAGATACGCAGCTTGTTTTCTTTCTTGAGTGATTATCCAGTTTCAGATCAGAATAAAATTTTCTGCTCGTTCTTTGCGGTCGCATTACTGTTAAATATATAAAAAATGTAAAAACAATTACATTCCTTGTAATTTCCTCTTTAAGGATGTTCATAGGATTAAGAATAGTCCAGAATGTCTCGGTGAAGCTTTATTAGCATGTCTATTTAATGAGTATTTATGTTATTTCTGGAATGTACAAAGATAGACAATAAAAAGACTGCTGAACACTAGAGCCTGCCTGCAGAGGAAAGTCACAATAGGATTAGTTACTTTATATACATTTTTAATTGCACAGGCAATGTGGAGCGTTGTGGCCCAAGGAATTAGTCTTCTGACTTTGAAACAGAATTATTTGCACGCCATCAATGAACTGTTTGAAATTACTTTGAGAGAGGAATTCTCAGTTCTCATCGAGATCATCAACCTGTTCCAATGAACGCTTTTCAACCCATGGATTACTAAAATTGACTGTTACTCTTCATGAACATCGTTTTCACAGACATTTGAACTCGTTACATTGACCCCTTCATCGTGTTTCAACACAAATTTCATCATCGCCAGCATTGTGGACAGAAATTCAAGTATCCTTTGCCAGCCAACTTGGATATATATATCATTTGGAATATACATTTATGGACTAATCAGAACTGTCACTTCAAGAGATGTAACATTATTTGTTTTTGTTCAGTGTATGATTGATCTATTCCTGTAATAAAAAAAAGGAAATCGACTTTAAAACTAAATTTTCATTGTTACCTGTTGCTGGATCGTAACATTACCAATGTTGGAAGATCCCAAATTACTCATCCTTTCCACGATTTACAAAACATGAATAGAGTGTCCCGTTTTTAGGTCTAGATCTCGATTTTTTTCCGCTCGCGCTTCGCGCTTGCAACAATTGTTTAGTTATATACCTAACCCGTTCACGATTACAAAATGTGCTTAGAATTAACATTCTTTAAGTAGTAATGTCAAAAATATTCAGCTCGCCCTTCGCACTCGCATTGTTCAATTGTGAAATATGTAGCGTCTTCATGGCTAACTGCAAGCAACCCTTAACCATGTTCACAGGTACCTTTTCGATCAGTTAAAACGTATATTAACAATTTCTACTCGCGCTTCGCGCTCGCAGTAATTATTTAATTGCATACACATCTATCTTAGGATCACAAACATTGCCCAAAATGAACAAATTCTAGGACAAAATGCATAAAGTAAAAAAAACAGGACGCGCTTCTCGCTCGCACTATCTAAATAAGGATAAAAAGACTATTTTATATTCATGTTGATTTACAAGAATAAAGCGAAGTAACTATTAGGACCACCCCGAATAAACAAACAAAAATCAACTTCGAGCGGCCAATTGGGAAAAATATGGCTGAAAAAAATTCGGCCCCCCCCCACCCATTGACGAAGGCTGGATCCCCCTGCATCTTAGGGTTGAACCAAGTAATGCATTTGTGTTTTATGGATAAAGTAAATGGAATTAATTGTATTTTATAGATCATATGTTGTTTGAAGGTTTGCATGGTGGCATGTACAATTGCTGATGTGGTTTACGGTACAGCATGTGGAGTGTTATAGAAACAGTGGATAGAAGAAGAGAAGAAGTGGATAGGCGAGAAAGTGGAGATTTGAGAATAGAGTATTCTTTCTTGAAAATAGTCCTGAAAAGGACTGTAAACCAGAAGGAATGTTGAGTGAGAACAGCTTGAGTAGTAGAGCTGATGAGGAGATGCTGGCTTGAGTCGGCGATTAGAGATGATGAGAAGTAGAGAGACTCGACGTTTCGGACAGGTTGACTGTCCGTCTTCAGGAGTGAAAGCATACTCAATTTCAAGAAAGAATACTCTATTCTCAAATCTCCACTTTCTCGCCTATCCACTTCTTCTCTTCTTCTATCCACTGTTTCTATAACATTCCACATGGTGTACCGTAAACCACATCAGCAATTTATAGATCATGTACCTTTATATATCAAATGCATTTAAGCTAATTCTGGAGTTATTTGCATTGACATAGTGAGTTTAATTATATGAATGCTCTCTTTTAAAGTGATTGGTTAACATTGGTTTGACTTTTAAAAAATCTATGCTAGGAGGTCACACTTGTCACCTGTGTCTGTGATATGTTACAAAAATGAAGCCCAGAAAAAGTTGTGGTCGAAAATAATTATTTAGAGCTTCGAAAATTGAAACATAAAGTGACAGGTCACCATCTTAATTTCATCCCATACACTTATGTGTACTATTTATGCGTCTATTTACAAAATCGGGGTTTGGCTTGTAGTTTTAGCTTTTCATTCTCAATAATGGTTGTTTTCAGGGTTTATTAGTTCTAATACATGCACTTGTACACATGTTTCATCTTGGTTTGAGACTTTTTTAAATCGGCTGCTCACAAAGTTAAACAATACCTTTAAGATACGTTTAATTTGATATAATACCATATAAATAGTCCTGGATACGTGAAAAATACTCTAATAAGTTATGTAAAATAAGTATTTTTATACAGGGATACCCCCAAATTATTTATTCGCAATTTTGATTCTTCAGAGTCTTTGTGTCAAATTTTAGAGGTGTTTGGGTTCATCATATGCATATGTATATAAAAGATCTCATATATAATAAATATGCAAATAACTTGCTTCTTTCCGTAGGCCTAATACAGAGGTGTCTCATTTGATCAATCTTTTTCTTTTGACCCGGGATACATTTCTATCAAGTGGGGCATTTTTACCAAAAAATGAAGCGTTCAACCTCATAATAAGTCTACGAGAAAAAAAGGAACGAAAAGGGGAAAAGATGAAGAGAGAAGAGAACATAAAAGAAGAGAAGTAAGCAGATGAAGAAAGTGAACAAAATAAGGGGAGGAGAATTATTGGGGAAAATACGTGTGATTATATCAAAATGACAAGTTCGCGCCTCGCTCTCACAAATTTCAATTGAGTGAGATGTTTATCTACTCAATATTATAACATATAAAGATCCCGTTATAAAGTCAATATGCACAAATTGCTCTGCTCGCGATTAGATTTCTCCATTATTTTGTTTAAAGAGATACGCACCATGTTCATGCTCGCATGATTTTATTAGCTGAGGGTACATTACGGGGAGCGGGGGTAGATGTCCGGGGAGTAAATGTCCGGGGATAGATGTCCAGGGGGGTAGATGTCCAGGGGGTAGATGTCCAGGAGGTAGATGTCCGGGGAACGATGTCCGGAAGTAGATGTCCAGTGAGTAGATGTCCAGGGGTAGAGGTCTGGGGTAGAGGTACAGGAGGTAGATGTCCGAGGGTAGATGTCCGCGGGGGTAGTTGCCCAGGGGGTAAATGTCCTAGGATCGATGTCAAGGGGGGGGATAGATGCCCGGGGTAGTTGTCCTAGGGGGTACTTGCCCTAGGGGATGGATGTCCTAGAGGGTGGATGTCCGGGGTAGATGTCCAGGGGGTAGATGTCCGAGGATAGATGTCGGGGGGTAGAGGTCCAGGGGGTAGATGTCCAGGGGGTAGGTGTTTTAGGGGGTTCTTCTCCTAGGGGGTGGGTGTCCTAGAGAGTGGATGTCCGGGGATGGATGTCCAGGGGGTAGATGTCCAGGGGGTAGATATCCGGGGTAGAGGTACGGGGGTAGAGGTCCATGGGGTAGATGTCCGCGGGGGTAGATGCCCGGGGGTAGGTTCCTAGGGGGTGGGTGTCTGACGGTGGATGTCCGGGGGCAGAGGTCCAGGTGTTAGAAGTCCGGGGGTAGATGTACGCGGAGGGTAGATTCCCGGGGATAGGTGTCCTAGGGGGTACTAATTGTCCTAGGGGTGGATGTCCTAGAGGGTAGATGTACGGGGTAGATGTCCGAGGGGGGTAGATGCCCGGGGGTAGGTGTTCTAGGGGGTACTTGTCCTAGGGGGTGGATGTCCTTGAATCGAGGAGGGAAATAAATACATGAGTTGCGTGAGTAGATGTGTGTGTATGATATGAGTCTTCATGTACATGAAAATAATAGGTCCTTTTTTCCATTTTAAAAAGGTATCCATAAAAAGATAAAAATCTTTATAATCAAGCTCATATTCATAATTAAAATCATCTCCATCATAAACAAAATCAAAATCTTTGTAATCATTAAAATCATCTTCATAATAAACAAAATCAAAATCTTTGTCATTATTAAGATCAAGTATCATATTTTGTCAATATCTTTTCATTTTCAAGAAACAATTTTGATCTTCATTAAGTATCATAATTTCTCAAGATCTTTTATTTTTTCAAGATACAAAAAAAAATGGGAGTCGACGCTGAACGATCATTGCTCTGGATGACTACTCTGATCTACAAGCTGACAACGGAAACTTGACGTTAAGCTGTAACTGTAATTCAATGTGAGTACTTTCGTCACTTTTTTCGTTATCCTCTACTTCCATGGGCTCTTCGACAGTACTGAAATACCAAGTGTCCGTTTGTGGACACTCTGTTAACGGAGATTCAATTTCCATAGGCTCATCAACAGAACTGAAATAGCAAGTGTCCTTTATTGAACATTCTGTTAATAGAGAGTCTATTTCCATAGGCTCATCAACAGAATTGAAATACCGAGTGTCCGCTAGTGAACATTCTGTTAATAGAGAGTCTATTTCCATAGGCTCTCCAAGAGTACTGAAACTTTGTGCACGCTCCGTTAACGGATAAATTACTTCTGTAGATTCGTCGGACCGAAGTCTATTGCCCTGGAATGCGTTCATTTACTCGTTAAAACTAATATCTTATACTCCGCAAAATCAACGTATAGATCAGAGTAGCCAACACTGACAACGACCTGTCAGCGAGAACTCGAGGACCAAAATGCACCTTCTACAGTATACGGAGCCGTACGAAATGCAATAGTGGGCGTGGCAAACGTCGCCGTGTGCAAAAATATAGACGTGCGTCATGATGATCTGATGATACAATAGACCTGTGCCTATGAGAATTTAGTCAGCTGACGTTTGATATTCCCTTTATGTTGGCATGAAATAATTGCTAAGGAAATGTGTTGGTGCCGGGTAATCCTGTACGGAAGGAATTTCCTTAGAACGTGCATTTCATCACTAGTTGCATATCATGTGAATAAATCACAGCGGGGAACTTGCATTATAATATGAAGCATTCATCATGTTCATATCGCGCTTAATACAAATGATTCTAAGCGCTCCATACTATCACCCCGGCTCTTATGGTCTCACAGCCTAATTCATTCCCCATAGACTCATGTGTTAAATTGGCACTTTCAAAAATTCATAAAAAATAAAGATGAAATTCGGTGGTCGAATGGTTACTACCAGTGGATAGGATTTATATCTGGCAATCCATATCTGACCAGAAAAGGGTCCCTCGACCGGCTCATTTTAAAAATAAATTGGCGTGTTTGAAGACACCGTCGGGTGGAGCAGATTCATCACCTCAAACAGCAAAATAGCCCTAATCCTTCCGCCAGTCAAAATATAGTCCAAAATTGGTGATATTTCTTCCCAATTCGGGAAAAGGAAGTTCAGTAATTACCAAAAATAGAATCAGTTTTAGATGGACAATCACATGCATACACTTTGTCAATCAGCCATATCAAAATAAAAAAAATAGCAATGGGTTGGCTCGAATGAATATCTAGGGCCTGCCACTAGTGATTAGGCCCGTGAGACCTTATAGACATGTGCGTATAAAGCCATTGCAATTCGAAATTCCATCGAGGCAACAAACTTCCCTCCCCTCCCACCCTATGTATTTTTTTATATCAGGGTTTTATTTTATAATATCGAGAGGGAGGACCTAACATCAATACAAAATTTTGACACACGAGGTGTAAGTGTGTAGGGGCTACATGATTGTGAGCATTGCAGTGTAACAATAAATGATTGTTGTGTTACCACACCAACTGACTTTACACGTAGAGCTGAGTTACTGTTGAGTATACCATATCTAGGAATTTCGTGTTTTACGATATTCATTTAATAGAGGTCAGCATGGTTGGGAGGTTTGGAGCAACATTGAGTTTTGAGTCTCGTAGACATGTTAGATGGAATTAAGAGCATGGAAAATAATTATGAAATTTTGTGTTTCACGACTTATATTCTTGTGAGATTTACTGTATGGTTGGGAGGTTGGGCAGAATTATGTCGGCATGGTTGGGAGGTTGGATGGGACATTGAGTCCTTGAGCTCTATGATGCAAATTAGGAGCATGGAAAATGTTAAGGAAATTTTATGTATTAGGATTTATGATATTCTTGTGAGATTTACTGTATGGTTGGGAGGTTGGGCAGAATTATGTAAGCATGGTTGGGAGGTTGGATGAATCATTGAGTCCTTGAGCTCTACGATGCGAATAAGGAGCACAAAATGTTTAGGAAATTTTGTGTATCAAGATTTATAATGTTCCTGTGGTACGTTACATGCTGCCAAGTAGTACTGAATTTCCGTATTTAGTACTGGAAATAGACAAGAATACTGATGGTTTCATGCGAAATACTGATTTCTTAGGTTTCAGTTTATGTGTTGTCCTATGGTATTCCTGTGTTAATACTTTATTCCTTGCCAAAATAATGATTTTTAGCCTTGATAATACAGTACTGAAATATTCTTGTTCAGGTTGGCAGCTCTGCATTATGGTTGGGAGACTGGCCATGATTGTGTCATCATGGTTATGAGGTTGGGAGAGACTTTGAGTCCTTGAGCTCTATGATGGAAATTAGGATCATGGAAGATGTTTGGAAATTTTGTGTATCACGATTTATGATGCTCCTGTGAGGCTTTCCTTTATGGTTGGGAGGTTGGGATGAATTATGTCAGCATGGTTGGGAGGTTGGGAGAGACATTGCATCCTTGAGCCCTGTGATGCGAATTAGGTACATGGAAAATGTTTAGGAAATTTTGTGTTCAAGATTTATGATGGTCCTGTGGGACACTACTCTATGGTTGGGAGGCTGGGCAGAACCATGTCAGCATGGTTGTGAGAAACATTGAGTCCGTGAGATTTATAATGCAAATTAGGAGCATGGAAAATGTTTAGGAAATTTTGTGTATCACGATTATGATACTCCTGTGAGACAGGAAATTATGGTTGGGAGGTTGGGAAGAATTGTGTCAGCATTGGTTGGGAGGTTGGGAGAGATATTATGTTGGAAATTAGGGGCTCAGGAAATCTGAAGCTAAATCTTTGGCCTGCATAAGGTTGGAAGGTTGGGCGGGCAATTACAGCGTTGATCAAGAAAGCGTGCACAGATACAACATGGTTGCGGATACAACCATAGTATGGATATATACATATACATGTATTTTCAGACTTAAGGAAGCATATTACGTAATGTGGCTGATTTTGGTTGTTGCACGTAAATGGTAAGGAGCATCATAGGATAGCCTTACACAATTTGGGTGTGAAAGGTTTGTGTTCAGAAACAAATTGTTTGAAACCTGACAGATCACCAATATTGTTATCAAAGTATATGCTCCAAAAATGTTGATTACCAAGATTTAGGGGAAATACCCGTGGGAACTACTACCCTGCTTGTGGGTCACGTGATCAACAGCCCCAGGGAGGAGTTACTACCCTCCTGGTGTTCACGTGACCATAGCTTTCAGTATGCCACAATTCTAATGCATATGTAGTCTTTTGTTATGTCTCACGACATTATTCAGATTGTGTTGATGTTCATTACCTTTTATGTTATTTAGGCATATTGCCTATGTGTTTTGATGCCTCATATGGAATTAAATGGCAAGCAATGGCAAATTATTTGTACACTTGTTTTCTTCTCAAAAATTATCATCGTGGACTTAACCCCTTTTGCAACTAAACCGAAATGAATCCAATCTATTTTGATTAATAAAATGATTTTTATTTGCCACTTTTATTTACGTTTTCATGTGAATTTCAAATTTTTCAAAATTTCAAATCGTCGAACATGAGCCCTAAGAATTTGGTTGAAGTGTATTGTCTAAAAGGAAATCTCCAGGTAGATTTTGGGAAGTACTACTAAATAACACAAAAATTTTAGGCCGGGGTATTTTGGGTGATCATATGGCCGGGGGGCCTCACAGCCCCCCCCCCCTTGAGATCTCGGCCGTCGACCGTGCAATCGCGCTGAAAATTGGCACGCAGGTTGTCTGGGATATAATCTACAAAATTGTATAGTAGTTTATTTCATGCGAACTGTTATTAAGTAATTATGCTAATTTATGCGTAATTAGTATGCAAAATCATACTTTTTCCTCGAACTCCATAAATAACGCTCCAAATGTTTTATTTTTTGGCATCGAATTTCTTTGTGGTGTTTTTCGAAAGTTTACATGAAAAAATTGTGATATCAGATCAATTTCTTATGTATTATATTGTTTTTTTCAATTTCTCATGTATTTCTTTGTTTTGGACCCTTTGTTTTTCATTGTGTTTTCAATGAAATTCGTTGTGGACTCTTCTAAGATCATAAACAGCATAAGATACATACATTTAGACCAGCAAAACTAAAAATAATGATACATTTTATGATCTTTGGTTGAAAACACAATTTACATTGACTTTGTACACAAAAACACGTTTTGAGCAAATTTTTTTGTCTGACATGCAGTTTTTATCACCAAGTCGACAAAGACCCACGAAAATGTATGTCAATTTGGCCAGAAATATTACATCGCCAAGTCGACATATGAAAAGTGGATAGTCGAAAGAAAAAAAAATAAAAAGTGCATGTCAGACAAGAATCGAATGCGATGGATAGTCGAAAGAAGGAACACAAACCGTCACATCCCGCCGTACCGATATATAACGTCGTCATCCACGCGAATGTTCTGACGATCCCTGTTCCATTTCCGTCCGGAAGTTAGTAGTGGCAGAATCACTATGGTCCATTGACGCCAGAATGAGTCAACAATCCGTTGTACTAGTTCGACGCAATGTCTTTCTCGTTTAGCTACATCAATTGAAGCTCGTCCTAACAGCATGTCATTAGGACTTAAGTAGATCCCCTCATCAGGCTCTATGGGTATTCTGCAAATTGGCCTCTGGTAATTGCAAGATGAGTATTGGAATGGCAGTGGATGCAACTGCAGCCTTCCTCTCTGCAGCTCCGCCATCCCCTGTGATTCTAGTTTGTGTTCAAAAGTTCTGCAAGCTGCACATCCGAACTTTACCTTCTTGACCAGATCATGTGCTCTCAAGATCCAGTACTTTCTCCTGGCCTTTGCTGTAGTCGTACCAACATCGTCATGACCATCCTCATGAACATGCCTAATAATCGAGGTTGAGATCCAGTGTTCGCAAGGGAGTAAAGCCGGATGCTTCATGGCTAATGGCTTGTCAGCACTATCTACTTTCCCTCGAACTCGGATAATTCCCGCTTCATTCCTATACGGATTGAGTGCCTTTAGCTCTCCTTTGTCTACTCTGGGCTTCAAAGATACCTGAGCACGCTTTATCAAATGGTCCTCTCCTTTCTGTATGTCAGTTGGTGTCAGGTTACCATTGGCGACTTCGACGTCCTCATCTACCATTCTCTTGGACTTTAACTTCAACTTTCCAATGAACTTCAGGACGTATGAAGTCACCCTCACAAGTTTCCTCCAGTTAATAAATTGCTGACAGTCAATTCTATGTTGGGATTTTGATTCTTGTACAGTCAAAACTGGTCTCTCCATTCGCAATTCCCTGTCTACCTCAGGAAGCTTTTCCTCTAGCTTTGCTTCTGCGGGCCGTTCTGTCACTGTTTTACAAAGAAAGTCAAGACCTTCCATCTCCCTGTCATTCAGCTTGTCCAGGCTAACGCATCTGCTGACTTCATCTGCGACATTCAGGTTCTGGGGAATATGCCGCGACTGGTCTTTCCGCCGAGGGTATTGGTCGAGCCATTGCTTTTCCATCTTCTCACATGAAGAACTTGAAGAACTGATGACTCGAAACTCCTCATCTTCTTGTTCAATCATTCTACTGTGCTGACATCTCTGTGGATCATTACATACTTTCATTCCTTCTGTTGTCAAGGATTTTCGGAGATCTAAAGGGCTGTTTACCGTGACATGGAGAACTGCTCCTTCTGGGTATCCTTCTGTAGTACTTCCGAAAATGACCCAACCTAACGGCGAGCGACGGGCCATGAGATTCCCTTGTATTTTCGTGTACCCTACATGCATTTTGGAATGGTCCATTCCTATGAGGATATCAATTGGCCCACTTCCTCTGTGAATTTCATCTTTCCTCAGGTTGAACATCCGTCCCAGTTCTTCAACACTAACTCGGGTAATGCCGTTATTAATTACATCAAGTCCTACCGCAGAAATAGTGTAACTCTGATGACCATTAATCCCTTGAACTTTCACCTTGTACAGCATAGTGTTGTATTCCTCTGTTTCATTTCCGACCTTGGTAACATTCGCGACAATAGGATTCCCTTTCAGTCCTAACTCTTCTGCTACTGCGTTCCTTACGAGACTCATCTGAGATCCCGAGTCTAGGAGACAATTTCCTTCGCAATTTCGATTCGGGCCCGCCATCTTTATCTTAAGTACAGGCAGAAGCACAGGTGTTCCTGTAATACTGGCAACACCCGCACTCCCTGTCTCAATCTGCTTATGGAGTAAAGGGTGGTGGTATGATGAACACTGCTCACCAGTATTGATCACCTCATTACATCTTTTCCTGCGCTTGCATGTCCCCATGTTGTGATCCTTACCAGCTCTCTTGAGACAGCTGAAGCACGCCCTGTTGTCTTTCATCAGTTGAAATCGCTCTTCTTGGGTTTTCGAAAGCACTTTCTTGCACTGATCGATCCAATGATCAGACGTCTCACATAACCAGCATTTAAAATCGGGCTTTCTTTCATTGCTTCCGTCATCCTGAGAGATATGGCCAATCGTAGAACTTCTACTGTCACGAAGTGGAGCAGATGCACTTATTCTAGTGTTCAATTCCAGTTCCATCCAATAAAGTAATGCATGGAGTGATGCATCTGTTCGCTCACGGTCAATGAATCTCAGCCATAGCTTTCTATCATCACTGCTTAATTTTCTCTCTATCAAAGAAATCATATGATTGTTGTATCCATATCATTCGCCCTACCTACTTCTTGCAGTGAGTTGTAACTTCTCCTGATAAGATGAACAAGGTCACAGAATCGGCCATCCTCTCCATCCTTGAGAGGTCGGAACTTCCCCAAGTCATATACGATAGCATCAGCTACCAATCTCGGGTCTCCGTAAATGTTGTCAAGATGAGACCATGCCGAGTCGTAATCGTTCCCCAAACCACGTATGAGATCAAGAGGTTTTCCCAATAGAGAGGATCTCAGAATTGTGATAGCATCTCTCTTGCTATACCTCGATTCGATTAGATGCTTAAAATCCGATTTAAATGTCATGTAGTCTCGTACGTCTCCAGTAAATCGAGGCAGCTTTGGTCGCTCTACCTGAACCTTGCATGACGAAACCTCTACCGATTTACTGGTTGTTACTTCGGGAGTAGCATTGTTTACAACTGAATCCTCCGTTGACCCGTCAGACTTAAGCTTAGTCTTGCTATAGTCTTTAACCTTTCTCTGCATGTCAAGGAATGATGTCTGACACTCAGATAGCCAGGCATCCTCTGTAATGAATACCTCATCATCTACGATTGTCTCACAATACCTTTCGTGCCTGTCCTCCAATTCCTGATAAGCAACATTCAAATCCTTAAACATATCAGTTACCTCATCAAGATCCCTGTCATCATCCAGTAAATGTTGCAAACCATTCGACAGCCGAGTTAGTTTTGCCTTTGCCGTTCTCCGCTTGATCTTGAGATCCCTAGATGCTTGCTCGGTTGCCATTGTTTCCGGAATTCCCTCTATCTTCTAACCCAGATCAGGAAAAAGAATCGAATGCGATGGATAGTCGAAAGAAGGAACACAAACCGTCACATCCCGCCGTACCGATATATAACGTCGTTAAACGTATATTTTATTCGATCTGTTTGAACAAAATATATAAAACAATAATAAGTCTTTGTTTACATAACTGATGTTCAGTTAATAGCATGTTAATAAATAAGATTGTTTTATCACACTGCATCTTGTTTCACGTGTAATTATTTCATTGTTTTTACACACGAACACTCTTTGTCTATTGTCCCTTAAAACAGTATAATCATGATTATCAAACCGAATTGTTATCGAAATTATCATTATAATTTACTGTCTGTTTGATCAAACATGTCGAAAGAACAGAAGCAATATCTGTAAAATTCTTGTAGCTTTGAATAATCACAACTTTCTTTAACTTAGTCAATTTCTTTTAGCTATGCACACGTTGATTTAAAATAACTTTACTTATCTTGCATAATTATACTAGTATATAATTCAACTTAAATCATAACTAGTCAAGGCTTATATGCATTTGTTTCTAATTCTTTTCACAAACAGTAACAAGTGGCTATACTACATTAAATAATTCTTTTGCCAGCAATTAAAATACGACATGTACTTTTAGAGTAATAGCCAAATACTTTCTTAGTATACATCAATGAAGTTAAACATTCACTTGATTCTGAAATGATTTGATTTCAGATCAAAACTTGTTTTGATTTAGTGTCCATTATGTTTATCTGTTTATGTGAATAATAATCTCTGTTATATCAAAATCATAATATCATTATTTTCCTTTTCATTAATTTCGCAAATAAGTTCTTAATACAAACATACAATTTTCACTTTCGTGGATCAACTCTTTCAATTAGCATAATTTATAATGAATCTAGACAAAAAACTGAAAACCGGAAATCCGAAACCAGAACCGGGAACCGGGCCGAAAACCGGGTCAAAAACCTACACGCCCTGCTCTCATTCCTAAACAGGGCAAATCGAGACACTACAAATTGACTTTATTTAATTTATCTGACATATATGGAAAACATAAAGGATCTAATGAATTCAAAATTACTTACTCTTTTCTGGCGGGACATAAAACCACGTTTAAATCACATTAAACAACAGAAAGTTTCCCCCAAACTGCGGAGGCCGATACTGGCGTCTGACTCCTGAACCTTTCAAAAATGGAGTGACACGTCAACGTACCTATGCACCGAACTCCACTAAGTGGACATAATTTGCATAACAAAAATATCGTATGTCTTTCTATGCGGTGTCCTAAATAAATGAAGGGAAATAAATTCAAATAATTAAACGCTTTCAATATTGATATTATATAAATTCAAACATCTTTTCGCTGGCGAAACAAAAAGTTTTATTTCAAGTCGACACAATTATATTGTTATTTCTGTATAGAGAGATATATTGACCGGTGTGTTGGCACAGTTGGTACAGCGTCCGTCTCACGACCGGGAGGTCGGGGTTCAAACCCCAGCCAAGTCAGACCAACAGACGTTTATAAATAGGAGTTGCTGCTACCCTGTTTGGCGTTCAACGATTAAAGGGATAAAGCCTCGTCGATCTCGCGCTGCACAGCGGCTGGCCCGCGATCGATTGAGAAAAGCAAATTTTCGGAGTATATCATTTCATGTTAATTTCGAACAATATACGATAGATGTAGGTCAAATTTGCGACATACTTGCCAAGTAGACATATAATAACATTATCATGTCGACTTGGCGAGATAAATTATGTCGCCATCTCAACAAGTCGATGGCACGTTAAAACTTCCGTACAAGAGCTCGATCTGAATCTCCACACGTCACCTAAGTGAAGCGTGCAAAATACTCAAAAGGGAGGTCTTCTGTCACAAAAGGAGTAATATAAGAATAAAATAACAATTAATGCTTTGCACACGGTTGGCGTACTAGTTGGTGCTTTTCGATGGGAGGGAAACACAACTATATCTGGCTCAACGCCGAATTGATTGCGAATGTATCGATCGCATCATGATCATATCGCAAGCTGGTGAGGAGGTTTAGGGCATTGAACAGCAACAAGGATGAAAATTTGTAGAGAGAAAATATAATTGTACAGGCGTGCCCTATAGGTTTTGGCGCTGTTAATATGATTTTCGAATTTCATACTTATTTCTTGGTAACAAAAGAATGTGCAAACGGTGGTACCAATATAGTATTTTCGTTAGTTTGAGTTAAGATAAAATTGACCAAGCACATAAAATGCTACTGCTCTTCGGCTGAAATACCCCATGTATGAATTTTTGTAGTCAGACGCTTTATCTATCGACCACGCAACTTAAAAAAATAATGTGTAAATCGTGGGCTGGAAATAAACATGAAACACATGCACTCAATTAATATACATTTTATATGTATACGTATACCAACCAACACACGTGGTTCCATACCATGGGCCATGCTCATACATACACGCACATACTAACACACACACAAAATTGCAGACATTCGCCCCTACCACCATGACCACCAGGCCCTTTTGTTTTACCATGCTAGTAGGTCGATGGTTTTACACAAGATATTACAATTGATAATGTGCCATTCGATGAAAAAATAATAAAATACGTAAAATTCCTTGGTATCACAATAGACAAGCATTTATCATGGACTCCGCACATAAGCAATGTGTCTACCTCTCGAGCTAAATGAATTGGAAAACTATATAAAAAAATAAAAAATCTTACCAGAGAAAACTTATGTTATGATATATAATACATTGATTCTAACACATATTCACTACTGTAACTTCATTCTGGGGAATAGCTGCAAGACAAGGCTTGATCATATACTTTTATTGGAAAATAATGCGGTTAAAATATGTTCCAAGTCTGCATATCTTTCACATACAATCCCTCTTTTTTATCCTCTGAAAATATATAAGATAAATTATATGAATACATTAAAAATGGCACTATTTATGCATATATATAAATATGACATGCTTCCTCCAGTATTCACTGATTTCTTTTCATAATGGAAACTTACACTCATGTCCAACAAGAACGTGCAACAATATTCGCTTAAATAATCAAATAATCTAGGACACTGTTTGCACATAAAGCACAAAGACATCATGGACTTGATATTTCAACCGTCAATTGATAAAAAAATAAAACCAATACCAAACAAATTAATATATATATATATATTACTATCATTATTATTTTAATGAGAAATTCATTTTATCTAGAACACTCATGTATAAAAAAAATAAGTAACAAAATGTATTATTTTCTGAAATTTCATCCAAGGACTAAGCATCTCCCTTTATCCCCCCCCCCCCTCTGCTCCCAGTCCCTTCATGCACTTGCACGTTTTATGACAGTAGATATAATTATTTAGGCTAATTTTCAGGCCTGTCCGTTTTCAAGTTTTGCTTTTGTGACAAAAAAGTTTCTCCTAAGACTCATCTACATGTAATTTAATCGAGACTGAATTTCTAAAGCTACTATTACCACTCGCCAAATATAAATCAAAATAAATAAAGTTCATTCACTTTCTACGTACAGCGAACGGGGGGGGGGGTAAACAAAACTGATCATGACAAAATACTGACAAGAAAATCAACTTCGTCCAATATGCTTATCTCATCATAGAAAGGAAACATATTATAATTTCATTTTGTAAATTGATCATACGAAATATTCACCTTGTAATGTGAAATTGACAATAACAATAACATGAAGCAAATATAACGATCGTGTACCAGATATACAAAATTGAATTGACATCCAACCCTACTCTCTGTGATAATTGTTTTCATAAGAATAATATCAACGTAGTCAAAATCTTAGCTGCTAAATTGACAAACGATATAACTTAGAATCAAACTTACATGCCTCCTTGTCGAGCTTGACTTGGAAGAACGAACATGTACCCCTAACGTGTACTGTCGTCACAAATTCCTTTCTGATTTATCCTATACCCCCGTAACAACATAAACGCTTATTCTTTCGCGCCAGCTACACTTGAACGCTATCTGATGTAAGTATCCTTCCACAAAATCACAAATATTTATGACATATTACTAGATTTAGTATAAATGAAAAGTATAATGAAAACAACTATGGATTTAACGTAAATATCATTCACATCATGAATTTATGAGAATAATCAGCTATAAGTCTGAGGAACTACTTTTACTTCTTTGAGTAACAACATCATTGACGTTACGTAACAGGTGAGTAAACAACGGAACATATCGAACAAAAAGAAATACACTTTCGCTTTAATTTCTCGTAAGGTGTCTCCGCTAAGAAAAATGATTTTGCAATAAAATTCAATTTCCCACATTTGCAAAGTAAAATGAATACTAGAATTTTAATTCGTCATGAGGACAAATTAGGTGATCTGTCTCTGATTATTATGATCACGAATACAATCACCATGTTTATTAAGATCAATACGATGCTCATATTGAAAACTAAACTTTTATTACGAAAAGAACATGCGGAATACTCTTAAAAAGAGGGAAATGAGAATATGTGAAATATATGTACCGGTAGGTGTAGGCGATACACATTGTACATGTTATAGGCTTATTAAAAACAATTTTAATCTACTTTATTGTGCGATATTTGAACTTATATTGTAAGTGTGATTAAGGAACATTTGTGAAATGTTGAAAAGAAAAAAAAATCTGTCCACTTTTGGGTTCGAACCCTGGACCCTAAGGACGCAAGTCTGATGCCTTACCCATTGAGCTACACACTTCCCATAGACTTTATACATAAGCAAAACAAGAGGATCTGAAATCCAACTTTGCAAGTGAAATACGGGCATGATCCCGGCATCTGATCGGAGAACGGAGACCATACTAGCGATAGCGTACAATCACACCTATAACATACTCAAAGCTCAAAGAAAACCGACCAGAAAAAAATGAGACATGGCTCGCGAAATAGAGGAATGTAAAATCCAGTTTTGAGAAAAAGTCATTTCCCATAGAGATTGCACACAAAATGAGCGAGAATGACATAACTCTTTAACTTGGAGTTTTTTTAGGATGATCCATTCCTTTAAATGTTAATATAGCCATCACAATAGAAAAAGTATGTCCTCAGCTACAACATATTGAAAACTGAGCGAAAATTGACCAATATTTACAGAGTTAGAGTCAAATTGGCATGATTATGATGATCATAATAAGCAAAATGGAAATTTTGAGTTCAGACGTCATTTTCATGACGTTATGATATAATTTCGGGTCAAATGTGACATGAAATCATATTCCCCATCCATACTCAATTCGAATATGAAAAA
The DNA here is from genome assembly GCF_018143015.1 of Lytechinus variegatus. NCBI lineage: Eukaryota > Metazoa > Echinodermata > Echinoidea > Temnopleuroida > Toxopneustidae > Lytechinus > Lytechinus variegatus. Next base: position 19,520,856 of record NC_054747.1, on the reverse strand, counting down.
AAAATTGGGGGTCAACGGACTACCTGAAGAGCTATAATGAATTTTGTATAGGCATGATTTTGCACATATATTGCCTATAGTTAGTGCGCGCGTGCTGTAAACTTTGATGGAGGCTAATTACGTTATTACTTGTCGTAGAAAGTTGATCAAGGTATCAAATTACTCAGAATTATATTACGGATGCATTAATATGAAAAAAATGGTGATCCTATGTTGTATAGTGCTGTTACGCGCGGAAACGCGCGCGGAACCGTGCGCGCGGGCAAATTTTTGAAATGCTTAAAATGACCTGATTCATACTCTACTTTGGTCAAAAAGTGATTTTGAGCTTTTTAAAATTTTGACGCACGCATACGCACACGTCGTGACCTTTACATGACCTTTGATGACATGGACAGTTGACCCTTGACCTGAAGTTAATGTGATGTAAATATTGTTAATTTTTGATAATTGATAATGAAGATATGATTGATAATGTGATTTTACAAAATGGCGTCTAGATGACGTCATGATGACCTTTTGACCTTGAACTTGCTTTATACACATCACATGATGAGTCCCCATATCTGATTATATTTTGAAGATAATTGATGATGTAGATTTCGAGATTTTATGGTAACAAGAAAAGGGTGGAAAAATAAAAAATAAGCAATAAATAAATAAAGAAAATTCTTACGAAATTAATAGTTGATCTGTCGATTGACAGATCACCTAATAAAGCGAGGAAAGAGGGCGTATAAGAAAATCGAAGTAAAAAAAATGCATTTGAGCAGAATTGATGAACAATGCAAGGTAGAAGAGAAAGGCTTGACGTAGTACATTTTGGCCCGTATTCTGAAGTCAGGTTTAACGGAGACGTACTACGGTCTAACTCTCTGCAAATTTGAAGTAACATTTGTGAGCTTCAAAGACGGCAAAAAGCAAAAAGTAGTATGTACATGTATATTCAAGTATACACGAAATAAAGGTCAAGACAAGAAAAAATGAAAAACAGATATCGTTGGAAAAAAAGGGATGAAAAATAATAAGAAGAGGACGAAGAAGATAAGAGGAGAACATTAAGAAGAAATGAAATATGTATATTAAAAAAATAAAGGTCCAGACCAGAAAAATTGAGACAGACATCGATGGAAAGAAGGCTCAAAAATAAAAGAAAAAGAAGAAGGAAGAAAGGGAAGAAGTACACAGTAAAAAACGTTGTTTAAGATTTTATACAACGATATTTACTATCTGAACATTACAATATTTGTTTAAACGTTTAAAAAATCATGCTTAATTTATTGAAAATTAGACATTGAAAATTAAACTTTGTTGCTTAAGATTTAAACACTTGTTTAAACTGTTTAAACAATTACTGTAAGGTTCAGATAGTAAACGGCGTTGTATATTTTACTGTGTAAGAAGGATAGAGAGAGAAAAAAATAGAAGTGAAGGAAAAAAAGCATCTGTCGTTCTTTATTCGTCTACTTTAATACCGTTGGGCTTAGGGTTTTCATCTTAAGAATCCAGAATGATTCCCTTCTTAGCACAACTATAGGCTATAGCATCGTTAATTTGGATTAATTTAATGCCAATGACTTGCATAATGTTCGAGGGAGTGGCCTCCTTATTTAAGTGGGATGCAATGGGGATTTCCTTTCTTCCGTTGGCGTTGAACTTTCTATATCAGATTTGGTGTTGCTCATCCTTGTGCATACATGTAGGTGGCTGTGGTTTTTCCAACATATTGCACTTTGAATTTCTTTTAAGTTATCAGCAATATCACAAAGTTAGACAGTGATTGAGTTAAGCAATAGAAAATCTTTACCCCGTGATAATGCTTGTAAAATGATCAGTTTCCCCAATGAATGGGCAGATGCAACATTTGCGTGCACTGTACCTTTGAGCTGGGGATTTTCAGGGGTCGTTAGGTCCATGTTGGGGATCATTGATGATATTCAAAAGTATAGGTATGCCTTTGTTGATGCCTTTTAAAACTGATTAGGGTCATATTTGTTGTTATTTTCCATTATATTAGTTCTTTTGCTTATTCTATAGTTTGCTTTATTCCTTTTATTTAGCAAATATAACTGAAGAGGGCCAGGGCTTTCGCAACACAGTGTATTACTCTGTTCTATTTTTGACCTTCATCTACTCTTCACACACACACACACACACACTCACCCTCTCATAAATGTATATATATGATATATTTATATGTGTGTGAGTGGATGTGTGTGTGAAGAGTAGATGATGGTCAAGAATAGAATCGAGTAATATATTTTGTATATATATATATATATATATATATATATATATATATATATATGTAAATTGTCCGTTATCAATATTTCTCTTCATCACCACTCCTTTTCTACCATCGTCAGACTCGCTTTCAATATCAGTCTAACCTCCCCCTCCCCTCCCCCACTTCCCATTCATCTCTTCCTCATTATGAGCCATCATTCATTTCTTCACATCTTGGTTGGTATGCAAATGAGGGAACTGTTGACATCACTCACTCACTATTTCTTGTGTATTTTATTTTATGAAATATTAAATATTTCAATTTTCTTCCCATTGCCCCGTGAAAAAAAGTTTCATTTATCTGTACGCATATGGAATTACTATTGTTGAACATTTTACGGATCAGTCAAGTTAGTCCTTATCTCAAATCTGTACAAATTGAATTAAAAAAAAGGAATAGTGAGTGACAGACATCATCGATTGTCTCATTTGCATATGACTAAATAGCGCATATAATTTTTTTGTGAAAAATAAGCGAAATTTTAAAATGTCATAACTTTCTTATTTTACATCCAATTATGATGAAATTGTCAGCATTATGCATGTCTGATTTTTCTCTATTGATTCAAATCAACATTTTTTAGGTGGACTTGACCTTTAACGTGGTGTCACCCATACCCATAAATCCATTACATAATAACGCTTGCTACTTACTCTCTCTCAAAAAAAAACAGACGCTACAAGAAATAATGCAGAACGATTTAGGTTTTAATTGTTAATAATTCGATAACATTTTTCAGGTGATAGTATTGACAATCTAATTCTCGGCAATTATTGGGGGCTAACTTGGTGTGGTTGATGAGGAGAACATGTGAAAGGCGTAATGAGTCGTGAATATTCTCCAAAAAGTCATTTAGTTCATTGAATGTCTCTTCTTAGAGGAGACCATATGTGCTGTTGATGATAAATGAATACAAACTAATTGACTGTCTAATGAAGATGATGTTATTACTATACCACGGAGAAAATATTTTTACAATTCTCGTTCTATTGATGCAAACAGACAATATGGAAATTCGGATTTTCGAGATGGCATAATTTTAATATTTTCATCATGGCCAATCTCATATTTTCGGTGCAGTGTTAGGATATCTTTTAAAAAGAAAACAATGACTGACTAGGACATATTGCACGTCAAGAAAGAAAAAAAGAATCTTAAAATATGTTAAACAACACACACCAGTTTCCCCAACGTTTACATTTGATATCTAGATAAAGTTTTACCTATTGCGGGAAAGAGCATTTTGTGAAGTCATTTATGTTATATGTGTCGTGTAATTGATTAACTTCTGAAATAATCAAACATTCAGATGGTTATTTTAAAACAAATCTAACTATTTTGTTAAATTTCATGTTCCACAAATCTTCATTCCGCTTGGAACCGGCCGTACTCTGAAAATAAAAAAAGTATTACATATAGTTAATAACTCTTTAAGAAGGAGATTGCTTGTAAAAAGGCCTAAATCTCTTAAGTGAGAACTGTAGTAAGACAAGCATTTTTTCATAGGCCTACTTATACGTGTCGGCTAAAACGTGAATCAAAATAAGAATAATAAGAGGATTCCTGGTTCGAAATTTACAAGGGAAAATAACAACATTATTGATGAAATCAATTTTAATTGGCAACTCTCCACCCAGGGATGTTTCACAAAGATTTAAGTATGACTAGAGTAGCACTTAAATACCGAGCTGCGCATGGCATGAATTGCTTCACTGCAGTGGTCAGACCGTGTCGTGAGGCCATGCACTACTGCGTATTTATCAATGAGATTGCACGTTGTATATCATGTACGCGTCGGCGTTTAAGTGCGACTTTCGTAATACTTAAAATCTTTTTGAACCCACCCCCCCCCCCCCCAGGTTTAAAATGGGAAGTCCTAACCAATTTTAATGTGAAAACCATTGCAGTTAACCAATTTCAGCAAAGAAATTCCCACCCCCGCCCAGTCCCTTGACAGTGTATTTTGCCACTATCCTATCAGGTGCTATGGGCCCGTGAGTAGCCAGAAAGAAGTCCTTTGCCTAGTAATTTGATTTCTTCTTAGTATCCTTTGCATGAATAGTCCCCATGGATCTGAAAGGAACGGTGAACAAACGTGTAGGGCCGCCAGAGGGGGTGATTGGAACTATGAACTATGATTCGCGAGTGACATTGGATGCGACAAGCTTAATGACGTCACTCACTCACTATTTCTTTTGTTTTTTATTGTTTGAATTATACAATATTTCAATTTTTACGAATTTGATGATTAGGACCTCTGAAGCGGAAAATTTTAAAATAATGGAATTCCACGTGTTCAGGGAGGAATGAAACTTCATTTCTCATGACAATGACGAGAAATAAAAATAATTCATATTTTATATAATAAAATACAAAAGAAATAGTGAGTGGGTGATGTCATCAACTCTCTCATTTGGATGTAACTGGCTCGTTCATATAACTATTTTGTTGAAAATAAGTGAAATTTTAAAATGCCATAACTTCCTTATTTTTCATCCGATTTAGATGAAATTTTCAGTGTCATGCTTGTTGAATTTTTCTCTTTTTATTCAAATCAAGTTTTTGTTGGGATGGACTTGTCCTTTAAAAATTTGATAGAGGCGATTGATCATTGGGCATACGTGTATTGTTATCAAATACAAACTCCATTCCCATACCAATGCGTTTCATTTAAGTCCCGCCTATCAGGGCGTGGTTTGCGCACTCGCCTCAATCTACAGGCGTATCCCGCCGCAAGCTTTAGCTTTTAGCATAGAGCTATATAGCTCCATGGTTTTAGTGTATGCGCCTGAAACCTAACATGTACATATTTATATTTTTCATAACAAAATGATATTCGTCTTAATTTGTGCTCACGAAAAAATGTAGAAATTTGTGAATTGGAAGAAAACAAAAGTTTATTTGAATTGAATAAAGGGGTGACGGGGTTTAAAGCCACCGCACACCTTACGACTGGTCTGCGACCCGATTTCCGGATAAAATGTAGTAGAATTTGATGCTAATATTGAGACATGGAATATCTTACTGTGTAATGTTCTAAATCATCATACGAATACCTATATTCAAATCATCCTTTTTAGAATAAAAGCGAATTTAAGATCTAGTCGTAATGACGTCATAGCAGTCGTACGACTGGCTACGATTTGAAACTGATTTGGCCTTTCCTCCAAAATAAAGGCTTGTAAACTTTCAAAATGGTTATATTAGTATTCTTTCAATTAATTTTAACCTCAAATAAAATGATTTGTTTCATTCACATCTTCGGAAAATGAGCAAAATGCGGTATGTTCCAAAATCGGATCGCGAACACTCGTAAGGTGTGCGGCGGCCTTCAGACCAATTACCTGTTAAGATTATTTATTAGGACATATGTAAAATTAGTTATACTCACTCACCTGTCATCTAACCGACGTAGAGAAGTTTGTTTGGACTACCACTTCCTACATCACTGATCTTAGAAGAAGAAGCATCACTTATCATGGAAGAAGTATCCGATCCAAAAAGGGCAATGGCACCTTTAGATTTTCAGTGACAAACAATATAAGAATTCACGAGGGGTCATCCAGATAGAACTATGTTTTCTTACTGAGCGAACATAGAAGGCTATATATTGTATGTACCGACAAAGAGATTACTGCTCACACTTACATTATTTTTATCAATGTTATATTTATAACTATTATTATCATTATTCTTTTCATCATCATCATCGTTATTATCATTTTTTTATTCAATACTTTCTCTTTATTATGTAATATCGATGTTTTACTTGTACATTGAATTGCTTTTCTTTTGTATTATTTCTTAATTGTATATACATGTAATGTGTTTTATTATACACGCACGTTCTGGAGAACAGCCTTTGGCTGATATCAGTACGCGTACCGTGTCGAAATAAAATAAAACGAAATGAATTAAGAAAATGATCATTTAGTGTTATTTCATCATCATTATAGACATTTTGCTATTTTTTAAAGAATTTTAAGCAGAGGACCGATCACGACCACATCAGGGGCTCTGTCGTTTTATATTATTAAGGAGGCTTCAATTTTTTCAGCACGGGCGGCGGAGCAGATGATTTTTCTTTGTTCATGGGGGGATATCTTTTGTTGCGCCCATCCCACACACACACAAAAGATAATCCTCTGCTCCGCCGCCCATGATTATCAGTCAAATAAATCTATTAAAAAATGTCTTTATTTTGCTTTTGACTCCCCTCGGCAGTTACGGGAGTGGCGTCCAGAATTAATCACTATGGAGTGAATACCAAGTTTGAGACACGCTTATCATTAAACCTATTTAGAATGGGGTACGGACCAAAAAATCATGAGTTACTGAAAACGGCATTAATTATTCACACGATCATTAGAGCGTAGGTGGACATTATCCTTCGTATTGGAAAAATACTTTCTGAACGTGACGTCATAATTTGATAGAGCATAATAGGAATACGCGTAAAGTGAGTTGTCAGAGACAAACCAGCTGATTAATGCCAAGATGGTGGCGCGTGGACGTCAGCGCGTAAGGTAAATACGTGAGATCACACACAGTGAAAACAAAATTATACAACGCTGTTTACTACATGAACCTTACAGTAGTTGTTTAAACAGTTTAAACAAGTGTTTAAATCTTAAGCAATAAAGTTTAATTTTCAATATCTAATATTCAATGAATTAAACATGATTGTTTAAACGGTTAAACAAAATTCATGCAGTAAACTGCGTTGTATAAATTCTTAAACAGCGTTTTTGCTGTGTAGGCGGCGGAAGCGGAGGGGATGGGGGACTTGTCCTCCCCCTAGATATCAGGTGGAGGGGACGGTGGCCCCCCCCCCTTAAATGGAAAGATAGAAAGAAAGGAAAAAGAAAGGAAGGAAGGAAGAAAGAAAGAAAAAAATAGATAAAAAAAGAAAAAAAGGAAGAAGGGTACGAAGAAAAAAAGAGAAAAGGAAAAATAATAAAGATAAAAAGAATAACAAATAAAATGAAATTAGAAATATTAAAACCTATTTAGAATGGGGAAATATGAAAGGTTTTAATATAAACATTTTACACTCGCTTGCTATGCGATTTTGTTCAGAGAAAGAATTGATAGGCAATTTTTTCGCATCAAAATGAAGGAGGTTTAGGTCAAATATATACATTGTATTATTCGAATCTAATTTTTTTTTTTAAATATCGGTGGTGATTCTAAACCACCACGATTTCATAAAGATATCATGTTTATGATTACCAAAAGTAAACAGAATGTTGTGTTTCATGGTCTAAATTGTGAAAAGGTGCTTAAAATGTGCTCAATCGGATAAGTATATCAGATATTTCAGCGCTAACTCCGAGCTCATGTTAATTGGTTAGGTAACGCCATGGGGATAGGTCCATGGTAACGCAGACTGTTCTTAACTTGAAAACGTGTTACAGATTGAACATATTAAAAGAATTAAGGAAGATACTCATCGTTTTCATGATAACAAAAAGTGTATGGAATGTTCCGTTTTAGGTCCTAAACTGAAAAAAACAGCTTGCACTCTGCGCTCGCTTTAATTATATATTTTAATACCAAAATTGATAAGAATTGTCCCGCTTGAAGGTTTAAATCTTCACATAAAATGTTATCTCGCAATTTGCACTCGTATACTTCGCTCAAAAGCGTGCTAAACTGTCCAGTTTTCAGGTAAAAAATATCCCAAAATTCGCGCTCGCCTCATTCATTTAGGCCTTATTAGATATTTAATCTTGTTTGTAAGAAAAAAAAAAACATGTACTGAAAGTTTCAGACTTTATTGGGAACTACCCCTCAACAAAAATTTGAAAATCAGCTTTCAGCAGCGGGTGGCAATATTTTTTCCGCCCCCCCCCCAAAAAAAAAAATATATGCTTCCGCCGCAAATGCGTGAGACTTACCGGCAACATGTGGGCAGGCCATCGAAGTTCCACTGATGGTATTGGTAGCATAATTAGAGTCAATCCATGTAGAGGTGATATCAGTACCTGGAGCAAAAATGTCTAAGCAGCTACCGTAGTTGGAAAATGAGGATCGTGTGTCGGAGTTGTCTGTAGCTCCAACTGTAATTGCCTGAAATTTGGAATTCACAAAAAAAATATATGTATTCGTATGCAGATCAATAATTTTTGCAAATTATCACATTTAGAAGCACAGCCAGTCGGCTGGTCCTCAAAAGGTAGCTTCATTAATACCAGAGATAATATGACTAGAAATGTTTCGCATATTTATTGAGCTTGGTGCGGGCCAAACACCTCTTTTAATGCGGTCATTGCCGTTCTACATGTAAATATATACGTATCACATTTAATAATTTTGGTATCATTATATGACGAATTATTCTTTCAGGCCATGTGTTTGATCACATAAAATAAACAAACCCACACACATAGGCCTGTATATATATATATATGTATATGAATCATGAGAAAGGGACACATATCTCACCAACAAATTAATCAACAAATTAATGCAAGCGCAAAACGCGAGCTGATAATTTTTTTGTATACTGGCCTGAAAACCGGAAAAGGTACCTGTTTAGGACTGTTTGTAGTAACTCATGAGGAGGATACATACACAAATAATGCGAGTCCCTAGAGAGAGCTGAAATTTCTTTTTATTCTGATCTGAAAGCTTGACATTATAAGCATTTTTGTTACCAATGATTAAGATAGGTATCTAAAAACAACAATAGATGCAAGCGCAAAGCGCGAGCTGACAATTTTGATATTTCGATCTGAAAAAGTGACAGTTTAATCGTTTTTAATAAAGGACAATATATATATCCAACAAAAGATTATTGCAAATCGAAGCGGGAGTTCTTTTGAGGTTATGAACTGAAAACAGGACATTCTATTCACCTATTTGATCATGAAAAGTCTGGGTTTTTACTATAGAAATGATGCGAGCGCGAAGCGCGAGCTGAAATTTTTTATATTCCAATCTGAAAAGTGGACATTTTGAGCACGATTTTAAATAAAGAACGAGTTGTGTACCTAAATCTCGCTTGTTGATTTATGTGTAACATTACAATCTTATTTTGTTTTTGCTCATGCATGCGGAATTATTGGGGGGCAAAATGATATGTTTGCCCCCCAACCGATATTTTCATCGATCGCCCCCCTGCCCCAGGATCGACCCCTCTGATTGCGCATTCATGAAGTATCAATTTTTTTTTTTACTCACACGGTAGATATCATTTGGGCTCAAAATGAAAGTTTTTGCACAACTTGCAGGAGAAAACAGATCGAGTTAATTCCATTTTTATGCATCTTTTTTGGCCTAAAATTCACTTATTTATCAAAATATTTCATTCAAAATAAGTGACCATATAAAGGAGTAACATTTTTTTCTTCCCAATGAGTGCAATTATATTTTATTTCTTTAGAGGATAGAGTGGGTAAATTCCTTGAGTAAAAAGGTCTCACAATTCACGAGATTTAAAAGGGAGGTGAATTCTGACACGAGATTGTTAGAATAAATCTGACTCATTTGTTAATTTTGCATAGGGCTCTGTACTGCAGTCTGGATTAGCTTGCTTGATCCACAATGGTAAGAGTGGTGGAGTGTCATCTTTCAAACTTTTCAAAACAAGAGTGGTCCATTAGCAATGCAGACCCTTTTTTTAAACGCATACATATTGATAAGATCACAGTAATAGTTGCAATGGCCTTGTTGTGGGTGTTGTTATCTGTTCGATTGTTGTTTTTTTTATTTGTTTGCTACCATGACCGTTCCAACGCGCAAAAAAGGGGTTCTGACTTCCACGCGAGGATACACGTAAAGCTATAGTCACAAATACCTTTATGAACGCCTTCCGAACGATTTCATACCATGTATTGCTGTGCATAAAATACGATCAGTGTGGATTTCACGCAAGGATATAGAGGATACACGGTAAAAAGGCTGTTTAAACTGTTTATACAACACTGTTTACTGTATCAACCTTTACCTTACAATAATTATATAAACAGAATACAGAAAACAAACAATAATGTTAAATTTTCAAAACTTATTTCACAATAATGAATGGGTGTTCAAATTGTTCACTACTGCAAGGTTGATATAAATAGCGTTTTTATGAAGTTAAGAAGCGATTTTACTGTGTACGCTTGTATCCCCTGTTCGCTCTTGGATCTTGGACTTGTTGAACTTACCGTAGAAGCACGAGCAGGGGAAGTGCTGCAGGCATCCTCATTAGAATTACCAGCAGCCACGGCGGTTGGAACCCCATCAGAAATAAGACTCTTGACAGCATTGTCAAGAGTTAAAGAGATTCCTCCTCCAAGTGACATTGAGGCAACGTTTTTGTCTCCCTGTTTGTTGGCAGCAACATATTCCAAACCTAGGTTGATCGTAGGAAATATGTTGTATTAGGAATTACAGTATGCAAGCACATGAAAAGAAATTAAGCTTAATCAGTTCACAAACAAAAGAATAAACCTTTACGCTCATGAATAGGTATCTGTTTAGACATTTTGATGTTCATCAATATATATTCATTTTGATGTTCGGCAATATATATCATTTATATTCATGGTAGTAAAGTCTACACTTTTATCATCAAAATATATACATGTATATGTATATGATATATATTGCTGAATCATAAAATGCCTAAACAGATACCTATTCATGAGCATAAAGGTTTAATCTTTTATTTGTGAACTGATTAAGCTTAATTTCTTTTCATGTGCTTGCATACTGTAACTTAAGATTGGAAGAAATCATGTAACTGGTAAACACTTTACTAACATGAATATCAGTGTGTGGGACTAGAGTTAAATTTCATGGTATCTTTGGAAGAGTTTTTAAAGGTGAAGAAATAAAATATCATCATTGATTTTAACATATTTTAACAATATCATACCAATAATTAACATACACGAAAATCAAGTTAAAAAATTGTTTGTCCGGGGGTCAAACTCAAGGTCAAAGTTAAGGTCAAAGGTCATGACCTTATAAATTGCTCCAATACATTATTCGATGCATGTTTTGGATTCCTCTCTGAAATTCCTATCAAATGATACCAGTTTCATGAAAATTGGTCAACACGTAACAAGGCAGTGGCCATTAAAAGTTGAAGGTCACGCCCATTTTTGTCAAAACAAGAAGAAAAGGGCGGGCCGTAGCGCGAGAATCGACGGACCGATTGGACTATTTTTTTTTTGTTTTGTGCTTGGATCATGGTGAATTTTATGTATACCAAATTACAACGAATTCTGAGATGGTCGGGTGCAAAACTGCACATTCATTGCGTGAATTGGCATGGAATGACTCCATAGTGAGTGAGTGACGTCATCAGTCTGCCAATTTGCAAACAAACCAGTATGTGCATATAACTGTTTTGTGAAATTAAGCGAAACATTAAAATGTCATAATTTTCTTGTTTCACATCCGATTTTGATGAATTTTCATTGTTTGCTTGTTCGATTTTTCTCCTTTTTTCAAATCAACTTTTTATTGGGGTGGACTTGTCCTTCAAGGAAAGTTTTAGTGTATTGTAGTAATTTATTACTCTCACATCAATATGTTGCATGTAATTTAGGATACTTTACCTGAGACAATACCGGAAGTGCTGCCCGATCCCCAACAGCCAAGGACTTTGACTCCCTTGATTTGTACCCCCGTCGCTACACCATAGGTATTGGAACCAACTGTTCCAGCGCAGTGGGTTCCATGCCCGTTACAATCTTCCTGTAAAATAAGAAAACAAAGAATCATTTGTTACACACCATGCATGAAAATACGAAATATATTTTTCAATATAATAAGGAAAAGGATTGTATGGGAATGACATCTTGGGTCCGCTTATTGCAAACTCATTATTAGGTCAGTTTACCTGGCAACTGAGCGCTTACTAAGTGACTCAAAATTTTTGCTGGTGCCCCCCCCCCCCTAATTCGTACCCACGGTACGCCACTGAAACTCTTTAAGCATAATGTATTCTTTGAAAATGTGTATCACGAGCCATCCTATCATGTTCTATTGAAAGAACATGTGATCTACTGATAGATGTGATAAAAAGAGGCTTTTTAAGAGAAATTTTTAGAAAAGTAATGGGAAAGTTGTTCACATGTGACATTACACATCTTTGTCGCATTGCCAATGGGAGATTTGATTTACATTACAATAAAGATCTAAACTTTAAATGCTCATAACTTTTTTATTATTCACTCATTTTTTCTCAAATTTTCGCTTATCTGTTTCTTTGATTTTTCTGTTTTCGCACAAGCTATCTTATTTCAAGGGTTCCATTTTATAATCTTGATATCACGAGATCGAAATCTTGATATCAAGAAATAGAATTTCTGAGATCAACAATTCGATTTCTTGATTTTCTTGGTATCAAACATTAATTTCTTGATGTCAAGAATTGTTAAGTGATTTATTTCGAGCACAAATCATTGCAAGAATCAATTCGGATATCGAGCACAACCGAACTCAAAAGTTGTGCAGAATTGAAAAACAATGTTTATTTCCAGCGTACAATTAATGCAGAAAATCATTCTGCTTTCGAACTCAAAACTTGTGCACGATTTCATTGTGATTCGATTTCGAACTCAAAACTTGTGCACGAATATCAGGGACCGCGGAATGGTTCTCAAAGAGGAGTGAGGCAAAAGTGGGGGGCTGACCATGCAAAAAATCACAATAATATAGTAATTTTTACGTTTTTGTACATGGTTTGGGAAAGAAGAGGGGCTGAAGCCCCCTCCCCCGCTTCTGCGGCTCCTGATATATTCCGTACCAAGCGTCCGTCTAAGTTTACGTACGCAATTTTGGGGTTCGAAATTATGTTGCCAGCTTGCAGTTCACTCACTGTGTTTGTGATATTTCTTATCGATTCACCTAATTTCGACAAAGACCTCACAGCTGTTCTTTGTTATTTGGCATTTTCAATACATTGAGTCTGTTCTTGAAACCTCCGTCGGTCTCTTAGCTGAAATTCCCTATTATTATACGGCTGTGGTACTTACGTTTCCACCATTTGCGTAGTTGACTAATTGCTGTGCACGACCACCAAAGTTACTGTGTGAATCGTGAACGCCGGTATCGATTACCCACACAGTATATCCACTTCCAGTGCCTGTGATTAAGAGAGAAATCGTATTTAATACATTCATCGTCGGCGTCAATGTAATCACAGCCTTCGTTGTCGTGATCATGACCAAAATTGGTATAAGGGTAACCTGATGTGCGGGGAGGAAGGCGATGTGTCGATAAGATGTATTTTGCTTTTCTTTATAATCCTTTCCCCTTTTTTCCAGGGTTTTTTATATTCTCCCGTTTTCTCTATTTTCTAAGAGGTATCTTCAGTATCATATTTGCTACTTTACTTAAAACACATATTTGTATATAATGTGAATAGATAACAATCGGTTCATTGTCTTGCTTTGAAGTGTATCGATACCCTTAATGATAATGAACAAACTTGTCAATTATGTACATGTAACTCTGAACTGGTTTACTACCAAATTATGTTTTTGTTAGAAACAGGTGAACTATATTTCTACTTGTTTTTTTTTTTCAAGACTAGAGGGAAACAAGCAAAGAGTAAAAAGTGACTATATTGTGAATCATTTTTATTTTTTCTATTTGTGTTGTTAATATTTGTGCAGTCCTAAGGAGAGGGTCTTTATTGTTATCGGCATTATCAATCGGTATTTTGCAATCGGGATATACGAAATTCACATACAAAATATACATAGATAACACAACATGATATGCAACAGGATGTGAGACATTCATCTTAATCAACACTAAAGGTAGACAAATGGGCAGAGGAAAGGGGTGTTGCACTATTATAATAGCACAGACAGACGTAATATCAAAACTTTGTAAAGAAAATTAACAACAAGATGTTCAGAATAAGAGAAAGAAAATTCTTACCACGTGGACTATAGCTATTGTCAAGAGGGAGACTCCTTTGGTCGATACGGTCTAGACCCCATGTAACCTGACTACGGTAGACGCCATCCTGTTCAATGTACTCAATGGCGGGAAGTCTACGGACCTGTAGGAAAGACGGGGTAAATGTTGTGTAGTTCAAGAGATTTCGTTCAAAAACAGCGACGGAAACTAAGATTAAATATTCAATAACTCAATCTACCTCAAGAAATGAGGTGATCGGATTTATTTACGATACTATACACATTCTCTTTTCGCATGGGTCGTGTCATAAAATTGGCTCTCGCTATGCAGCTTCAAAACTACCATGCGTCAGTTCCAAGTCTGTTCTACTGGCAGCATTTAACCCCCCCCCCCCCCCTTCTCATAAAACTTCAGTAGACTGTCCATCCCAACTGGAGAGTAGCATTCTTCCTTTCATTCCCCATTCCCTTGTCCTAAATAAAAGCTGATATGTTGCCATTCTTGATTTGAGGTCCTACATTCTTATACAGTGTTTAGTTTAATCTTCAAAAGCGATAAGTAATGGTCAAAAATTAGGCGCATTACCCGAAGTAGCGCCAACTGGTCGCCCTACCCTAAAATATTTACCTCCAATTCGTCTAATGCCAGTTAGTCCAATTGCCAACTCGTCTACTATCATTCCGGCTAACATCAATTCGTCCACTATCCACATGGTCTAACTGCTAATTTGTCTAATAACCAGTTTTAGTCCGTATAACGTTTGGCCTAATTAGACTATTGTGCAAAATGAATGAAACTTAAATGGATATTAGACCAACCGGTTATGATAACAAGTGACCATAGACGAAATTTTGATGGACGGAATGGTATTAAACTAAATTAAAGTAGACCGTGTGGTGAGTGGACGAGTTGGCTGAAGACCAATTGGCGATTTACCTTCTACAACTCCCACTGCTATTCCACTGCATGGGAGAAAATTATCTGGGGGATACAGTCATCTCCAGAAGAATTTTATTTCTGGGTAAATTAGGAGGAATTGAAAAGGAATGGATACGGAAAAGGAGAAGGTACTTACGATATCGAGGACATCATCTGAAAGATCAGCAGCAAAGCCATTCAGGACGCGTCGGAAAAGTTGGCCTATTTTCCCACCAGAGAGACGAACGGTAGAAGCGATTTCATCAAGATTGGTGTCATCCTGTCATTAAGTCATTCATTTCGATAAACAAAATATGTTATAACAAGGTATTGGTGAATTAAGGTTACGCTATGCATGATTTTTTTTTATGATAACCGACGACTTGTCAAAGTGGAATGATTTTTTTTTCTTAAGGGGAACAAAATGGTAGGAGAAAAGTTTACGTTTGATTAAAGGCAAACTATAAAATCATAACGTTGGCCACAAATGCGTTTAATCGTAGGACTTCTTGTAAAGCGTTTTCGGGCTTATGTATGGTACTGATTCTGGGTCCCGTCTTACAAGGTGTTACGATTGATCCGATCAACCGCAACTATGGACGGCCAGCGATGTAAATATTTATAATGCATGTTTGTTCAAAGTATTTTCTAGCTATGAAGTATATCCGTGCATTCATTGTTTTCTTGAAAATTCACTGTGCTTCTCTTTGCATACAAAGGACATTGTGCATATTTTTCGTAGAAAAAAATTATGACACTGATGGATTTCCATAGAGTTATGATTGATCGGACCATTCGTAACTCTTTGTAAGACAGGGCCCAGGGGTCCGTCGCAGAAAGAGTTGCGTTTAAACACAAGTCAAAAAATCAATCGCAACTCCCAAATGCGCGCTGTTGATTGGTTGAAAATGAAGTTGTGCATGATTTTTAGAGTTGCAATCGATTGGCCGCGGAAATATTATACTTACGCGGAGTTTGATGATGTACTTTCCCGGGATAGGTTCAGAGTTCTCGAGAAGTGGGGCGAGTTCTGCCGTGGCAGCAGCCACAAACATGAGGGCAACGAAAATATGCATCGTAGCTGAAGGAAATAAAAATATAAAAATTAGACATTAACATAAAATTATAGAGAATGGATGAAATAATAGTTTCTGAATGATATGTGAAATTGGTAATAACAATGGAAGCTAAGAAAACATGCAACGTGGCTGAAGCAAAAACTAATTTGAGTATATTTTATCCAGTGAACAGAGAATCGCTAATTCATATTTTTTTAATCATAGATGAGATGGTAATTCGAATGATTCTCAGAAAACTAATCCAATCACATGACCAATGACATTCTTCTTAAAGGGAAATGGACTTTCTGGCTATATAATGAGCCATGAATAGTCCTAAAGATACCATTTAAAAGGACATCCCAATACGCGGACTTTTGGAACCAGATTTGAAGCTCATAATTTTACTGGGAAAGTGTTCTTTTTCAACTTCTTGGATGTGTGGGGGCTTTTTTTTCTTTCCTTTTCTTCTACTTCCCCTGCGAGTACAACCCACCATCTGGTATAATTATAACTGTACAATTTGTATTTGCATTCATTTTGCACAGTTAACACTTAAGTCCAATTAGACCAAACGGTATATGGAATAAGTGGTTATTGGACCAACTGGTCATTAGACGGAATGACATTAGACTAAATGAAAGTAGACCATGTGATGAGTGGACGAACTGGTGGTAGACCAAAATGATAGAAGAGCTGGCAATTAGACGAATTGGCATTAGAAGAAGTGCAATAAGCCCGTAGCTTAGGATTTGTATGATTTTGTTTTGAAATAAGTTTCCTAAAATAATGAAGTGTTCTGGATCAAAAACATATTCACACGTTAGATGAATTGTATATGAAATAAAATATTTTTTTAAATGTTAAGTTCTTCGGGTTTTTTCCATGCATTCTACCAGGTTGAACAATAACAAAAAATAGTGCCTACTCATAAAACGAGTAGTGAACCAATTTTCAAGTATATTTTATTAATTTTAAATCCAAACATAAAGGATTACAGTCAAAATAATATCTACATTATTATATACACCGTTAAAAGTTACAATCGGATAGATAATCATACTGATGCACCACAGAACAATAACAAAGGCACATTGCAAACAATTGTTCTTTAGATCCCAAAGTAATATAATCAAGATCACCGAAAAATGCAATTGACTTCCATTTATTCTATGCTCGTTGCTGCAGAAAGTTTCTTTTTTAGATAATTAAAAAAAAAAGAACGCGGTTTATCTATGTGTGGACATCCAACCTTGTATAATTCATAATGAATTAATCTATTGAAATCCAAGATGTCTGTTGCCCATATTCTGAACAATCAAACCATGGTTTAAAGTTGTGGTTTAACCGTGGAGAGCCAATTGGGATACAAATCTCTCTAGCACAGTACACATTCAATATATTAACTCCCATGACACCCGAATCGTTCATAATTGTTTGGGAATGATAACTGAATTATTTTTCTTCATCATGAAAGCCAAAGGAAGCCAAAGTGAGCAGAGAAAAATATATGCAATAGAGACAGAACTTTGGAATTGTTGACTCCCCATAATTTTAGTAGAATTAGACCGTGGTCTAACTTAGAATAGATTTATTAGATTTAGATTTATTTATTTTCGTTCAACAATTTTTTTTAAAAATGTAATCAAATATGGGCATATGGGTCCAAATTGAGGTTTACTTAAACCTTAAAAAAAGTCGTTGCCACAGGATTATACAACAGCTTTCCCAATTCTTCCATTTCTGTTTTATACAAATCATTACATGGAAAATATGCTGATAGGACTGCACATAAAGCCCGCTGCAGTACAGAACTCTTCCATTGGTAGTCCCCCAAAAGACTTCACACATAAAGAGGCAGACGGAAATAAAACATGAAAACAACATAATAATGAAGATGTCTTGTTGAGCGCACATTTCGTCTAAATACGCTCTTGGCGCTTGCAGAGCGACAGTTCATTTGGATATATTATATACACATATACTACAAATGTAAATTTAAACGAAGGCAATAAAGAGATCATAAAGTTACCACAAATACAAAAGACGACATTATTTACAAAAAAAGGAAGAAGTACAATTGAGCATCACCCACTGGAATTTCTACCTACATCCTAATCGGGCTTGCTGCTCCGTTCAGCCACAATTTAAGGGGCAAGCCTGGCCAGCTCAGTACTCACAGGAGTACCAGCCCCCATACAGCCATAGGAAACTAGTCAGACCAGTGAGTGATGTCAAAACAAGATTAAGATTGTGTTTTCCATGTATATAGACAAATTGTATTTCTAATAAAATGGATGTAGTTGTCGAATGCCTTAAACGATGAACACATATGTTTTAAGATGAATTTTGACTGAGGAAGTTGATTCCACATCTTGGCCGCAGCATGTCAAAGGGATCTATTCCCCAAAACAAAGTCGGGTTAGAGGAATTAGAAGCAAATTGTCACTTCCGGATCTTGAGGTACCAGTTAGATTGTAGGGATGTACAATGTAGGGTATCTTAAATATATTGAAGCGACATTTCATGAAAGGCTCTATGGAGGAGTAACATGAGATTATATTCAACTCTTTTGTTAGCAGGCGACCAGTGGAGAAAACGTAAAACTGATGTTATAGAGGACATTCTAATATAGTTGTGGATGTAAGAGGGGGTATGCGATGTTAGCATCAATTACGATCGTGGCATTCCACAAGCCATGTGTCATATTTTCTAATGCCCAAAACTTCAGGAGTAGCCCAAAATCAATACCGTGAAGGCCATGCAATATGCCAAAATCTAGCAAAATAATAATGATAATAATCTTCCTTAGTTTTAACATTCATTGGTATCGTTTTTCTTTTTCAATATGCAACATTCTTATAGCGCTTAATACAAATGTTTCTAAGCGCTGCATACTATTACCCCTACTTTAGCACGGCTACCCAATCAGGGTAGCCGTGCTAAAGCAGGGGTAATAGTATGCAGCGCTTAGAAACATTTGTATTAAGCGCTGCATACTATTACCCCTGCTTTAGCACGGCTACCCTGCTCATTGCACCCGATCAGGGTAGCCGTGCTAAAGCAGGGGTAATAGTATGCAGCGCTTAATACAAATGTTTCTAAGCGCTGCATACTATTACCCCTGCTTTAGCACGGCTACCCTGATCGGGTGCAATGAGCATTCAAGGAATTCCTTCCATTTGCTACACCTGGGTTGAGAGTGGCAAACGTAGATAAACGCCTTGCCAAAGGACATTAGTGCTGTGACTTATCCAATGAGCCACAGCACCTCTACATTCATCCGCTGTCCCATGACGTTTGCTCCGGCGACAATATTGCTCTGCTGTAAATTCCACTCACTAATCGAATGACCAACTTCAACCCTGGGCTTAACATCATACCATACCCCAAGCCTATTAAACCCTTACACAAAACCCTATTGCAACCCTAACCCTAAATCCTAGAAGAGACTACACCCGGAGCAATTGTCGTAGGAGTAAATATCGTGCCACATTGTCGGTGCATCTAGATGACGGACACGAAAAAAAACATTATTGATATTCTTTAAACAGCCCCAAAAAATAAAGATACCCTTATTCTGAATGATAGAAAGCTTCATACTCACAAGGTTCTTGGCTTCAAAGCAGAGTTGATCTGGAAGAGAGCTTCTGGAGGTCTTCAGAGTGATGATCTAGTTGAGCACTGATCAGATCTGGTGATGAGCTAGGCTGGATGAACTGTATTTAAGTCTTCCAGGAGCAACAGATGTTACTTTCTCAAGAATCGCGTGACGCGTCAGTGGGGTCAAAGTTTGAGAAGCCTCGTGATGGAAATTATACTCGTAAGCAAGAACTTTTATTTCGATCATTATTTCTTTTGGTTATGTAAATATCCAAACTGCACCCCAGGCAAGGTTTATTATCTATGGTCTTTGCGTCACAAACTGAAAAGTGCATAGAACTTTTTATCCTTTTTAACAGTTAATATTTCACAACTAAGTTAAAGCAAATAAAAGTAATTTCCTTTGTTTTTATACCAGGTACGGCCAACATGCAGGACAAGCATGATTTTCTTAAATACAGTCAAGGTTTCTTAACCCTAAAAGCCCCTGAAGTGCAGCAAGACCAATAACCTTTTATTATATTTTTTGCATTTCTCCTAACTTGTTAAGTGCATACAAAAACGATAACTTTTATTGCAATACCACGTAACCTCTGCAATTCAAAAAGGTGTATTAATTCTATTACAGATACTTGTGCATTTTACGACGTGTTATATTGTTATATAACACACGCAAGTCTTTTTTATTTACCCTTTATGCCCTTATCAAAAGCACGACCTTTTATATTATATAATATCTCAATCTAATGAAAGCTTAAATTAAAACACAATATCTTTTGATGTTATTATTCATTCATATTTATATCATAATTATGTTGAAAATACAAAACAACTCCCTTTATTTCTATAGTCATTTTCTTTTCAACCACAGAAATAGTGAGTTTTTGTCATATAACTGTCAGATCTACGTTTAAGTTTCTCATTAATCTCTGCATTATCAGTCATGACACTTTTCACATATACCAACAAATCAAATCATAATAGGAGTCGTACAAAAAAAGTATTCTTACTACACAATTACCCCCTTCTCCAAATTCGTTGAAGTACAATTATCTGGTTCCAATTTGAAATCAAATGATTTGGAGGTCTTAATACTTTCGGTCAAGAATTGTTGGACAGGCGTTTTGGGGTGGTTGAAAAGGAAAATGAATTTCATTTGTAATATACATACTGTATATCTGTATGTAGCCTTTATTTTGAAAATTATAATTCATCTCAAGCAAGGAGGCATCTAGTTATCACGTCTATTGGACTAAATTTGTCGTAGAATAAACGATGAACCTCTATTCCATGACATATGTCGATTCCCATGATAATGCAGGTTTAGTGTTTGTTTAAAAAAAGATAAATCATATCAGAAATGAAAAATATATTTGAAAATTAGATTATGATATTGATATCGTTAAAAACATGTTCCACGTGGTAACGATCCATGCCCTTGCGTAATCGTGATGCTTTAGAAAATGGCTCAAGAATATTCTGATTCAGATTCTTTTACATGGGTCAGGAGCGTGCTAAAAAGTTCGATCGAAAAATGAAAAACCGGAAATGTAGTTGCTTGGCAGCGACAAATGAAATTACTCCCTCGCTCTCCCCTCTCTCTCTCCGTCTTTAAATTTTTTATTCAATCTTCAATCTTTTTATGTATGTAATATATAATAAATATATGTACTGTATATATGATTGTATATATAAATGTATATATGAATGGAACTTTGAAATTGTTGCAATTATTGTCCTATCAAAATATGTATTGAAATGATTTTCATGTGAAATGTAGTCATAGATGTTTTTGTGTCTTGAAGATAGTGAATTCCCTGTATACTTTTTAATTCATGACCGATAATATTTAGATTCCGTTTATTTCACTTTCCTCAACGTCCTTCGCCACATTTTTTTCTCTAAAAGCCCAAGTCAATTTTTAATTCTATTTTGCCATACCACCCGGATTTCTCTCTCTCTCTCACACACAGAAACACAAACGTACACTGTAAAAACTGTGGTGTTAAAACTGACACCAATTGGTGTTGATAGAGGACCACACCCTGAGGTGTTAAAATGACACCCTAGAGATTAAACATAACACCGAAGAGTGTAAATGTAATAGCAAAAGGTGTAATAACACCTATAGGTGTAAAACTAACACCACAAATTTAACACCGGTGTAAAATAACTGGTGCGGTCCTCTAAGTTCATCGGTTAACACCACAATTTTTGCTGTGTACCCGCACACATCTCCCCTCCCCCTCCAATACACACACAACTCTCTCTCTCTCTCAGGTAAAAAAAAACAATAGAAATATCACCACCATGGCTGAGATTCGATCCCACGTTTCCTGAATGGAAGACGAGAGTCGCAATCATGAGACCACAACGCCTCCAGCAAATCATAAAGTAATTATTTTATATTAATAGAGAGCTCCTGCAATATGCTTACATGTTTCTCACTGAAGAAAGATAACACGAAGCTGCAATTTATTTCAGTTTGTTTGCAAAAGGGGTTAGGTCCACAGATATAATTTGTTTCAAAAATATATAGATTGAAGACAGGTAGATTTCTTGTATACCCAATTTTATGTTCATATGATAGGGGAGTACATCATGGCAACTTAGTTTCTCATAAGAATATTGCAATAAGTGGATTAAAAAGCACGGTTTTTCTCCGAATGGTCCAAAGGGGACCTAACTCATTTTGCAACTAAACTCTTCATTTGAACATAGCCTTTGTTTTCAAAATTATATTTCATATCCAGCAGAGACGCATCTAATTATCACGTCTATTGGACTAAATTTGTTGTAGAATGAACGATGAACCTTTATTCCATGACATCTGTCGATTCGCATGATATTGCAGGTTTAGTGTTTGTTTAAAAAAGATAAATCATACCAGAAATTGAAAATATATTTGAAAACTAGATTATGATATTGATATGGTAAAAAACATGTTCCACGTGGCGACGACCCATGCCCTTGCGTAATCGTGATGCTTTAGAAAATGGCTCAAGAATATTCTGATTCAGATTCTTTTACAGGGGTCAGGAGCATGCTAAAAAGTTCGATCGAAAAATGGAAAACCCGGGGGGGGCACTTACATTGGAGAGTGGATACCATGCGCGACCAAAAAAACACGTAAAAAGGATGTCTTTTTCACGATAGGGCACGTTACGTACGTAACGTGATAAGGGTGTCAAAAACACATAAATAATGAAAAAAGGGTATCTATATTGCTAGGAAAATTACGTGTTTAGGGTCGAATATGTGGGGATGAAAAAACAAAATTAAAATGTTTTATAAAGGATGTCCTTTTTGCCCAAAAACTTCGTGTTTAGAGTCCGATTTGAGCGAGGTGTAGAAGTTGGGGTCGTACTAAACCAAATAAGGTAAAGCCGACGACGGCGAAGGACCCGTAACAATAAAACATTCCTGTACTTGTTTAGGGGTTCATTTCAGGGAATATTTGCCAAGAGTATCGTTTTGTTTCCAATACTTGTTAAGGGTAGGTTTTCACACGCCAATACTTGTTAAGGGGTGCATTTTCAGAAAATGGAAATTACGTGTTTAGGGTGCTTTTCGAGACCCCATGGTCGCGCATGGTATCCACTCGTGAATGGAAGTGCCCCCCCCCCGGGGGAAAACCGCAAATGTAGTTGTTACTCCCTCGCTCTCCTCTCTCTCTCCGTCTTTATACTTTCTTATTAAATCTTCAATTTCTTTCATGTACTTAATATATTATAAATATATACTGTATATATGATTGTATATTTGAATTTATATATATGAATGGAACTTTGAAATTGTTGCAATTATTGTCCTATCAAAATATGTATTTAAATGATTTTCGTGTGGAATGTAGTCATAGATGTTTGTGTCTTGAAGATAGTAATTTCCCTATATACTTTTTATTTCATGACTGACAATATCTAGATTTTGTTTTTTTCACTCTCCTTTACGTCCTTCGCCACTTTTTTTCTCTAAAAAACCAGGTCAATTTTTAATTCTATTTTGCCATACCACCCGGATTTCTCTCTCTCTCCCTCTCTCACAAAAACACAAACGTACACTGTAAAAACTGTGGTGTTAAAACTGACACCAATTGGTGTTAATACACTCTAAGAAATGAAGTGCTAATTCAGCTCTTAAAGAGCATGTATAGTGACTGCACTTCGGAGTGCTAATTTCCCTTGTTCAATTTTGAACTAGACAAATCAGCACTCCGAAGTGCAGGCACTATACACGCTCTTTAAGAGCTGAATTAGCACTTCATTTTTTAGAGTGTAGAGGACCACACCCTGAGGTGTGAAAATGACACCCTAGAGATCAAACATAACACCAAAGAGTGTAAATGTAATAACAAAAGGGTTTGTAATAACACCTATAGGTGTAAAACTAACACCACAAATTTAACACCGGTGTAATATAACTGATGCGGTCCTCTATGTACACCGGTTATCACCACAGTTTTTGATGTGTACCCTCACACATCTCCCCTCTCTCCCCCTCCAATGCACACACAACTTTCTCTCTCTTTCTCTCTCTGTGTCTTTCCCTGAATGCTTATCACTCTTTTCATACTATCTATGTCATGAGATGTATCTTGAAAGTAGACTTAAGTTTTGATACACTACTCTTATTCTTTTAGATGCTATGATAAAGTATGATTCATGATCTTTTGTTACACTGACCACCTCAGTCGGAACTGCAGGTCAATGAAGGAAAATAAGAATGATTAAATAGAAATAGCAATAATAAGTATGATAATAATAATAACAGCCAGAGCTACTATAGAAATGTCACTATTATATGTATTTTTACATTTCTATATGTCACACCGATTAGTTCCAGCTTTTAAACGTGCTTTGTACATAAAGAATTCACCCTACAGGTGCCGGGTACCCATTCACCTAATTTGGATTTCCATCATGAAAAATACGAGACATTTGGCTTGTTTGGCTTCCTCCTGCTCGTACGCACGGGCGTCTGTCGATATAACAGATGATATTTTTATGAAAATATGCACCCTTTTTCTTAAAAGTTGATGGAGAGGGGGAAAAATTAATCGTATCAAGTCGGGGTATTCAGTAATGAGTACAGGAGAAACTATATTTCACTGATTTTTATGATTAATTTCATTTGATTAACTCATCTATTCATGTTTTAAGGCTAATCTTTCCCTTATGCATTGCTTTTTGGCAGAAATTCTATGGAAAATGCACATTTTTTCACACAAACTTTGAGACACTCTGTAATCATTCCCTAATTGCTCGAGAATAAATGGGCAGTTAACGACGGGGTGAAAGATTTATTGAAGAATGGAGTGTATATTTCATGAAAATGAAAGCCATTTTTATATTGGATGTTATCTTCAATACGTGTTTTTTAGATGAAGTTAGTTATCGAATAGGCTCTCCTGGCATTTGAGGTTTCTATCGATGACGTCACTCAGGATCATCATGCCTGAACCATCGGCCGGGCAGGGGTCGCAATGGTAGTATGATTTATGCATAATGCACTTGATATATACAATAATCTTGTCCTCCCGTTGAAATTGATGTAAAACTCATATAATTTTCATCAGAGCTTTCAACAGGAGTACTGTAGTACACATTTCTTTGTTATAAGTGAATTAAAGTCCCTCCAGTGAGTTTGATCACCCCTATTGTGAAAATGTATCACCCCTAAGTTGTAACACAGTCAGCTGTTTGCACTCAGGGTCACTCCGTGACCTGTGTGTGCGTTCAAGAGTTGTACACGATTTTCTGTCTCATTTAGGCAGAAATCTTTCATAATGGGCAGCATAATGGGGGTAAATTTCTTGTTGTAGGAAAGCCAACCAAGGAGGCGTGATAGCTCATTCGGTGGAGCAATGGATTCGTATTCCGGCGACCCGGGTTCGATTACCAGTCGGTGCGCTAGTGCCCTTTGGTAAGGCATTAATCCTCAGTACCAAGTCCTTTGGAGAGGACCTTAAGCAGTCGGTCCTCTGATTACTTGCTAGCTTACAAGCATTCATGCTTTCTTAGCAATCACGTAAAAATAAATAATAAAAAAATCACCACCATGGCTGAGATTCGATCCCACGTTTCCCTGAATGGAAGACGAGAATCGCAACCATGAGACCATAACGCCTCCAGCAAATCATAGAGTAATTATTTGATATTAATAGAGAGCTCTTGCAATATGCTTACATGTTTCTCACTGAATAAAGATAACACGAAGCTGCAAACTTTAAATTTCTTGACCCCTAAATCCTGTCTCACCCCGTGAAGCACGAGAGCTCGAATAAGCCAGTTCGTAGTTCCTTTCTGCGCATGATCAAAATATTCTACGCATGATCAGAAGAAGGTCATTTGTATTAAAGTGACAAGGTGCTTTAAAATCTAATGAGATAAGCACCAACTTTGATGTCTTGATTATTCATACATTCTTTTGAATTGTCGTTTTCATTTTCATTTCCACGAACGGCTGGTATTTCACAGTTTGTGAAGTACATTGTGCAACATGCTACATGTAAGATATGCATTCAAAGTAGGAATGCAACAAATACCTCCATTAAGTGTTCATTGGTGTGCTATTCTAGTCACCTGGGGCCTGTTGCATAAAACTTTTTACCTTAGAAAACTCTGCTAAAAACTGGAAACTAAGGTTAGTCTGATTTCTGCAATTGACTTTAACACAGGGCAAAAACTCCGGTAAAAACAACCTGAGTTTTCTCAGGTAAAAAGTTTTATGCAACGAGCCCCTGGTCTATTCAATTTCTTCATCCTGCTATGTAAGGCAAGCCTACGTAATATCTTGCTTTGAAATCTGCCTATCATGATGAACATGATGAAAGAAATGAAACGTCATTTGACCAAAATTGCCCATGAAGTAATTACGAACTGGTCTATTCGCAGAAGGCGGCGATCGAGAATTCGCAGCTCATTAGCATACACTGTGTGTTCTCTTCTTACATGTATTTCACATCATAAACGTTAATAAAAATACTTAAACAACAATGGATTGACCATGACTCAAAGAAGTACTTAAATAAACCCGGCAAACCACATGCGCTTGTTTACGGTGAGGGGTTAATAAAAAAAATAAAAAGATATGTCGTTAATAGAAACATTAACATGAAGAAGTTTTTCTATCTAAAATTTGATTTTTGTTTCTTAAATCATCTTTTTTTTGGAATGTCTTGAAGGAATGGCTTTATTCAAGAAACGCAAACGTAAGAAAATTCCGAGAAAAAAGATGATGGTCATCGTTCGTAGGCCTATGCAGCATTTAAGAATATATCCCCCCCCCCCCAGGTGAGCGACGTGGCGCTTGCGACTCACTCCTAGGGCACACCCGACCATTCAAAATGCAAAGCATAGGGCCTAAACAAGAAAGTCATGATTTATCTTATATCTGTATATAGCAATTTTGAGGCCCCAATTATCAAGAGTACCCTATGCAATGACGCACTACATTGCGTCCCATTTAAAAAACGAAACCGAGATTTATCGATGATTTATCAAAACTCAACCACAAATACAATAGACAAATGACCAACCAATGTAAAGCTTAGAAACTCCCTTTTCATCTGCATTTACTTAGATTATTTCTCATTCATGCATGAGTGAGCAAAAACAATTTGAAAAGGGGATACCAAAAAGTCATTTGGCGGGCTGTATCTTGGTTTCAAAAAGAAAACCACACTTTTAAAAAGTCAAATATCTGCTCTTTAATTTGACACCCCAATTACAGAAAATGGTCAAGAAGTTGCAAAGTTATGGTTATTTGAAATAAGGCTTGAATTTCAATAGTTTCATAAAATGAAGAGGTTTTACAGGCTAGCGTTCAAACTCACTCGACACTCCGTTCTGTTGACGATCAGCCATGCATTATTTGTTAACCATGAGATAGCTTCTGTGGGAAACCGGTGAAAGCACGTTTATTTAATGAAATTATGGAAATACAAGCATTGTTTCAAAGGAACATAACTTTTTCATTTTTTGACCATTTCTGTGATTAAGATATCACATAAAAGAGCAGATATTGAACTTTTTAAAAGTGTGATATTCTTTTTGAAATTCAGATACCCCCTCCAAATGAGTTTTTGGTATCCTTCCTTCAAATTGTTTTTGCTCATTCATGTGTGAATGAGGAATAATCTAAGTAATATTAGATGAAAGAGGAGATTCTAAGCTTTCCATCGGTAGGTCATTTGATTATTGTATTTGTGATTAAATTATGATAAATCATCGCTTAATCTAGGTTTTGTTTTTTCTGGGACGCACTGTATATTACCCCCGCCTTTAGCTCTAGTTCCTACAGGCGCTTGGTGCTCTCAAGGAATTAATCGTGCCGAGTAGGCCTACCCATTCACCTAGCCTTGGTTTAGGGAAGCACAATATTGGTATAGGAGAAAACATCAAGGCTGGGATTCGAACCTACGTCCATCTGATTGCAAGACGAGAGTCTAAACCACGAGACCACAACGCCCCCAGTGAATAATAAAGTAATTGTGCATACTGGTAAACAGAGAGCTCTTGCAATATGCTTACGTGCTGCAACACTTAAAATAACACGAAGCTGCAAGCTGTAAGTTTCTTGACCCCTGCACAATCCCGTCAATTTCTCGTAAAACACGAGAGCTCAAATCCGTCGAAGACGGCGAACGAGAAGTTGAATGGGATCACAACCGCTGTGGCAGCTCAATACCATACACTGTGTGCAGTGACTGCTCAGAATTTTCAACCAGAGAAAGAGTGTGCTTCTATCGTATAACTGTCAGATCTATGTTAAACTTTCTATATCATCTATATATCTGCATCGTCAGTCATGGCACTATTCTCATATGCAGATGAAACCATAATATGAATAGTACACATTCTAATGTTCTCACTGCACACCTATTTTTTCTGTTCTAATCACCCTTTCTCCACAATAGTTGGAGATTATGTAATCTAGTTTCATTTGAGTTTAAATTACTAAAAGGTTATTCAAAGGTCTCGATACTTTCGGCCAAGATATTGCGGAGAGTCGTTTGGGTTGGTTGAAAAGGAAACTAAATTTCAGAACTTTCTTGTTTATTTATTTCGACCAAATATTTCTTGCTTGAATTCATTTGTAATATACTCTATATTTGAAGAGCTCACTTGCAAAAGGGGTTAGGTCCATTTTTTATCAAATTTGATTTTTATGTCTCAATGTATATATTTTCAGTAGCTCTATAACATGATACCAAAGAAAGTTGAAATTCCTATTAAAAAGTGAACTAAAATGGCAAAGAAAAATCACTTTTTTTCAAAAGGGGTTACATGTAGGTCTATTTCAGTTTAGTTGCAAAAGGGTTTAGGTTCACACAGATTGTTTTTGGAAAAGAATATCTTTTAAAAAAATGAAGACAGGTAGATTTTTTATACCAAATTTTATGTTCTCATGGTAAGGTATTCAGTTTCGCATAAGAATATTGCAATATGAGAGAATAACAAATTTTAGTCACTCTGATGATAACAGAAAAAAAATGAAATTCAAATGAAAATGTGAATGAAAGTGGCAAAGAAAAATCAATTTTTTGATCAAAAGAGTTAGGATCTATTTCAGTTTGTTTGCAAAAGGGCCCGTTAGGTCCACAATGATATTTTTTTCAAAAATATATAGAAAAAATGAAGACAGGTATATTTATTTTATACCAAATTTTATGTTCATATGGTAGGGTAATACATCATGGCAACTTAGTTTCTCATAAGAATATTGCAATAAGTGGAATAAAAATCATGTTTTTTCTCGGAATGGTCTAAAGGGGACCTAACCCCTTTTGCAACTAAACTCTTCATTTGAACATAGCCTTTGTTTTCAAAATTATATTTCATATCCAGCAGAGACGCATCTAATTATCACGTCTATTGGACTAAATTTGTCGTAGAATGAACGATGAACCTTTATTCCATGACATCTGTCGATTCGCATGATAATGCAGGTTTAGTGTTTGTTTAAAAAAGATAAATCATACCAGAAATTAAAAATATATTTGAAAACTAGATTATGATATTGATATCGTTAAAAACATGTTCCACGTGGCAACGACCCATGCCCTTGCGTAATCGTGATGCTTTAGAAAATGGCTCAAGAATATTCTGATTCAGATTCTTTTACAGGGGTCAGGAGCATGCTAAAAAGTTCGATTGAAAAATGAAAAACCGCAAATGTAGTTGTTTAGCAGCGACAAATGAAATTAATCCCTCGTTCTCCTCTCTCTCTCTCCGTCTTTATATTTTTTATTCAATCTTCAATCTTTATTATTATGTAATATATTATAAATATATATACTGTATATATGATTGTATATATAAATATATATATATGAATGGAACTTTGAAATTGTTGCAATTATTGTCCGATCAAAATATGCATTTAAATGATTTTCATGTTGAATGTAGTCATAGATGTTTGTGTCTTGAAGATAGTAATTTCCCTGTATACTTTTTATTTCATGACTGATAATATCTAGATTTCGTTTGTTTCACTCTCCTTTACGTCCTTCGCCACTTTTTTTTCTCTAAAGACCCAGGTCAATTTTTAATTCTATTTTGCCATACCACCCAGATTTCTCTACCTCTCTCTCTCACAAAAACACAAACGTACACTGTTAAAACTGTGGTGTTAAAACTGACACCAATTGGTGTTAATAGAGGATCACATCCTGAGGTGTTAAAATGACACCCAAGAGATTGAACATGACACCAAATAGTGTAAATGTAATAAGAAAAGGTGTTGTAATAACACCTATAGGTGTAAAACTAACACCACCAATTTAACATCGGTGTAAAATAACTGGTGCGGTCCTCTATGTACACCGGTTAACACCACAGTTTTTGCTGTATACCCTCACACATCTCCCCTCTCTCCCCCTCCAATGCACACACAACTCTCCCTCTCTCCCTCTCTTTCTCTCTCTCTGTCTTCCCCTGAATGCTTATCACTCTTTTCCTACTATCTATGTCATGAGATGTATCTTGAAAGTAGACTTAAGTTTTGATACACTACTCTTATTTTTAGATGCTATGATAAAGTATTATTCATGATTTTTTTTACACTTACCACCTCAGCCGGTACTGCAGGTCAATATTGATATATGTTTATACCAATGAAGGAAAATAAGAATGATTAAATAGAAATATCAATAATAAGTATGATAATAATAATAATAATAACAGCTAGAGCTACTATAGAAATGTAACTATTATATTATTTTTACATGTCTATATGTCACACCGACTAGTTCCAGCTTTTAAACCTGCTTTGTGCATAAGGAATTCACCCTAGAGGTGCCGGGTACCCATTCACCTAATGTGGATTTATGGCAGCATGATGGGGATACATTTATTGTTGTAGGAAAACCAACCAAGGAGGCGTGATAGCTCATTCGGTGGAGCGGTGGATTCGTATTCCGGTGACCCGGGTTCGATTCCCACTTGGTGAGCTAGTGCCCTTTGGTAAGGCATTAATCCTCAGTACCAGGGGCTTCGGAGAGGACCTTAAGCCGTCGGTCCTCTGGTTACTTGCTTGCTTACAAGCATTCATGCTTTTTTAGCAATCAGTTAAAATAATGATAAAAAAATCACTACCATGGCTGAGATTCGATCCCACGTTTTCCTGAATGGAAGACGAGAGTCGCAACCATGAGACCACAACGCCTACAGCAAATCATAAAGTAATTATTTGATATTAATACAGAGCTCTTGCAATATGCTTACATGTTTCTCACTGAAGAAAGATAACACGAAGCTGCAAACTTTAAATTTCTCGACCGCTAAATCCTGTCTCACTCCGTGAAGCACGAGAGCTCGAATCCACAGAAGACGGCGATCGAGAATTTGCAGCTCATCAGCTTACACTGTGTGTTCTCTTCTTACATGTATTTCACATCATAAACGTGAATAAAAAAGAATACTAAAACAACAATGGATTGACAATGATTCAAAGAAGTGGTTAAAAAAACTTGGCAAACCCCATGCGCTTGTTTACGGTGAGGGGTAAATAAAAAAAAGATATGTCGTTAATAGAAACATTAACATGAAGAAGTTTTTCTATCTAAAATTTGATTTTTGTATCTCAGACCATCTCTCTTTAGCAATTTCTTAAAGGAATTGCTCTATTTAAGAAACGCAAACATAAGAAAATTATTAAAAAAAAACAAGATGGTTATCGTTCGTAAGCCTATGCGGCATTGAAGAATATACCCCCCTCCCCCCCCCCCCCCCCGGTGAGCGACGTGTCGCTTGCGACTCACTCCTAGGGCACATCCGACCATTCAAAATGCAAAGCACAGGGTCTAAACAAGAAACTCCTGATTGTATATAGCATTTTTGAGGCCCCAATTATCAAGAGTACCCTATGCAATGACGCACTACAGTGCGTCCCACAGAAAACGGAACCGAGATTTATCGATTAATTATCATAACTTAATTACAAATGCAATAGACAAAATAACCAACCAATGTAAAGCTTAGAATCTCATTTTTCATCTAAATTTTCTTAGATTATTTCTCATTCACGCATGAGTGAACAAAAACAATTTGAAAAAGGGATACCAAAAAGTAATATTAGATGAAAGAGGAGATTATAAGCCCGGGGGGGGGGGCACTCAGTATATAATGCATAGTGGGTATGTGCCGCGGAGGGGACCCCCATTTTTACACTCAAATTTCCGTTCCAAGGCATAGCATTTTTGTCTTATTGAGAAAAAGAACAGAGAAAGCCGCTCCAAGGCATAGCATTTTCTTCTTATCGTGAAAAGCGAAGAAAGAAATCCGCTCCAAAGCTTCGCATATTTTCCGTTACGCCGTTCCGGTCGCATTGATCTGCTACAATGAGCCGCAATTTTGGTGAAAAGCGGCCGCTGAGCGATGT
Source organism: Lytechinus variegatus (assembly GCF_018143015.1). Classification (NCBI taxonomy): domain Eukaryota; kingdom Metazoa; phylum Echinodermata; class Echinoidea; order Temnopleuroida; family Toxopneustidae; genus Lytechinus; species Lytechinus variegatus. The sequence continues at coordinate 19,488,234 of NC_054747.1, read as the reverse complement.
CCGACCATTGCCTATGTGCTAGCGCACCCGGCGCCCGTGCCGCCGGGCTAGCTGTATGCACGTATGCCCGTTCCATGGGGATGCATATGCGCACTCACATGCAGGCGACTCGTTCCAAGGACCCCCGTTTTCACAAACATTTGTAGTTCCGAAGCCCGTTCCGAGGACCCTCCTTTTTACAATTAGCCCGCTCCGAGGCCCCCGTTTTTTGTCTCGCCCGCGGCACACCCCCACCACTTTTTTGGTCGAGTGCCCCCCCCCCCGGGATTATAAGCTTTCCATTGGTAGGTCATTTGTCTATTGTATTTGTAATTAAGTTATGATAAATCATCGCTTACTCTCGGTTTCGTTTTTTCTGGGACGCACTGTATATTACCCCCGCCTTTAGCTCTAGTTCCTACAGGCGCTTGGTACTCTCAAGGAATTAATCGTGCCGAATAGGCCTACCCATTCACCTAGCCTTGGTTTAGGGAAGCACAATATTGGTATAGGAGAAAACATCAAGGCTGGGATTCGAACCTACGTCCATCTGATTGCAAGACGAGAGTCTAAACCACGAGACCACAACGCCCCCAGTGAATAATAAAGTAATTGTGCATACTGGTAAACAGAGAGCTCTTACAATATGCTTACGTGCTGCAACACTTAAAATAACACGAAGCTGCAAGCTGTAAGTTTCTTGACCCCTGCACAATCCCGTCAATTTCTCGTAAAACACGAGCGCTCAAATCGGCCGAAGACGGCGAACGAGAAGTTGAATGGGATCACAACCGCTGTGGCAGCTCAATACCATACACTGTGTGGAGTGACTGCTCAGAATTTTCAACCAGAGAAATAGTGTGCTTTTGTCATATAACTGTCAGATCTACGTTAAACTTTCTATATCATGTATATTGATATCTGCATCGTCAGTCATGGCACTTTTCTCATTATACAGATGAAACCATAAAAGGAGTAGTACATATTCGTTATGTTACATATGTTTCGTGTTCTAATCATCCTTCCTCCACAATAGTTGGAGATTATGTAATCTAGTTTCATTTGAGTTTAAATTATTAAAAGGTTATTCAAAGGTCTCGATACTTTCGGCCAAGATATTGCGGAGAGTCGTTTGGGTTGGTTGAAAAGGAAACTAAATTTCAGAACTTTCTTGTTTATTTATTTCAACCAAATATTTCTTGATTGAATTCATTTGTAATATACTCTATATTTGGAGAGCTCACTTGCAAAAGGGGTTAGGTCCATTTTTCATCAAATTTGATTTTTATGTCTCAATGTAAAGATTTTTAGTAGCTCTATAAGATGATACCAAAGAAAAGTTGATATTCCTATTAAAAAGTGAACTAAAATGGCAAAGAAAAACCACTTTTTTTCAAAAGGGGTTAGGTCTATTTCAGTTTAGTTGCAAACGGTTTAGGACCACACAGATTGTTTTGGAAAATAATATCTTTAAAAATATGAAGACAGGTAGATTTTTTATACCAAATTTTATGCTCTCATGGTAGGGTATCATGAAAATTCAGTTTTGCATAAGGATATTGCAATATGAGAGAATAAAAAAAAATTGGAGTGGACTTAACCCCTTTTGCAACTAAACTCTTCTAATAAAAACTCATTTGTCAAAAGGGGTTAGGTCCATATTTCATAAATTTTATTGTTTCCTGTCTCTAAACCTCTAATTTTTTAGTCACTCATGATACCAGAAAAAAATGAAATTCAAATGAAAATGTAAATGAAAGTGGCAAAGAAAATCATTTTTTTGATAAAAAGAGATCTATTTCAGTTTGTTTGCAAAAGGGCCCGTTAGGTCCACAATGATATTTTTTTCAAAAATATATAGAAAAACATGAAGACAGGTATATTTCTTTTATACCCAATTTTATGTTCATATGATAGGGTAGTACATCATGGCAACTTAGTTTCTCATAATATTGCTATAACTGGAATAAAAAACATGTATTTTCTCGGAATGGTCCAAAGTGGACCTAACCCCTTTTGCAACTAAACTCTTCATTTGAACATAGCCTTTGTTTTCAAAATTATATTTCATATCCAGCAGAGACGCATCTAATTATCACGTCTATTGGACTAAATTTGTCGTAGAATGAACGATGAACCTTTATTCCATGACATCTGTCGATTCGCATGATAATGCAGGTTTAGTGTTTGTTTAAAAAAGATAAATCATACCAGAAATTAAAAATATATTTGAAAACTAGATTATGATATTGATATCGTAAAAAACATGTTCCACGTGGCGACGACCCATGCCCTTGCGTAATCGTGATGCTTTAGAAAATGGCTCAAGAATATTCTGATTCAGATTCTTTTACAGGGGTCAGGAGCATGCTAAAAAGTTCGATCGAAAAATGAAAAACCGCAAATGTAGTTGTTACTCCCTCGCTCTCCTCTCTCTCTCCGTCCTTACATTTTTTTATTAAATCTTCAATTTTTTATGTACGTAATATATTATAAATATATATACTGCATATATGATTGTATATTTGAATATATATATATATGAATGGAACTTTGAAATTGTTGCAATTATTGTCCTATCAAAATATGTATTTAAATGATTTTCATGTGCAATGTAGTCATAGATGTTTGTGTCTTGAAGAAAGTAATTTCCCTGTATACTTTTTATTTCATGACTGATAATATCTAGATTTCGTTTGTTTCACTCTCCTTTACGTCTTTCGCGACTTTTTTTCTCTAAAAAACCAGGTCAATTATTAATTCTATTTTGCCATACCACCCGGATTTCTCTCTCTCACAAAAACACAAACTTATACTGTAAAAACTGTGGTGTTAAAACTGACACCAATTGGTGTTAATAGAGGACCACACCCTGAGGTGTTAAAATGACACCCTAGAGATTAAACATCACACCAAAGAGTGTAAATGTAATAACAAAAGGGTTTGTAGTAACAACTATAGGTGTAAAACTAACACCACCAATTTAACACCGGTGTAAAATAACTGATGCGGTCCGCTATGTACACCGGTTAACACCGCAGTTTTTTATGTGTACCCTCACACATCTCCCCTCTCCCCCCCCCTCCAATGCACACACAACTCTCTCTCTCTCTTTCTCTCTCTGTCTTCCCCTGAATGCTTATCACTCTTTTCCTACTATCTATGTCATGAGATCTGTCTTCAAAGTAGACTTAAGTTTTGATACACTACTCTTATTTTTTTAAGATGCTATGATAAAGTATTATTCATGATCTTTTGTTACACTGACCACCTCAGTCGGTACTGCAGGTCAATATTGATATATGTTTATACCAATGAAGGAAAATAAGAATGATTAAATAGAAAGAGCAATAATAAGTATGATAAAATTAATAACAGCTAGAGCTACTATAGAAATGGCACTATTATATTATTTTTACATGTCTATATGTCACACCGACTAGTTCCAGCTTTTAAACCTGCTTTGTACATAAGGAATTCACCCTACAGGTGCCGGGTACCAATTCACCTAATTTGGATTTATGGCAGCATGATGGGGGCAAATTTCTTGTTGCAGGAAAACCAACCAAGGAGGCGTGACAGCTCATTCGGTGGAGCGGTGGATTCGTATTCCGGTGACCCGGGTTCGATTCCCACTTGGTGCGCTAGTGCCCTTTGGTTATGGAAGCAGGAGACCGTCAAAAACACGTATATACGTCGTGTCGTAATTCAATTTACTACACGACGTAAATAAATACGTAGTGTAGTAATTCGAATTACTACGCGACGTAAATAATTACGTAGTGTAGTAATTCGAATTACTACACGACGCAATTCCGAATTACTGCCCAACGATTTAATGTCATGACGTAAAATGAATTAGTGTCGCTACATCAAATAATTAAGGTCGTGTAGTAATTCGAATTACTACACGACGTAAATAATTACGTAGTGTAGTAATTCCAATTACTACACTACCTAAAGAATTACGTCGTGTAGCAAATAATTACTACACGACGTAATTCCGAATTACTGCTCAACGATTTAACGTCATGACGTTAAATCAACCAATGAGACCGTTTGTTATATGAGCGCAATGCGAAGAGCTGAGACTACAGAGTATTGTACAGGAACGTACCGGCAGGAAGTTAGTTGGATGTCCTGACTAATCTCTTGGTGCCGCCAGTGGATAGAGTAAAAAAAAACAAGGAAAGAGAGAATATATAATAGGAGAGAGAGAAGCGAAAGGGGGAGATTGGAAAGAAAAGGAGGGGGAACGGGAGAGAAAGAGAAGGGAGAACGGAGGGGTCATATCAATGTATGAACAGGATGTTTTATGATTGTGCCCCGAGCAATAGGGCGAAGCCCCAAGCTCAGTGCGTTATAAGAACAAAAAGAGGGGGCACACAATGGCGCATGCAGCAAAAATTTGCTTAATAATAAGTCTCGAGCCAGCGAGAGAAAAAAACTTTAACTTTGAGATTGATTTTGACATGGTATGCATAAAATGACGTATCATTCATCTTTCTTTCCTATTATCATTTCCTATTCTCGGTTGTAGAACTTTTTTTGGGGGGCAGTGCTATGCGGATCGGGTCCGTGGCATGTGACGGCACCAAGGTTTTTAACCTAGGAGGAGACAAAGTAACATTTTGGGGCCAGGGGGAGGGTGACACACATTTTTTTAAAAAACAGAGCGTGGGGCGCAAGCTAAATTTTATTTTAAATGTAGTCTCTAATCAGTGACTTGAAAAGGGACCTGTTAAGGACTAGCAGTTTGCATAATTAATTGGTCCATGAAAATGATATCTCACGAGCCGAAGAGCTTTGATATCCGGGGATGATATCTGGACGTTCTAAGCACTTTTTGTAATCATGAACACGATGGGTATACACCTATACAATTGATGCGATCGCGCTTGAGCGGAAACAAAATGGCGATTTCACACCCAAAAAAATGGTCCAGCTTCACAGGCGTTTGCATATCGAACCTGAATATCAAACCAACTTCACAGTTTGAATATCGAACATCCAACTAACTTCCCTTCTCTTTCTCTCCCGTTCCCCCTTCTTTTCTTTCCAATCTCCCCCTTTCGCTTCTCTCTCTCCTATTATGTAATCTCTCTCTCCTTGTTTTTTTTTACTCTATCCACTGGCGGCACCAAGAGATTAGTCAGGACATCCAACTAACTTCCTGCCGGTACGTTCCTGTACAATACTCTGTAGTCTCAGCTCTTCGCATTGCGCTCATATAACGAACGGTCTCATTGGTTGATTTAACGTCATGACGTTAAATCGTTGAGCAGTAATTCGGAATTACGTCGTGTAGTAATTATTTGCTACACGACGTAATTCTTTAGGTAGTGTAGTAATTGGAATTACTACACTACGTAATTATTTACGTCGTGTAGTAATTCGAATTACTACACGACCTTAATTATTTGATGTAGCGACACTAATTCATTTAACGTCATGACATTAAATCGTTGGGCAGTAATTCGGAATTGCGTCGTGTAGTAATTCGAATTACTACACTACGTAATTATTTACGTCGTGTAGTAATTCGAATTACTACACTACGTAATTATTTACGTCGTGTAGTAAATTGAATTACGACACGACGTATATCCGTGTTTTTGACGGTCTCCTGCTTCCATATTATGATTTGGTAAGGCATTAATCCTCAGTACCTGATCATAGTCCAGTCAATATAGGGTTTGACCCACCACTAATTGCAACACTTGAAATTCCACTGCAGTGCTTTCCAGGAAGGTCCCCTGAACAACATATTAAAAGTCCCCAAAAATCCAAGGTGTGGAAATTTATGAAATTTGCATATTATGCAAAGTAGCCATAAAAAGTTAGAAAAATAAGGAAAATAGTCCAAAAATTACAAAACAAATTTATTTGAGCGGAAATTTATGATAAATAACTTTAATCAATGTTTTTAATCAAAAATGCAAACAAATCTACCTCATTTGCATAATATGCAAATAAGCATCCATATATGGAAAAAAAATGTCAAGATATTGTGATTTTTCTCTCATTGACTGCTTGAAAATTTGAATAATGTTGAAATTACTATGCTGCTATCACTAAGGACGTTGAAAACATTAATATTAAGCTCAGTGTATGTAGTGTCATTTGCGTATTATGCAAATAAGTATCTAACATGTAATAAATATTCAAGAAAACACACTGGTGACATATTCCTCAAACATTGCAAGTAGATTATCTTTTGAAATTGGAATATGGAAATGCCTTACAGGAAACTAATACCATATTAAAAGTCATTAAATAGACAATCATATGAAATTCACAAAATTTGCATTTTATGCAAATTAGCCATAATAATTTGCAAATGAGGAAAATAATCACAAATTTGGAAATCAAGTGCGGAAAACAATATAAATTGAACGGAAGCTCATGGTAATCTTTACAAATTCAATAATTCTTCAAATAAAAAAATTGTAAATAAATCTACATCATTTGCATATATAATTATGAGCATCCCTGTATGAAAAAACCCCCAGAAATTTTGATTTTTCTCACACAAACAGTTAAACCCCCATTCAACAGAGAACAAGACCTCTGAAAGACTGCTATAAGACGATAAAACTTGCTTGATCTTTCAAGGGTCTTTCAATGAACTTTCAAAGATCTCCGATGTCTTTCACGTTTCATGATAGATCTTTCAATGGTCTTTATGTTCCTCGTGAGTCCCAAAACTTTTGAAACGCCAAAACAGTCTTTCAGTGGTCTTTCAGTAAAATTATTTTTTTGATGATTTTCCAATGGTCTTTCAATGAACTTTCAAAGTTCTTATTAGTCTTTCTATGATCTTTCGGCAGTCTCTCAAGCTTTTTACGGAGATTACTGTCTCATGAGAGATCATTGAAATATCATCGAAAGATAAATGAAAGATCAGTGAAAGATCAGGCAAAGTCTATGGAAAGAATTTTGAAAGATCACTTAAAGCATAAACATCTCTGAAAGACCATTGAAAGATCTCTATAGGACAAGTGTCTTTCAGAGTTCTTTGAGGGGTCTTTCTGAGTCATTCCACAACAGAGATGACAAATTTCAGTGATATTGGAGACTGCTGTATAAATTAAGACCTTGCCAATTTTTGGTCTTTGAAAGGTCCTTCTAAGGTCTCCCCTCTGTGGATCTATATCTGAAGTGGAATGTACATGTTATGCAAATAAGCATCCGGCATGTTATAAATAATAAAGGAAACTTGTGATATTTTCCTCTAAAATTCCACGTAGATTATGTGTAACCTTGATGACCTTGCTTGGTTGATATTGACTTTTTTCATGAGCAGTTACCACCGGAGCAGATACCCCACTCATGTTGTGCAATGATGAGTCAGTTCTACATGGGTCCCACTGTTTGAATGCTTGAATGCTTCATCCAAGTCTTGCTCTCTCCTTGACTTGGTAGAGTCTTTGCATTTCTTGCGAGTATAGTCCACGCTAGCATTCTCCTTGATTGCCAAGTGATCAGCACAAGATGTCACACCCAGTACAAATAAAAGCTTGTTAGCTTCGAATATTTGGTCCTTGTAGCACACCACTTGTGGTGGTGAATATGAGTACTTGCTCGAATCACGAGATCTCTGGGCATGGTTTATAAGAGTACCAACGAGCATTTGCCCATACGAGCAACATGAAGCCATTCATAAAGTCATGATAAAGGATTAAAGTGTATATAGACATCTTTCCCAGATACAGGAATCATGATTAGACGTTCTTGCTGAATCCAGTTGCTGCTTCAGGATGAAGCATCCATTTTCTGTTCTTTCCTCTTTGATGAATGTCTTAAGAATGGCAACTATCTCCAAATATTGTAGCTATAGTTTCTAAGCAAATCGTATGCAAATAATATCAATTTCCTGATATTTATGGCAAATGGAAATTCCTCAGTGAGACAATGAACAACCAAGTAGACGTTAACAGATGGAGGACTAAACCAGATGATTGCCTTTCCAACAAGAGGGCACAACATAACGAAACACCCTTAACATCCCCATCAAATACCATCCAACAATGATTAAACAGTGTGTACCCATTCCAGGATTTGTTTGCCACTTTGTGTTACTCATTGGTATACTGTGAGTATACAGAGGAATAAACCTGTCAGAAATTATGGTACGACTGAGGATGTTAGTCTGGAGGAATGCTGACATTCATAGTGTCATGCACATGTACTTTGGACAATCATACAACTCTCTGTACTGAAATCCGACAAGTCGAGCATAGGAGATTGAATGTTAATCAAGAGGACTTTGGCAAGAACCAAACCATTACCCATGTCTTCTTCCGACACAAGATGCCTCAATTTAATAGACGCTGGACATAAGTTGTGTCGGAAGAAGAGTTTTATAGGAAGGCTTGCGCATGTTGAGCTCCTATAGCATCTGGTGAAGCTCAGAATTGCTACACTAGGACCATAGAATGGTTTTAGACAAGCCTATAATACACCATTTGTTGACCGGATTGGCAATGATCCAGGCTGTAACAACTAGCATGTTGTAAGCCCTTAATATCATGTTATCATGCTATGACTACATTGGAAGACAACTGATTATTAGTCTTAGTATTTACCACTGATCATGATGATGATGACGCTGCTCTGCAAGTCCTGGAACCCTGTTCTGACCCAGACATGGCCAGAAAACATATTTTTTACTCAAGCGGGTGTAGCCAAACTACTGAAGAAATTGTTAAAGAAACCAACCTGCATGAAGCTACTAGACCAGATGGAATCTCTGCTACACTTCTTAATGAGACTACTCATCAGATCTCACCTGCCATAAGTTTGCTTTTCTTGGCCTTCCTTCTGTCGTTCCCATCCATATAAGAAACGGACGTCAGCTCTAACAAAATACTCACCAATTTCAAATACTGTGCTTTGTTCTTGCCAATCCCATCATCTTGTCAGACTAACAACATGGCTTTAGGACGTGAAGAACACATTTGCAGTATTTTACCTTAAATACAAATTACATTAGGATAAATATGCATGCTTAGTGATAGCAGCATATTGATTTGAACAACAGTCAATGTGAGAAAATCAAATTTTCTTGACATTTTCCATATATGGATACTGATTTGCATAATATGCAAATGAGGCAGATTGGCTAGCTTTTTAAAATAAAAACACTGTACTTATTTATTCATCGTGAAAGTTTGTTCAAATTGCTTGCTTTTGACATTTAATTTATAATATTTGTGTTATTTTCCCTATTTGCTATTTTTAATGGCTAATTTGCATAATATGCAAATTAATTTTCAGGCATTGTGATGAATTGTAGTGATAGTAGCAAGTGTCCAAAACAAAAAAAAAACAAAAAAAAATGTCTACATAAATGAAATGATTTCGAGCAGTCTATATGAGAACAAGCACAATATCTTGACATTTTTTTCCATACAAGGATGCTTATTTGCATAATATGCAAATTAGGTAGATTCGCTGGCGCTTTTTAATAAAAACATTGAATACAGTTATTTATCATTACTTTTCGCACAAATTAAATTGTTTTGGACACTTAATTTGTAATTTTTGGACTATTTTCCTTATTTTTCTAAATTTTTATGGCTAATTTGCATAATATGCAAATTTCATAAATTTCCACTGCTTGGATTTTTTGGGACTTTTAGTATGTTGTTAAGGGGACCTTGATGGAAAGCATTGCAGTGGAAAATCAAGTGTTGCAATTAGTGGCGGGTCACCCCCCCTATTCTGGCTAGATTGACTGGACTATCATTCGAAGAGGACCTTAAGCCGTCGATCCTCTGGTTACTTGCTTGCTTAAAAGCATTCAATGCTTTCTTAGCAACCAGTTAAAAAAATAAAAAAATCACCACCATGGCTGAGATTCGATCCCACGTTTTCCTGAATGGAAGACGAGAGTCGCAACCATGAGACCACAACGCCTCCAGCAAATCATTAAGTAATTATTTGATATTAATAGAGATCTCTTGCAACATGATTCCATGTTTCTCACTGAAGAAAGATAACACGAATCTGCAAACGTTAAATTTCTGGACCGCTAAATCCTGTCTCACCCAGTGAAGCACGAGAGCTCGAATTCGCAGAAGACGGCGATCGAGAATTTGCAGCTCATCAGCATACACTGCTCTACTTACATGTATTTCACATCATAAACGTGAATAAAAATACTTAAACAACAATGGATTGACAATGATTCAAAGAAGTGGTTAAATAAACATGGCAAACCACATACGGTGAGGGGTAAATAAATAAGCAAGAATGTCGTAAATAGAAACATTATTAAACATGAAGAAGTTTTTCTATCTAAAATTTGATTTTTGGTTCTTAAATCATCTTTTTTTCTTAATTTCTAAAAGGAATGGTTTTATTTAAGAAACGCAAACGTAAGACAATTCCGAGAAAAAAAGATGATGGTCATCGTTCGTATAGGCCTATGCGGCATTTAAGAATATATCCCCCCCCCCCCCCCCCGGTGAGCGACGTGTTGCTTTCGACTCACTCCTAGGGCACACCCGACCATTCAAAATGCAAAGCATAGGGCCTAAACAAGAAAGTCATGATTTATCTTATATCTGTATATAGCATTTTTGAAGCCCCAATTATCAAGAGTACCCTATGTAATGACGCACTACAGTACATCCCACTAAAAACGAAACCGAGATTTATCAAAACTCAAACAAAAATACAATAGACAAATGACAAATGACCAACCAATGTAAAGCTTAGAATCTCCTCTTTCATCTGAATTTACTTAGATTATTTCTCATTCACGCATGAGTGAGCAAAAACAATTTGAAAAAGGGGAAACCAAAAAGTCATTTGGCGGGCTGTATCTTGGTTTCAAAAAGAAAATCACACTTTTAAAAAGTCCAATATCTGCTCTTTAATTTGATACTTCAATTACAGAAAATGGTCAAGAAATAAAGTTCTGGTTATTTGAAATAAGGCTTAAATTTCAATAATTTCAAAAAATGAAGAGGTTTTACAGGCTAGCGTTCAAACTCACTCGACACACCGTTTTGTTGACGATCAGCAATGCAGTAAGTCTTTTGTTAACCATGCGATAGTGTCTGTGGGAAACCGGTGAAAGCACGTTTATTTCATGAAATTATGGAAATACAAGCATTGTTTCGAGGGAACATAACTTTTTCATTTTTTACAATTTTTTTGTGATTAAGGTATCAAATAAAAGAGCAGATACTGAACTTTTTAAAAGTGTGATTTTCTTTTTGAAATTCAGATACCCCCTCCAAATGAGTTTTTGGTAACTTCCTTCAAATTGTTTTTGCTCATTCATGCGTGAATGAGGAATAATGTAAGTTATATTAGATAAAAGAGGAGATTCTAAACTTTCCATCGGTAGGTCATTTGTTTATTGTATTTGTGATTAAATTATGATAAATCATCGCTTAATCTAGGTTTTGTTTTTTCTGGGACGCACTGCATATTACCCCCGCCTTTAGCTCTAGTTCCTACAGGCGCTTGGTGCTCTCAAGGAATTAATCGTGCCGAGTAGGCCTACCCATTCGCCTAGCCTTGGTTTAGGGAAGCACAATATTGGTATAGGAGAACACATCAAGGCTGGGATTCGATCCTACGTCCTTCTGATTGCAAGACGAGAGTCTAAACCACGAGACCACAACGCCCCCAGTGAATGATAAAGTAATTGTGCATACCGGTAAACGGAGAGCTCTTGCAATATGCTTACGTGCTGCAACACGTGAAATAATAACACGAAGCTGCAAGCTGTAAGTTTCTTGACCCCTGCAGAATCCCGTCAATTTCTCGTAAAACACGAGATCTATAATCCGCCGAAGACGGCGAACGAGAAGTTGAATGGGATCACAACCGTTGTGGCAGCTCAATACCATACACTGTGTGGAGTGACTGCTCAGAATTTTCAACCAGAGAAATAGTGTGCTTTTGTCGTATAACTGTCAGATCTATGTTAAACTTTCTATATCATCTATATTGATATCTGCATCGTCAGTCATGGCACTATTCTCATATACAGATTAAACCATAATAGGAGTAGTACATATTCTAATGTTCTCACTGCACACATACGTTTGGTGTTCTAATCACCCTTCCTCCACAATAGTTGGAGATTATGTAATCTAGTTTCATTTGAGTTTTAATAATTCAAAGGTCTCAATACTTTCGGCCAAGATATGGCGAAGAGGCGTTTGGGTTGGTTGAAAAGGAAACTAAATTTCAGAACTTTCTTATTGATTTATTTCAACCAAATATTTCGTGCTTGAATTCATTTGTAATATACTCTATATTTGAAGAGCTCACTTGCAAAAGAGGTTAGGACCATTTTTCATCAAATTTTATTTTTATGTCTCAATGTATAGATTTTTAGTAGCTCTATAAGATGATACCAAAGAAAGGTTATAATTCCTATTAAAAAGTGAACCAAAATGGCAAAGAAAAATCATATTTTTTCAAAAGGGGTTAGGTCCATTTCAGTTTAGTTGCAAAAGCGGTAAGGTCCACACATTTTATTTTTGGAAAAGAATCTCTTTAAAAATATGAAGACAGGTAGATTTTTTATACCAAATTTTATGTTCTCATGGTAGGGTATCATGAAAATTCATTTTCGCATTAGAATATTGCAATATGAGAGAATTAAAAAAAAAGATTTTTTTTTTAAATGGACCTAACCCCTTTTGCAACTGAACTCTTCTGAAGAACTCATTTGTCAAAAGAGGTTAGGTCCATATTTCATAAATTTTACTGTGTTCTGTCTCTAAACCTCTAAATTTTTAGTCACTCTGATGATACCAAAGAAAATTTGAAATTCAAATGAAAATGTGAATGAAAGTGGCAAAGAAAAATCACTTTCTTAACTCAAAAGAGATTTTTCAGTTTGTTTTCAAAAGGGGTTAGGTGCACAATGATATTTTTTCAAAAATATATAGAAAAAATTGAAGACAGGTATATTTTTTTTATACCCAATTTTATGTTCATATGATAGGGTAGTACATCATGGCAACTTAGTTTCTCATAAGAATATCGCAATAAGTGGAATAAAAAACACGGTTTTTCTCGGAATGGCCAAAGTGGACATAACCCCTTTCGCAACTAATTTATTTATTTGAACATAGCCTTTGTTTTCAAAATTATATTTCATATCAAGCAGAGACGCATCTAATTATCACGTCTATTGGACTAAATTTGTCGTAGAATAAACGATGAACCTCTATTCCATGACATATGTCGATTCCCATGATAATGCAGGTTTAGTGTTTGTTTAAAAAAAGATAAATCATATCAGAAATGAAAAATATATTTGAAAATTAGATAATGATATTGACATCGTTAAAAATATGATACAAGTGTCAACGACCCATGCCCTTGCGTAATCGTGATGCTTTGGAAAATGGCTCAAGAATATTCTGATTCAATTCTTTTACAGGGGTCAGGAGCATGCTAAAAAGTTCGATAGAAAAATTATAATCAATAGCGAAGCATTAGGGTATTTTAACAATTACTTCGCAGACACTTATTATAACGCTGATAATCTTTTGCAAAAAGCCTTTCGTAACAATCAAGTCTTTGTCGAAAATCGGTTGATAAAAACAGCAGTGTCGTCCTGTACTTTGCACAAACGACAAATTGAAATTTTTCATCCGGTGCGAATCTTAACACGATGTGCTTTTCCGGTCCAATAACTTTCGACAAAGACCTCTCGTCTATCCATTGTGATTTAACGGGCATTTCCATAAGATTTCCAACGTTCCAAAAGGCGTCAGACAACTAAGTAAATGTCAAATAATAGTACATCTTTCATCCTCACCGGTGTGCTGATTCCAACTAGTCTTAACTTTTAGTGGGCTTGGTTTTTATTATATCTGTATCTCTCTTATTACTGCTATTATTACATTTCTTTTAATTGTATCTGTACTTGGTTTAACCTTTCTTCAATTTTTTTCCTCAAATATTCCTTAAATTGTATATATAATGTTTTGTATATGTTGTATGAATTTGTATTTTTTATTCAAAAATAATATTGGCAGATGCCAATGATGTTCCAATAAATTAAATTCACATTCTCCCACACACATAAACTTACAGACGAGTATCTCTCTCGTACCAATAAATATAAAATAAAATGTATAACAAGCATCAACGTGGAGCCCAGTGGATAAGTCTTTGGAACCCTGCCAAGGTATGATTTTCTTCGGGAAATCTTCCCAGGTGGGGCAGGAAGGTACCTGGTACGAATTAATTCCTCGAAATGCGCATGCGCTGTAGGTATTATCCAAACACACAGCCTTCAGACATGCATGGGTGTCAATTCAGGTGTTTTTAGTTGAGGAGTGACTGACACGAATATTCTCTGAGATTTTTTTGTTTGTTTTGTTTATAAGGGATGGTCCGGCTGAAAATATTTATGTTTAACCAAATAGAGTAAAACTTAACAAAGCAAAATGCTGAAATTTTCACCAAAATCGGAGAAAAAACGAAGTAATTGAATTTTAAAGTTTATCAATATTTTGTGAAAACAGTCATATGCACATCGTCATGAATATTCCTTTAGATGGGCTGATGATGTCACATCTCCACTTTCCTTTTGCATATGTTATTAAATCAAATCATTAATGTTTCATTTTTTCATAAATGTGTGAATGATGTGTATCCAATATGATAAAACAAAAAGTTGCGGAAATAAATAACTAATTTACTTAATCAGTTGTCGATCCAATTTTTTAGTTCTTGGAAGAAAAATTTTGAATAAACATAATTTCATATGATAAAATACAAATTTAAAGAACAAGTGAAGATATGACATCATCAACCTGTCTAAAGAATAGTCATGACATGCCTAGATCCGTTTCACCGGTATAATGCAAATCTTTAAAATTCAATAATTTGTTATCCGATTTTGATCAAATTTTCAACATTTTGCTTTGTGAATTTTACTCTATTTACTAAGATATAAATATATCCAGCCTGGACCATCCCTTTAATGGGGTAGGGGTCATTTGCGTAACTATTGTATATGCTTTAGTATGCCACATATGGTGTTTACAGCAACATTAACGCAAACATGTGAGGGAGTGAAATGAGTGAGCCAAACTTTTTACTTTTTTGTACAAAAAAAAATCTTTCTTTGTCAAACTACGAGTGAGAGATGTGAGAGAGCAAATCTCTTTACTCCTTGTGATTATGTGATAAGATTTCGCATGATATTTAAAGGTATAGCATCTACCACCGTTTGTCCATTTTCTTTCATTTCTCCTTTTTTCTTGGTCGTGACACTTTTGGGTCCATATCGGCTGGGAATAGTGACCAGTCGAAGATTAGATTAAGATTTAAACCTTGATTGAAATATAAATCTACAAGATTTGAATTTATATCTTTTGGGCTTCAAAAGTTATTCCTTAAGATTAGAAATGAATTCATAATTCGGCTGGATACTATTTACAGCCGATCTAGATTTATTTCGAATCCTTGGAATTTAGAGTGAACCTCTGTTCACCTATGTTAGCTTAATTTTTGCAACAGAATTAGGAACTTCGTACATGTATTGATTAGATCAAAAATGAAAGCGCGAAGCGCAAGCTGAATTTTATGAACAATTGACCAGAAAATGAGTCATTTGGCCTACACTTCGTCGGTTTTTGATGGATATTTTACTTTCTAATGTCTTTTGAATTTCAAATTTGGTTTCGCTACTCTGTTCTCCCCTTATTTTACACCGTAAACCTGGATAAAAGATATTCATAAGAATTAGATAACATTAAAAAGGATGGTCATTAAACGTGGCAAACCCCCATGCGCCTGTTTGTGGGGAGGGGTAAAATAGATATCAAAAAATGTTGTGAATATAGAAACATAAACCTGAACGATTTATGCTATTTTATCCCTGAACTTTTTCGTTCTGCACCCTTCTGTTTCTAGCAATTTATTAACAGAATGATTTCATTCAATAAACTTAAGAAACTTCAGGGGGAAATATGGTTACCATGGTGTATATGCAATTAAAATTATCATGATGATTATAATCAACATGTACTTTTTATCATTATAATTAATATATGATTCCGCATTAAATAATATGTTCAACAGTACATTATCGTTGGATGATAGTACAGTCCTTCCCTTCCCACCTGAAATGCTGGAGGATACATTCCCCACCCCCCCCCCCCTCCCCCGCCCCTCCGTGATCGACATATTTACCTTCAGGCTTACTCCTTTAGCGCCCTCAACCACGCATCGGGCCTAGACATACAAACACACCCTCGTATACACACCATGCATACTATTTCATATTCTCATACATCGTCATGTCCACGTAGAGATGTTCAATAAGGGCAAATATATCTGGTGTTTTCATAGTTCAAACTAATTTCAAACAAGAGTGTCGCTAAGGCGAGCACATAATATACCCGTCTGTTACGCGGAAAATGGAGCTAATGGTCAAGCAAGAAAAGTTGAAGATGGCAACTTCACCTTTGACCTTCTGACCTCGTAATCAATATAATTGCTAGGATCTATGCTGGTATCATTCACACCAAACTACATGAGCCTCGGTAAAGATCAACCGAAGTTATCACGTTTGCAAGGACTGCAGAAGGGTACAGTGAAAATAGGTACCTGTGACCTTGATCTTTGATTTTTTTGACCTCAAAATCAAAAGGCTTCCTTGGATCTATGGTATTGTTATACATACCAAAGTATAAGAGCCTAGGTTAAGTTAAATGAAGTAATATCGCGTTTACAAGGACGGCAGAAGGGTACAATGAAAACATGTCACTGTGACCTTGACCTTTGACCTTTTGACCTCAAAATCAAAAGGCTCCTTAGATTCATGCTAGTATTAATATACATACCAAATATGAGCCTAGATTAAGTTAAACTGAAGTTATCGCGTTTACAAGGAAATTTTCCTTGTAAACGCGATAACTTCAGTTTAAGTTAATCTAGGCTCATACTTTTAAAGTTAACGGACGGGCAGACGGACGGACACCGAGCGTGATACCATAACAAGTCCCATCAAGATGGGCGTATAAAAAAGAGTTTCAATTACGATCAGATAACAATTATCAGTTGAAAACCAATTCATAAAAAACACCTTGGATCATGCATCACAATACACAATAATAGCTCTGAAAGCATGCAGCTCACTTGCATTCTGAACACATTGACCCGTTTTCTGAAGCCCTGCAGTTCAACTTATACATGTACATGTTATATGTCACGTGCTAGCTGTCTTTGTGCCAGAACTATGGGAAGCCCAAACATACCTGATCTTTGTTTACATATCGCATGTTTCATTGTGTTAACTGTGCTTCCTCCGAATGATTTAATAATAAAATAAAACTAATTTAGTTATCTTTCTAAGGAATTAATTATTCGAGTGAGACATGGTCTGGTAAATTGAACCTGACGTGGTAGAGATTTGTGACACAAGTGGCTCTCCATAATTAAAGTGCAACCTCAGACCAGGGCTCCGTAACACAAAGCATAATAATTGATCGTACTTTTGATTTTTTCGATTGATTGTACATTGTAGTCAATGCAATTAATCAAGAAAATTTGTACTACGATCAATGTTAAGCTTTGTGTTAACGGGCTCCAGAATTTGAATGACACATGTGTTCAGAATACGGGCCATTCGGCACAATAAGAAGTGTGTCAATGAACTAAAAAGGTCGGGAAATATATCTGCATTTTTTATCCTTAAAAAATGCATGATATAATTTTCTGTTTTTCAACATGACACTGAACAATTTACAATTCCACAGCGTTTTCCACAAGCTCTCTTTATTATCGACCCACGTTCAAAGTGTGTCCATTCAAAGCGCAGTATATAGAAACAACCCACCATCTAATTTTGCAGTAGTTTACATAGTAATATTGGCACATTCATTGAAACATAAGCAAGATATCTGTGAAATTTTGAATTAAAAGTTCAAGCTAAAAGTTAGTAAATTACAACAACTTACTTCAAAAAAGGAAAACATACAAAGCTGTGTACTTATATTCACAATAATGACTTAAATGACACTGGATTACCGAAGCACACACTGTCTTCCATCTAAAGTCGCATTCAATGTCACAAAATAGAAGCCCCTAATATTATCGGAATATGGTCACAGTATGTTTCAACAACTCTTGTAATTAAAAAAAAACCGCTGAATTTAAAACTAAATATAATAATTAAAACCATTACTTTAAATCATCATGGACTTTAAGAGTATAATGGTGAAAAAAATGCTTACACGCTTTATCATGATTATGATCACCATGAGAACCTTAATTGTGATTGCTTGTTGAGCCATAGTCATAGGCGGCGGAAGCGGGGGATGGGGAGACGCGCCCCCCCCCCTAAATTTTAGGTGGGGGGACGGCCCCCCCCCCCGAAAAAAAAAATTTATAACCTTCTTTTTTTTTTTGCTTGTCAATCCTTTTTCCTGCGTCCCCCCTCAATTCACCCCCCTAAAACGTGTGTTGTCCCCCCCCCCCCCTAAAATTTAGGTTGATGACCCTTTTTTTTTTGCTTGTCAAAAATGTTTGGTTACCCACTCCTTAAATTTAGGTTGATAACCTTTTGAGGGGGGCTTGTCCAATTTTTTACCTGTGTCCATTCCAAAATTTCAGGTTGACTCTCCCTAAATTTTTGGCTTCCACCGTCAATGGCCATGTTACCATTAAGTTCCCCGCGTTTAACCAATTATGAGCATACAAATACAACTAGACGTGTGTCCTTGCGCATATACTCTGCAACAAGTGGAATGCCTCTGGCCGTCTCACCTGCATCACGCGGTTCAATATAGCAGCAGTGCTGACTTTGAATACTACTCTAACTCGCACAAGATGTTCAGTGATACATGGTTACTCTTGTGTCCACTTTTTATGAACTAGACCAATAAACTTACAGAGATATGATGGTTATTCAACAAAAAACCCCAACATGGCCAAAGTTCATTGACCTTACATGACCTTTGACCTTGATCATGTGACCTGAAACTCGAACAGGATGTTCAGTGATACTTGATTACTCTTATGTACAAGTTTCATGAATCAGATCCATAAACATTCAAAGTTATGATGGTAATTCAACAGATACACCCAATTCGGCCAAAGTTCATTGACCTTGGTCATGTGACCTGAAACGCGCACAGGATGTTCAGTGATACTTGATTACTCTAATGTCCAAGTTTAATGAACTAGACCAATAAACTTTCAAAGTTATGATGGTAATTCAACAGATACATGTACCCCCGATTCGGCCAAAGTTCATTGACCCTAAATGACCTTTGACCTTGGTCATGTGACATGAAACTCTAATAGGATGTTCAGTAATACTTGATTAACCTTATGGCCAAGTTTTATTAACTAGGTCCATATACTTTTTAAGTTATGACGTCATTTCAAAAACTTAACCTCATGTTAAGATTTGATGTTGACGCCGCCGCCGCCGTCGGAAAAGCGGCGCCTATAGTCTCACTCTGCTTAGCAGGTGAGACAAAAACTCTGGTGTTGATTTAACACCAGCCCGGAATCTATATATGTCCACACCACAGAAGTATTGAAACAACATCAATTTGGAATCAAACCGATGCTGTTTTGATACTAATTGGTGTTGCATAAACATCTTTCTGGTGTTAGACTAAAACGAAACTGGTGCTGTTTAACACTTCTCTGGTGTGGACACATATAGATTCCGGGCTGGTGTTAAATCAACACCAGAGTTTTTGCAGTGTATCCACTGCAAGCTGCCATTAAACTGGATACCAATCTGGTTAAATCATAGGCAAATCACATAGAAAAAAATCAAAACAATCCTCTTCTTATGATATTCACTTCTCATGCTTATAGTGTCGTAAATATTACGTGAAATAACTGTAAATGCAAAGAACCTAACCTTTTGACAGTTGGATTTTACCAATTTTTGTGAAAATATCTAAATATTTTGTACACAATCCATTCCACAAGGAGCTTTAATTTACTCTATAAAGCTGTTTAGTTCACTCCGAAGGGATTGGTCCCTAGTATCACTCTGAGAATGATTGTGACTAAGGATTAGATTAGCTCTTTTAGTGAGCAAATGTGGCAAATTATCATCGAAGCAAAAAAAATGGATAGAATTCGTTGTATATATATATATATGCTGCCGCACACGTGACCTTATAGCCACAGCAAAAGCACTCCATGGGCCCGTTCCATAAAACTTTTTACCTGAGAAAACTCAGGTTGTTTTTACCAGAATTTTTGCCCTGTGTTAAAGTCAATGGCAGAAATAAGACTAACTTTAGTTTTCAGTTTTTACCAGAGTTTTCTCAGGTAAAAAGTTTTATGCAACAGGCCCCATGACTGTAAGAACAACACGCTCACGCATACGCAAAAAAAGAAAAGCGCGCTACTTTTTTTGCGCGCTTGAGTACTTCCCGGTGGCAAATTATCTAGATCAGGGGAGCATTTCATGAAAGGACTTGTCAGACGTTTTATCCGACAGTTACCATAGTAACATTGCTTATCAGCCAATCAAAATCAAGGGAAGATGTCAGCTGTGACAACATGTCGGACAAAAATAGTAATGAAACATCCCCCAAAATTACAGGCCCGTACATTTCATGTAAATTTTATATCAAGTCTTTTCTTTGTTGGGCCTCGACACTCGATGGATTCCTTCATTCTACAAAGTACATGTTTGACTTCCAAAATTTATCATCGAACTAAAAATGAGTACAACTTTGACAGGATAACCTACAAAATTAATGCTCGAGAAAGTTATTTCCACTGAGGAGTTAAATAAAAATGTATACATTTGCGCATACAAAGCATTGTATTCTATGTACAATTTTAGTAAATAAATAAAAACAGTTTTACGACAGAACACAGTAAACAATTCTAATTAACATAAAAATGAACTGGAAAACGAGAGAGTGGGGATGAGATGGGATAAGGCAGACGATAAGAAGGAACTATACAAAAACGGCAGCTATAAAAAAAATCATTTCAATGTACTAAACAGTATCATACATACAACATAGCAAATCGGCAGAGACATGAAGGTGGTCAGTAATCACGGCTATTTCAATGCAAAAATCTCTCCTGTCGTCTTGTATTCAAGTGATAAATAACAATTTATTTTGGTTTAGTAAATTCGTTAATAAAAAAATCACACCCGTCAAAACCGACGGCCGGCCTCAGAAGGCCTATGAGTGATGACATCAACATGTATAAAAGTCACATGCGTTTACAGAAAAAAAGAAATCATAAGGTATTCACAAACTAAACATTACAGGTAAAAATATCACCATAGAAAATGGTGGAAGTCAAATATTATTTCTTGAATATATTATTTCTTTACGCACAATGAGAATTTCAACTGCATATCTGGCTATTGAGCAGTAGAGTGTGTCAGTATTAGATAGTATTTTGTAGTGGCAATCTGTAAATTTCATAGGCAGGACAAATCATAATACATGATGTTCGTGAGATGTGTCACAATTCAATTTATTAGCAAGGTCATTAAGTGCATTTACACTTTGATCATCAGACATAAAAGTATCATTTATATCACGAAGATAGTACATTTTAGCTAAATTCTGAGACCTTAATGCAGTATATTCAACATAATCAGATTTGTTAGACATACATGTAATTATATTCAAGGATTAGGCTTACTTACAGACCAGCACAAAATTGAATGATTCGCTTTATGGTAATGTAATGACACGAATTACCCATTTTTATAATAATGTTTATTGTATTGTGATCATAACAAGATTAATTATGGTCGAATATAGATATGCAACCGATAGCGTAGTGTAGTTTATGCAGGTGTTACAATACATGTTGTTTCATCATTTGGTTGACTTCAAGAAGATCAGCGTGCTCAAACCAATATAAGTTCCCCCAAAAAAATTCTAAATTTAAGAAAGATAGATTTCATAAGAAGAATTTACCCAGGTCCATTGCCAGTAATTAGGTGATTCTCCTTTCTCTGTCAATGTGCAGGTTCTTACAATAATGATATAAAAATGTACATGAATAACATATTATATTCATAAATATTGATATCAAGAAATTTTACAAATACAAACTATGGTTAAAATTACGGTATTACGGTATGTGGGGTTTCGTGGTCTCTTATTGAGAAACTCTCGTTTCACAATAACAGAGACGTGGGTACGATGGGTTCGAATCCCAGCCATGTCGTGTTTTTCATTGGCAAGGAATTTACCCACAATGTGCAGCACTCAACCCAAGTGAAGTGAATTGTTACACAGCAGGATTATTTCCTTGACATGCACTGAGAGCTGGAAGGCCGCTTGAGCTAAAGCCGAGGTAATAATGATGATACCAATGCGCCTCGGAAAAGATTTCACATTCACAGATAGATGAGTAAATGGAATGGAATATGAATGAGGAAGGACATATATAATTGAAAGACGGAAGGAATGACATAGGGCGACGATTAGAAAAGATTGAAAGAGTAAACCATCATTGAAATACAAACATACGAGTAAAAATGACAACAACATAAAAGAACATCGACGGAGAATTAGATATGACATGGCAAAATATGTCTTTATACACGTATATATTACACACGAGGGATTCATTACTTCCATCACCGTGTCTGTTATCTACAATCTAGTACAAATGAATGCCATGTACAACTCCTGGGGCCCGTTGCAGAAAGAGTTGCAATCAATTGCAACTCTAAAAATCACGCGCAACTTGATTTTCAACCAATCAACAGCGCGCATTTGGGACTTGCGATTGATTTTTTGACTTACGTTTAAACGCAACTCTTTCTGCAACGGGCCCCTGAAGGTTTTCATGGTGAAAAAGAGCGTAGTGGTTCTACGGTACAAGGAAAAACTTGACGTTTCGACAAGTGTATTCTTGTTGTCTTCAGGAGTCTTCCCCCACACACTTGTCGAAACGTCGAGTTTATCCTTTTCGGGACATAATTATGCCAAAGACAAAGTCAGAGAGTAACGTGAAACCACCACTTTGTTTCTTCTTCGCCATGGATATATTACATTTGTCCAGAACGTCGCAGATTGCACAACCTTCTGTTTCCCCCAATCGGGTATTGGGTACTACAATATTAATGCTCATTGAGGTTAGGTCATCATTCTTTTCATTGGGAATTTGTATATTCCCTTCCTGTGCGAAACTGGTTGAGAGAGTTCCATGTTTCCTATGTTCTGCAGCTGTTATTTAGGCAGCTTATCATGACGAAATTTTCGACTTGATTTCGATTTGAAATCATTCTCATGCACTTCGCCAAATATATAACAAAATATCAACATAATAAATATATTAGATTAATATTTAGCATGTAGAAGATTATGACAATGGCAAATAAATAAAAGTGAAAAATGAAGAAACCTGAAAAAAGCAGAACTTGTAAATTCTGAAGGCTAAGTTAAAAAGGATAATGAAATTAGCATTCAAGAAGATCGGACACATACAAAAACAAATCAGACATCATTAGATAAGGTTGACATTGCACCCTGCTAAACTTACACATAGTACCATAGTTACATAATGTAGTTCTGTCAAGGGTTTGGACATAAGTTAAAAAAAAAAATTATTTTTCACTTGGTAGCACATCGCAACAGGCTTCTACCGATCTGCGTATATACATGTAAGGAAGGCCAAAGGAACTTTTCGCATTTACGACGGAGACACTCTCTACAACGCATCGATTGCTTTGAAAATGGAATTAGAATCACTGTGGAGAGCTAAGAGGCTTTTGTCGAAAGTTGGTGGACTGGGGAGGCAGATCATCCGAAGATTTGCACAGGACGAACAATTGCAAATGTGTCGTTGTCCAGAGTCAAGAGATTCCACTGCTGTCCCGGTCCATCAACTTTCGACAAAAGCCTCTCAGCTGTTCATTGTGATTTGACTTGTATGTTCAAATGAATTGGTGTGTTTTAGATAGTGTCTCCGTAGTAAATGCACAAAGTGTGAAATGTCTGATATAGGACAGATTATCCATATCCATTGACCTCAGCAAACCTTTCTCTTTCTAAAGTTGGGATCTCTGCCAGGCAGGGTCATGTCGCATTTATTCCGTATATAGGAAAGCCTGTAGGTCGATAAAATACGGTGGATTGCCCACATTCAACTTGACTGACACAGTTATGCTGGTTTCCCCTAAAATCCATCCAATACAACATCAGGGCATTCTGCAGCAGAACAGCAAAGCGCAATGCAGGGGCCGTAAGTGCTCATGCACTGGCTCCACTGGCTTGCCAGGATGAATTTGTCAGTAAATCGGGAAGGGACTGTCATATACCTCACTTTCTCGACGTGCTGCTAAATATAACAAGACGAAACAGAACGCTTCCAAGAAGATTAACAAAAAATCTATTGTCAAATGCCCTTCATAACAAAGAGAAAAAAATCAAGTTGTCGAAAAATGGTGAATCAAAATAGCCGTTTCGTCCTGGACATGTCAAGCGTCAGATATGCCATTTTTCGTCAGATCCGAAACTTAGGGAAGAATTGCTGTTCCGGTCCATCGATTTCGACGAAGACATCCCAGTTGTTCATTATCATTTTACGAACGTTTTCAAAACATTCACTGTGTTCTTGAATCTGTTCTGCTTCCCCTTGTGAAAACCGAGGGCCACACTAAGCTACGTACACCACGTGGTCGCAGTGCTAAAGTGCAATGCCCTTCCAGTTTCGGAGCATCCACCTGGTCATCCAACATGTCAAACATCTTCTGTCAACTTTAATAGTTAAAAGTGAACCATAGCTCTGATCTGACATTTAATCAAATTATCATCTGAGTTTCCGGCATGGTCTAGCGTTTCCGAATACGAGGGAGATGGTTGCGATTCCTCCTTTATCCCTTTATCCTTTGTTTCATTTTGTGCGTCACCTGTTCAATAAAAACCATAAAGTTTAAATAGGGGCAATATATTTTGATGCGAGTCTGGACATATTATTGTCATTATTATCACATTTGGCAACTAATCACATATTATACAAACATCCTAAATCCAGTTAAAATCATAGCGCCCCCCCCCCCCCAAAAAAAAAAGAAAAATCATTATTACAGTTTATTACTACATCGCCTTGAGTTGTTAGCAGTGGTGTAATGATAGAAAAATTTTGAGGGGCCAGATATGGCATATCGGGTAGAATTTATAAAAAAAAATTGCGAGCAAGCAAAATTTGTTACGTTAAATTTCTTGATAGATTTTGATAAGATATTTCGTAAATAATATCATATCTAACACCTCTCTCTCTCTTTCCTTTCTTTTATCTTGGTTGTGAAAAAATGGGAGGGGGCAAAGAACCCCAATCCCCATCTGTACGACAATTATTTTTCTATAAACGTGTTTGCTATGAAATGCAACGCGCAATCTTATTGGTCAATACGCAGGAGTGCGCGTCCTTTTTGGCATGATCTGACCAATGTGGACATGTCTTTTATACCGCGCGCAACTAGGCATTTAAGTGCGACTCTAAAGGCCACCGCATACCATTCGATTGCTCTGCGACCCGATTTTAGAATACTATAGGTAAAAAGGTTTGATCCTATCTTGAAACATGGAACATATTACTGTGTAAAGTTCTAATTATCATACAAATACTTTTGTTAAAATCTGTTACTATAACCTTATCAGAAGAAAAGCGAATTGAATTTCTAGTCTTAATGACGTCATAGCAATCGTACTATTGACTACGATATGAAACCAATTTGGCCTTAACTCCAAAATAAATGCTTGCAATCATCCAAACTTGTTATATTAGTATTCTTACAGCTAATTTTAACCTCAGATAAAGACATACTTTTCATTCACATTTTCAGAAAAAAAAAAAAGTGTGATTTGTTCTAAAATTGGATCGTGGACGAGTCGTAAGGTGTGCGGTGGCCTAAAGTCGTGCTTAACACTTTGCGAAACACCTCCCAGGTTTTAAATCAAACTTCAGAATACAAACCCTTTGCAGTTTACCCGTATTCTGAGCTCTGGTTTCATCCAAGCTCTGATCGCAATTTATGGCTTAACTATGGACAGCTAATTGTGATACAAATCCCTAACTGTACATGCTTGATTTATGAGGTAGTGAGAAAATTCAAATAATGTATAAATGTCTGGAAATAGTTACTGAGATAGATTTATTTCCCATTAGAGCATGAGGAGGGAGTACAATAAACATAACAAGAATTCGATAAATAAGATATTGTTTCATTCTATGGCTTCCCATAAACTACGGCTTAAGTTAAACAGGAGATTAGTTCAAATAAAAAGTGCCCATGAAAAAAAAAGAGAAAAGGTGATGA
This sequence comes from Lytechinus variegatus, assembly GCF_018143015.1. NCBI lineage: Eukaryota > Metazoa > Echinodermata > Echinoidea > Temnopleuroida > Toxopneustidae > Lytechinus > Lytechinus variegatus. Next base: position 19,461,974 of record NC_054747.1, on the reverse strand, counting down.
ATCTGTACTTGTACAAATGTCAACATGCATTTAAAGGACTAATCCTCTCTTTCAATAAGGTTTATTCTTATAAGAGGAAAATCGAAAAAGCTTACCACTGACAATTTGATCATAATCGGATATTAAACGAACGGGTTATGACATTTTAAAGTTTTCAATTACATTCACAAAACAGTTATCTGCACATCTGGTGGGTGTTTCATGAAGCTGTTCATAAGATAAGAGCGACTTTAAGAACGACTGGTGATCCTTTCTTGTGGTAAACGGTATATTTATTGGCGATGGTTTAGCGCGTAAGAAAGGTTCACCAGTCGTTCTTAAAGTTGCTCTTAACCTACGAACAGCTTTATGAAACGGCCCCGAGGTTAGTATGTAAATGAGGGAACTGACAACATCACCCACTTACTATTTCTTTTATATTAATAACAAATTATATTATAATAATAATTATTGTAATTTCCAGGTGAAATAGAATTTATTTCTCCCTAAGCATGTGAAATTACTATTGTTTTATGGTTCAGTCAAGTTGGTCATTAAAGGAGAATGAAACCAATGGAACAAGATACATGTAGCTTGTGTGAAAACAGAAAAATCAAAGAAACAGATCAACGAAAGTTTGAGGAAAAATCGGACAATGAGAAAGTTATGAGCATCTGAATATTGCAATCACTAATGCTATGGAGATAGCAAATTGGCAATGCGACAAAGATGTGTGATGTCACTTGTGAACAACTCTCCCCATTACTTTAGTATATATTTCACTTGAATTGCCTCTTTTATCACATCTATCCATAGATCATGTGTTCTTTCTACATGAGGGCATGTAATACATATTTTCTAAGAATACATCATGGATAAAGAGTTTGTATCATCATAAGAAAAAGCAAAAAGAGACATTTTGAGGGTATTTTATAGTCCACCAAAGGGACAGTTGTTCATCAGTGACATCACACATCCTTGTCGTATTGCCAATAGGAGGATCTCCATAGCATTAGTGATTGCAATATTCAAATGCTCATAACTTTCTCATTATTTGTCCGATTTTTCTCAAACTTTCTTTATTCTTATTCTTTGATTTTTCTGTTTCTACACAAGCTTATTTGTTCCAAAGGTTTCATTCCCCTTTAATGTAAAATCTCTAAAAAAATAAAACATTGTATTAATATTCAAATAATAATAAAGTAAAAGAAATAGTGAATGGGGGACATCATCAAAATTCTCATTTGCATATGACTGATCTGTGCATTAACTCTTTAGTGAAAAACAAGCCAAACTTTAAAAAGTTCATTTTCCAATTCGCTTTCTTATTTTACTTCCGATTTTGATGAAATTTCCCGCGCGGACATGCAGGAACGGCTTATTGCATTCCAGTTTGATGGAGCAATTCTTCATTTGCTTCCTCTGCAAGATAAACAATTTTAACTCTCCGAAAAAAATCCCTCTCAAATTTTCCATTCTCAAATTCATAAATGTAAAGCATAATCAATGCAGAAAATAATATTGTTAAGGTTAATCACATATGAAGAATTTAGCCATGCATTTAGGATGAATTACTGCTGCAACTTTTGAATAAATGATCGTGATAAATTATATTGTTAAACAAGTGGAATGCCTCTGGCCGTCTCACCTGCATCACGCGATTCCACATAGCAGCATTGCTGACTTTGAAAACTACTATAACTCGCACAAGATGTTCAGTGATACTTGGTTACTCTTATTTCCACGTTTTATGAACTAGACCAATACACTTACAGAGATAGGATGGTAATTCAACAAATACCCCCAACGTGGCCAAAATTCATTGACCTCACATGACATTTGACCTTGATCATGTGACCTGAAACTTGCACAGGATATTCAGTGATACTTTATTACTCTTATGTCCAAGTTTCAAAAGTCAGATCAATAAACTTGCAAAGTTATGATGGTAATTCAACAGATACCCCCATTATGGCCAAAGTTCATTGACCTTTGACCTTGGTCACGTGACCTAAAATGCGCACAGGATGTTCAGTGATACTTGATTACTCTTATGTCCAAGTTTTATGAACTAGACCAACATACTTTCAAAGTTATGATGGTAATTCAACAAATACCCCCAATTCAGCCAAAGTTTATTGACCCTAAATGACCTTTGACCTTGATCATGTGACCTGAAACTTGCACAGGATGTTCAGTGATACTTGATTACTATTATGTCCAAGTTTAATGAATCAGATCCAAAAACTTTAAAAGTTATGATGGTAATTCAACAGATACCCCCAAATCGGCCAAAGTTCATTGACCTCAAATGACCTTTGACCTTGGTCATGTGACGTGAAACTCATGCAGGATGTTTGATGATACTTGATTAACCTTATGTCCTAGGTCCATATATTTCCTAAGTTATGATGACATTTCAAAAACTTAACCTCAGGTTAAGATTTTGATGTTGATTCCCCCAACATGGTCTAAGTTCATTGACCCTAAATGACCTTTGACCTTGGTCATGTGACATGAAACTCTAAGAGGATGTTCAGTAATACTTGGTTAACCTTATGGCCACGTTTCATGAACTAAGTCTATATATTTCTAAAGTTATGATGACATTTCAACAAGTGGAATGCCTCTGGCCGTCTCACCTGCATCACGCAGTTCAATATAGCAGCAGTGCTGACTTTGAAAACTACTCTAACTCGCACAAGATGTTTAGTGATACATGGTTACTCTTATGTCCACTTTTTATGAACTAGACCAATAAACTTACAGAGATATGATGGTTATTCAACAAAAAAAAACCAACATGGCCAAAGTTCATTGACCTTACATGACCTTTGACCTTGATCATGTGACCTGAAACTCGCACAGGATGTTCAGTGATACTTGATTACTATTATGTACAAGTTTCATGAATCAGATCCATAAACTTTCAGTTTTGATGGTAATTCGACAGATACCCCCAATTCGGCCAAAGTTCATTGACCTTTGACCTTGGTCATGTGACCTGACACGCGCACAGGATGTTCAGTGATACTTGATTACTTTAATGTCCAAGTTTAATGAACTAGATCAATAAACTTTCAAAGTTATGATGGTAATTCAACAGATACCCACAATTCGGCCAAAGTTCATTGACCCTAAATGACCTTTGACCCTAATCATGAGACCTGAAACTTGCACAAAATGTTCAGTGATGCTTGGTTACTATTATGTCCAAGTTTCATGAATCAGATCCATAAACTTTCAAAGTTATGATGGGAATTCAACAGATATCCCCAATTCGGCCAAAGTTCATTGACCCTAAATGACCTTTGACCTTGGTCATGTGACGTGAAACTCATGCAGGATGTTCAGTGATACTTGATTAACCTTATGTCCAAGTTTCATGAACTAGGTCCATATATTTTCTAAGTTATGATGACATTTCAAAAACTTAACCTCAGGTTAAGATTTCGATGTTGATTCCTCCAAAATGGTCTAAGTTCATTGACCCTAAATGACCTTTGACCTTGGTCATGTGACATGAAACTCTAATAGGATGTTCAGTAATACTTGATTAACCTTATGGCCAAGTTTCATGAACTAGGTCCATATACTTTCTAAGTTATGACGTCATTTCAAAAACTTAACCTCAGGTTAAGATTTGATGTTGACGCCGCCGCCGCCGCCACCGCCGCCGCCGTCGCCGTCGGAAAAGCGGCGCCTATAGTCTCACCTGCTAAGCAGGTGAGACAAAAACTAAACCTCAGGTTAAGATTTTGATGTTGATTCCCCCAACATGGTCTAAGTTTATTGACCCTAAATTACCTTTGACCTTAATCATGTGACCTGAAACTCTTATAGGATGTTCAGTAATACTTGGTTAACCTTATGGCCACGTTTCATGAACGAGGTCCATATACTTTCTAAGTTAGGATGTCATTTCAAAAACTTAACCTCAGGTTAAGATTTGATGTTGACGCCACCGCCGCCGTCGCCGTCGGAAAAGCGGCGCCTATAGTCTGACTCTGCTACGCAGGTGAGACAAAAAGGAAAATATTTTATTCAAATATGAGCTGCATTACCTTCAATGGAAACGATATACCAATCTGTTTTCATTTTTGTTCAAGATAGAAAGATGAAACAAACAAAATATAAGTTATTAAATGTTTGTTTTTGTACAATGGCTGAATATTTTAAATGTCAAACATTAGCACATATTATCTGCTCTTCATTACACAACCTGTGCAGTTCTTAAACAAAAGCAAGAACTAATTTTATCATACTTTCCTGCAAATTATGCTAGACGTCGTGCCTAAAGGCAGGAGATCATAGATTGTAAAATAAATCATTGTAGTCAGGTGATCAAGCCGGAATGTCAACCTACAATACCTCCAGAATCATGTTTCGCAAAGACTTGTAATAAAAAATGCACAAACTTCTAAAACGAATTAATATCAGCCAATCAGATTGGAAGATTCCAGTAGCGCTCAACCCTTTTCTTTTGCATTTTTTTACTATACAGTGCGTATCAAAAAAAAGGTTACACTTTGAAAAAGCCCTGGGAATTAAAAAAATATACAACATGTGGGTAATTTTTTCACATATAATTATGGGTTTGGGTCTCATCTATCCAATGAAAGTAAAAGTTTTGACAGAATGTTACACTCGAGTGAGCAATGTCCATTTTTGTAAAGCTCGCAGAAATCTGTTTGCGCAGAGATGCTTGTTTTCACGCTGTGTCAAGGGGAAAGGGCAAAATCAAACTTAACCCTGCGAAGGATTTCTCATAAATTTCCCCAACACTTTGAGCCAATTGAAATAAAACGGATATATTCAAGCATTTTGTAACAATTTTGCCGCCCAAATTTTGAATTTAACACTTAGTAAGCACAACCTTTACCCTTTTTGTGCCGGCTGGATCTGATGACATAACTGAATCTGAACAAAAATTTATATCAGACATCTCAAGTATTTTTCACAAAGTTTTTAACATTTAAATTGGGTTTACATTTTATTTTTCATTTGATACTTGTTTCTCCACACCTTTCCCAAGCTTGACAATGATTAACAAAATGAAATGCAAGCCTCAGCCATTTCATGTAAATCACAGCTGAGTGTGAAGCAAATATCGTCACGATGGCCTCAGTGTGTGCGGGAGTGGGGTGGGGCGCAATGCACTATTCGAAGTGTTTTGGGCAAGGAAACAAGTTTAAAAAGGTAAAAGATATCTTCAAATCAATTTTACTAGCTAAATTCCACGTGTTCTTCATGATTAAGGTCTACTTTTATTCGCATAACTATTTCAAAGTTCTGCGCAAATCATTTTCCCAAAACTTTTCAAAAGTAAGTGGTGCCAACTCAAGCGGAAATATTTTTCGACGTTTATATCGTAATTTGCTTAAATGGATCGGTACCAATGCTAAAATGTGGAAAAGTCGTCAGGATATTACAAATATATATCTTTACAGGATTTTTTTCTGAGTGTAAACTTTATTTGATACGCACTGTACAACGGTGGTGACAGCCCGCTAGACCGAGGGTCCGCTAGACCGAGGGTCCGCGAGACCGAAGGCTCGCGAGGCCGAAGGTCCGCGAGGCCGAAGGTCCGCGAGACCGACTTTTTTCCCTTCAACGGCTGCCGGTTCAAAGCTTGATATTCCAAGCATTTTGGTAGCAATGATTAAGATGGGTAACTAAAAGAACAATTGACGCAAGCGCGCGAGCTAAAAATTTTGATATTCTGATACGAACAAAATTGACAGTTTAATGGACGTTTTTAATAAAGAGCAAGATGTATATCCAATTAAATATTATTGCAAATCTAAGCGGGTTTTTTTTAGGTTTACCTGAAAACGGGACATTCTATTCATATTTTCCCCGGCCATTTTGAGCACGATTTTGAATAGAGAACGAGTTGTGCATCTCAATTTCGCTTGCCGATTTCTGTCTAACATTACAATCTTATTTTATTTTTACACATCCTGAATTATTGGGGGGGGGTAAAACGATATGTTTACCCCCCCCCCCCCCCGATCGACTCCTCTGATCGTAAATTTATACTGTAAGTAGCAGAAACACCCCCTCCCTGCACCTCACCCCTCTAGAGAGACGTTTCGTGCGCGCAGTACGCGTGCTCGCATTATAATTTGTTGGTGAGATATGTGTCTCTTTCTCATGAGTCATGAAATCCTTGCAACGCCACTGATTCTATTTAGTTACCGGGAATTATTTGGCACCCCCCCCCCCCCCCGTTAACAGGCACCTGTTACGCCACTGCAACGAGGCGTCTTAAACCACTCGACCGCAGCACTGAACCGATGAAGGGAAAAAAGTAGGTCTCGCGGACCTTCGGTCTCGAGGGCCTTCGGTCTCGCGGACTCTCGGTCTCGCGGTCCCTCGGTCTCGCGGACCCTCGGCCTCGCGGACCTTCGGTCAAGTGGTCGGACCCCACAACGGTATAAAAGATTTTATTAAACCAGTTGCTGTAAAAACAGACACAATGCAGAATTTAGACTGCTATGCATTTGAAATAGTTCATTTCTAAATGCCGCTGTTGGCTCTTGCGATAAAAACAGTGCAGATCTTTACAGACGGGAAATTATATTATCGAAGCCTTACCCTCCCCGGTGCTTTCTTCATCATTTCCAGTAGGTGTGTGATCAACTGAGATTGCGTCCCGATTTGTAGAATTCACATCGTCTCTCCTGCCGTTTTCACCTAAGATATATTTTTAAATGGTGAGGGTTGTTTATATTTTAAAGGTACGTACGTGTTCTTCAAAAAGCTCATCTGTCAGGGGTGTTGTATGTAACAGTCTGCTCTCCGAAATGCAAAAAAAAATATCTTTCCCTGACCCTAGTCCCATACATGCAAAATATGGTTTGGTCATTCGTTCTTAAAAAAAGTAGTATTGCAAATTATTAGAAAAAATGCAGATTCTGCAGTAATACGAAATTGTTTGTGGATCTGTAGTAATTTGATATTGCTACAGGTATGTTGTTCTCCAAGTATATTTAAAAAACGTACATTTTTCATGAATATCAGAATGTCTATACCTTTTTTATCAGTCATGCTGGTGTTGGTTTCACCATTCTCGGTTGGTGATGGGATTACAGCCGACTGTGATTCATTCGTACCCTCGTTCATATTTGTTCCCTCTGGAAAATGAAATTTTAGTGGACATATTATTGAAAACGATTTGGAACTGTTCAAATGCATAATACATATTCATATCGTGACTATATTATAGTCATCAATATTATCATGACATGAATATAACCCCACGATCTACATTTTGCCATATCAATTCAGATTTGTTTACGAAATAGAGATGTTGTTTGAAGGTTTGGACAGTGGCATGTACAATCGCTGACGTGGTTTACGGTACACCATGTGGAGTGTAATAGAAACAGTGGATAGAACGAGAGAAGAAATGGATAGGCGAGAAAGTGGAGATTTGAGAGATTATTCTTTCTTGAAAGTAGTCCTGAAAAGGACTGTAAACCAGGAAAGATTGATGAGTTGAGAACAGATTGGGTAGTAGAGCTAATGAGGAGATGCTGGCCTGAGTCGGCGAGTAGAGATGATGAGTGGTAGAGAGACTCGACGTTTCGGACAGGTTGACTGTCCTTCGGCATTTAGGCAACTTCCTCATTAGCTCTACTACCCAAGCTGTTCTCAACTCATCAATCTTTCCTGGTTTACAGTCATTTTCAGGACTACTTCAAGAAAGCATACTCTACTCTTAAAATCTCCAGTTTCTCGCCTATCTATTTCTTCTCTTCCACTTCTATCCACTGTTTCTATAGCACTCCACATGGTGTACCGTAAACCACATCAGCGAAATAGAGAGTAGCATGTTTCTGAGGTTAATCTTTACAGGTTTCGTTTAAGGGCCTTTTCACACGTGAATCGTGAATCATCATCATACATCATTGTAATGATGATTGCAGTTCACTAGAATCATCGAACCTTTCACACGGAAAATTCGTACCGTAATTTGAGCGAAAACTTATAAACGTGCATTCACCATGTTCACCTTCGAAGTAGAATTTGAATTCGTCATAGTGATTGGCATTCGTGATTGGTTTCACATGTGCTAAAGAGTATCGTCATTAGCCCTATTTCTTCCACAGGAATCATCCTTCAAGTTACATTTCTTAACCGTTTGAAAGGGGGGCAAGTCGGCCAACAAAGAATCGATTAGCAATACGTAAATATCATTATACAATGAAATACATTAGTTCTTATTTACTTGGAACTTTTCGGGTAGAGTTATCATCACTAGTCATGTTATCATTTTTCTTTTTGTTTCCAATCTCCTCTCCTTGGTTTCCTGATTTGGTCTCCTGCTGCTCTCCTGTTTTTGTCTCCTCTTTTCCTTTCCATCCACCTATAAGGATTAGTCAATTCAGTTGTTTCATTCGACCGTAGTGTTATTTTATGGAAAGTCACACCAAATATTCAAATATCGGAGATGGTATGGACCATTACAGAACAGCCATGGCCGAAGTATAAAGAGAAATGTTGACAAAAAAGAATGAGAAAAAAATAATAACAAATCAGGCCTCATTAGTCTACTCGTACTGACAGCTTCGCGGCATCTATGGAGGAGTGTTTGGCATGTAATTACAATATACATTAGGTCAAAATTGGTTTCTTGATTCCACTCTTACGTTTTCACTTAATTCTTCCATTGGTTTTATGATGTAAATCATGACGGCATATATATTTTCCAATTATAATAATTCAATTTGTAAACAGAATAAGCAGTAAACGAAACAATAATGTAGCATTGTTAAAATCAAAATTAAAAACATATCTCTTTAGTTAAGAAAAAATGTTGTGTAGACCAAAATAAGTAAAAAGAGCTCAGAACAAGCGCAGCTGAATATATCCATATAAAAGCTGCGCTATATAAATTAATGCTTATTATTATTTTATTATTATTGTTGTTTATCTTTGCATTTCTTATATACTGGCAGAGAATCAGAGCGCCTATTAAAGAATGATTAGCATACAATATTGCTTTCGAATAAATAGTATTCGAACCAAAATGGCATAATTACAGTTCAAATTTAATGGGCAGGCCTTGGAAACTTGGAAGTGTGCATTGATCAAATGTTGTTAAGAAGAGACGATTTCAAACTTACCTGCCATAATCTCATGAGCAAATGGATAGAATCCTGCTTCAAGTAGTTTGTTACTCAGTTTCCTTCTTTTTCCCCCCAAAAAATTCTCATCAGTCACCCAATCGTTTATAAGCTTGTCACAGTTTTGATCTCTCTTCAACTTCTTTCCCAAGATATTACTTAGTTTATCCAGGATTTCTATTGGGATGTTACTTGCTAACATTTCTGATACTCGAGTGCTTATCACTTTCTTTCGGAACTTTCCTGAAAAAGGACGATAAGAAAAGCGATAACATTAATTATTAGTTAGATTGATTGATTGGTTGGTTGATTGATTGATTGATTGATTGATTGATTGGGTGATTGATTGATTGATAGAATGATTGATGTATCTGTTGGTCGATTTATTGTTTATCCAGGATTTCTTTTGGGATGTTACTTGCTAACATTTCTGATACTCGGGTGCTTATGACTTTTTTCGTAACTTTCCTGAAAAAGGACGATAAGAAAAGCGATAGAATTAATTATTAGTTAGATTGATGAATTGATTGGTTGGATGGTTGGTTGGTTGGTTGACTTATTGATCGATCGATCGATTGATTGATTTTTTTAAGGATGTTTTATTGTATTCTCTCAAATCAAAATAAACATTCACATTCCATAAGCAAGTTGTACAAACTATTTGAAATATGATTATTAATTATACAATAAATCCATAACAATATAATTATACAAATTATTCATCAAACTTCAAAGATACCAGAAATTAATACTAATGCGTTTCAGCAATTACAAAATGAAATATTAACAAGATGTATAAAATGATAAGAGAGAAAAAAAGGATTTAAAAAAATGTTGTTCTATTGATTGATTGATTGATTGATTGATTGATTGATTGATTGATTGATTGATTGATTGATTGATTGATTGACTGATTGATTGAATGATCTGCTCCATTGATCGGTTTGTTCATTGTTTAATGGATTGATCAGTTTGTGGTTTGATTTATTGCAGAATGATTTTACTGATATGATTGTTTGAATTGATTGACCAATTGGTTTAGTAATTCGACTAATTGATTTGATAACATGTTTGATTTATTAAAGGTTTGAATCTTTCCATGGCCCTGGGAAGCAGGGTGTTGCGTGTGTTATTTTCAAAGGCAGCACCCCGTGAAAATCTGGTGGGTAATGTATGTAATGTATTTAGAATGCCCAGATTCTAGGTTAAAATCTTAACACGCGCACGCATGTTTATTCATATACGCAGCTTGTTTTATTAGTATTATTGAAAATATGCTTAAATCATAAAGTTTCAGATCTGCTCAGAATATCAAACATTTTCTGCTCGCACTTCGCGCTCACATTTTTAACATAGGAAGATACCCAATTACCCACCCTTTTTCCTGATTTACAAAACATCAATAGAGTGTCCGGTTTTTAGGTTTGAAATTTCAATATGTTTCCGATCGCGCTTCGCGCTCGCATCAATTGTATAGTTATATACCTATTCTGTTCATGCCTAGAATGTCCAGTTTTAGGTCGGAATGTCAAAAATTTTAAGCTCGCGCTTCTCGCTCGCATTATTTAATAATATGTATCGTCTTCGTGGGTAGGTGCAAACAGTCCTTATAAGTCCCTTTTCGATCAGGCCAGAACGTAAATTAAAAAATGTCTGTTCGCGCTATTCGCGCTCGAAGTAATTATTCGTTACCTACGCATCATGTTTAGGATTACAATTATTGCACAAAATTTTCAAATATCAGGACGAAATGAATAAAATTTCCAAAAACTTTAGCTCGCGCTTCGTACTATACGATTATATATATATATATTTATATATATTCTTTGAAAAGACTAAAGCTGAGAAGTGACTCTGGTGGCCCTGGTCCCCGTTTTATTTATATAAAGATTAGCAATTGATCCGATCAACTACAACTGTAGAAAGCCAGCTAATATCTAAAATGGATAGTTGTTCAAAAAACTTTTATATGATTTATACTTATTGATTCATTTTTGCCTTGATAATTCAGTGCATTTCCTATTTGTTTACAAATGACATCGTGCAGATTCTCTGTCGGAAAAATTGTGATTGTGACGGATTTTCATATACATGTAGCTGAGGTTGATTGGATCAAACACAATCCTTTGTAAGATAGGATACTGAAAGCAAACTGGTCACTATCAAAGACAATAATTCATAATTATGATTTTGATTCTCTTATACCTGAGATAATGTCGTGTGCAAGCTCCTTCTCGCCCAGATTGTGCAGAGCATCAGCCAAAACCATGCGATGATTGAATGATGAAGGACGGACAATGTTTCTCCATCTTTGAATTACAGATTGACAGCTCTCTTCTCCGTCATCTGGATCAACACCGAGTTTATCTGCTAATTTCACTGGATCCACTCGGGTCTCCTCTATTTCTGCTTCGTCTGCTAGGCCGATTTCAAATCCTGTCAGATGCAAATGCCGTTTTCATTATTGTCAGCTGCAGAAATTGCAGGTTATTTTATTGGGGGAAATCATTAAAGTTGTTTTAAACGATATTTACGGTCTATTGAGAAGAGCGACAATTGAATTATTTTCACCAATTATCATGCAATGGGGGTTAAATAATAAATCTATGTCCAACATTCTGATAAGCAGGGAGAATCGTACGATCGTAATACTGAAAATTTAATCGATAAGTAGAAAAAGAAGAAAATATAAGAAAGAGAAATATTGAAAATTAAATAGTAGGAAACAGAAGATGGGGAAAAGGTTGGGTGGGCTTCAGGCATAGGCGGCGGAAGCGGGGGGACGTGCCCCCTCACCCCCCCCTGTTACACCCACAAATGTAATAACGCCCACAAATGTAATAACACTTTACCCACAAATGTAATAACGCCCACAAATGTAATAACACTTTACCCACAAATGTAATAATTTTTGATCGCCCACAAATGTAATAACACTTTACCCACAAATGTAATAACGCCCACAAATGTAATAACACTTTACCCACAAATGTAATAATGCACTTTACCCACAAATGTAATAATGACTTTACCTACAAATGTAATAAATTTGAAGTGATTTTTGGCGAATTCGTTCTAAACTAATATCCTATAGTAATGCGTTCATATAGCACAAAAGTTCAAAGTCTTTTTTCCAGACCCGGTTAATGAAATATTACAGTACAAGTCCAAGTCTTTTTCCAGACCCGGTTTTTCAAAATTATAATATACGTCCAAAGTCTTTTTTCCAGACCCGGTTAATTCAAAAATTATGATGCAAGTCCAAAGTCTTTTTTTTCAGACCCGGTCGTTTCAAAAGTTATAATATACGTCGGTGAGGGGTAAAGACAACACTCTAAGCCCAAGCATTTTAAGTGGGTTTAATTTTGAAGATTGGTCTCAGCTGTCAATTTTTTTCAATATTTCTTTATCTTTTAAATAACCGGGTCCAGACGAAAGACTAAGCATAATACTCGTATTATTCCACAAGAATAAGAATTTGAGTCTTTTGTTTTTAGGATTGCTTAAATCATTTTTAAATCACCGGGTCTGGAATAAAGACAACGCTCTAAACGTGTGCTTTTCTACATGCATGGTCTTAATTTGGAGGATTGTTGGTTCTTAGATTCGTTGTTGGGGGTTGAGTTTTATTGATTTTTTATTCCTGAAATAATTGTGTCTGGAGGAAAGTCGATCTTCGATAATCGGTCTTCATGTTGTTCCACAGTAATTAGATTATTGGATATTCGTTTTAGAATATTTGTAAAAACTATTTTATTTTTCAAATAGTAACCAAGTCTGGAGAAAGGATGTCTGCTTTACCCACGCGTTATTACAATGTTTTGTAGGGGTAGTAGTATTATTTTTAAAAAAGACATATTTTTACTGGGTGAAACTTTGGAAATTTGGTCTTAGATTCGAAGTTTTTCAGTTACTTTTTTTTAATAGCCGGGTCTGGAGGAAAGAGTACGTTTTAAACCTCGTGTTATTCCACGAGAATAAGAATATAAGGTCTTATGTTAGAAGATTTTTTTTCGTAACTGTTTTAGGTCTGGAATAAAGACAACACTCTAAACCTCTTTTAAAACAGGTTCTTAGGTTGAAGGTTTGTTTGGTCTTAAACTTTGATTTTTTTTTTAATTCTTACTATTAGCGTTTTTAAGAAAAAAATGGTCGGGCTGAAAGACTACGCTATATATCCAGCATTAATAAGATTATGGGGTCTTTATACTGTTTTTAAACTGTTATTCATAATGTTTAAATAACAGGTAACCGGGTCTGGAGAAAAGACTACGCTTGATTCTCAATTTACTCTTAGTGCATATATTCACAATATACACCGTATAAGTTGAAACAACAACAAAGACATTTATTCCACCAGTTTTAATTATCTGGGTCTGGAGAAAAGACTAAGCTCGATTCCCATTTTTTCCACAGGAATATCATTATCGTATCTTAGTTTGGACTTATATTATAAATTTTGAAATAACTGGGTCAGGAAAAAGACTTTGCACTTATTAAAATTCTTGAAACAACCGGGTCTGGAAAAAAGACTTTGGGTTTATATTATAATTTTTGAAACAACCGGGTCTGGAAAAAAGACTTTGGATTTATATCACAATTTTTTAAACAACCGGGTCTGGAAAAAAAGACTTTGGACTTTTATTATATTTTTTAAACAACCGGGTCTGGAAAAAAGACTTGGGATTTATATTATAATTTTTGAAACAACCGGGTCTGGAAAAAAGACTTTGGATTTATATCACAATTTTTTAAACAACCGGGTCTGGAAAAAAGACTTTGGATTTATATTATAATTTTTGAAACAACCGGGTCTGGAAGAAAGACTTTGGACTTGTACTTTGATGTTTTATTAACCCGGTCTGAAAAAAAGACTTTGCACTTTTGTGCTATATGATTACTATAGGATTTTAGTTTAGAACGGATTCGCCAAAAATCCCTTAAAACTTATTACATTTGTGGGCGTTATTACATTTGTGGGTGCAACACCCCCCCCCCCCCCCATTAATTTGAGGTGAGGGGGGCGATCCCCTATTTTTTATGAGGAAGGTAACTTTTTTTGCTTGTCAAATAATCTTAGTTGAAAACCTTTTGTTTTTGCCTGTCAATTTGTTTCCTCCACCCTGTTACACCCACAAATGTAATAATCGCCCACAAATGTAATAACACTTTACCCACAAATGTAATAATTTCACCCACAAATGTAATAATGCACTTTACCCACAAATGTAATAATTTTTGATCGCCCACAAATGTAATAATGACTTTACCCACAAATGTAATAAATTTGAAGGGATTTTTGGCAAATCCGCTCTAAGCTAAAATCGTATAGTAATGCGTTCATTTAGCACAAACGTGCAAAGTCTCATTTCCTGACCCGGTTAATTAACAAATTATAATATATAAGTCCAAAGTCTTTATTCCAAACCCGGTTTTTTCAAAAACTATAATATAAATCCAAAGTCTTTATTCCAGACCCGGTTGTTTCAAAAATAATAATATGAGCCCAAAGTCTTTATTCCAGACCCGGTTGTTTAAAAAATTATAATATAAATCCAAAGTCTTTATTCCAGACCCGGTTGTTTCGAAAATAATATGAGCCCAAAGTCTTTATTCCAGACCCGGTTGTTTCAAAATAATAATATCAGCCCAAAGTCTTTATTCCAGACCCGGTTGTTTCAACAATTATAATATAAATCCAAAGTCTTTTTCCAGACCCTGTTGTTTCAAAAATTATAATATAAATCAAAAGTCTTTATTCCAGACCCGGTTGTTTAGAAATTAATAATATAAGTCCAAAGTCTTTATTCCAGACCCGGTTGTTTAAAAAATTATAATATAAATCCAAAGTCTTTATTCCAGACCCGGTTGTTTCGAAAATAATAATATGAGCCTAAAGTCTTTATTCCAGACCCGGTTGTTTCAAAAATAATAATATGAGCCCAAAGTCTTTATTCCAGACCCGGTTGTTTCAACAATTATAATATAAATCCAAAGTCTTTTTCCAGACCCTGTTGTTTCAAAAATTATAATATAAATCAAAAGTCTTTATTCCAGACCCGGTTGTTTAGAAAATAATAATATAAGTCCAAAGTCCTTATTCCAGACCCGGTTGTTTAAAAAATTATAATATAAATCCAAAGTCTTTATTCCAGACCCGGTTGTTTCAAAAATTATAATATGAGCCCAAAGTCTTTATTCCAGACCCGGTTGTTTCAAAAATAATAATATGAGCCCAAAGTCTTTATTCCAGACCCGGTTGTTTCAACAATTATAATATAAATCCAAAGTCTTTTTCCAGACCCTGTTGTTTCAAAAATTAGGCAGCTTGTCAAAGGTGTGCATGCGTTTTTACCTTTATATTCTGCGGCGAACCCGCTCAGCGTGCCATTGTCCATTTTTCTTTCCTACGGGTCAGTGCTCTTGCCATTTAAGACAACAGCGTTCCCTTTTGCAGCGAAAACGGAAGCGTGCGCTTTTATCTTTTCTTTTGACACCCCCGGTTGGCTCTTCGATAAGATGTTTCTGCATGAGCGCCCTCTATGTCCACGATATCGACGTCTTAGGCAAACTATTAAACAAGCGATCTCTAGTCACTGATCTGGATATCGTTGTGTCCTTGTATCGGTGTGCGTAGTTCAGAGGGGTATATATCTTTAAATGTTACGCTTTCATATTTTTTTGATAATTTTTCATTTCGGGTTTCAGTATATGACAAAATTCAATAAGATTTAGATTTCATTTCTTTAATAGAACAATTAAGCTTTAGCCCTTTAGCACGAGCGTGTTGTTTTATTTTGAAGAACATACCGTTAAGAAATTGAATTTCTGAAAGTAAGTGTTCAGGCGAGGGTAAGATTTTTTTTTCATCACACTGAGCCCGCACAGTCAGCATTGTCGGGTGAAAAGGAAAGATATGGAATTGACCTTAACATCTTTGTAAACGAAATGCAAAACCCCACGCAAAAGATGCAATATAAATCATACATGGGTCCAAAAATGATGCCGTTTAAAGCAATACACTGAAACGCTACTGTGAAAAAAAAACACTAAAACATAAAATGCAAACTTTTTTTGTGGAAAAAAGGCTGAAAACTAAGGGCAGCGTTGAAATTCAAATTTGAGCTTAACATAGGTCTATGTTTAATTTAGCCCTCTTGTCAATTTGTTTTTGCTGTGAAATGTCATTTTTTGAGGACTCTTTTGGGGCGATTTTGCCCCCCCCCCCCCTTGTGGAAAATCCTACGTACGCCACTGCATTTGTTTAAACATTTGAATTCTAGAAACTTATATATTCACACATAATAACAAACGAATAAAATATAATTTATTTGAACTTTAAAAAATAAATTGGATGCTCAAGCTGTCATATCGGTCATTGTAGCTTAAAGGGGAAGTTCACCCTGAAGAAAAGTTTGTTGTAAAAATAGCAGAAAAATTAATGAAAAATATTGGTGAAGGTTTGAGGAAAATCCGTTAAAGATTAAGAAAGTTATTAGAATTCAAAGTTTTGGATTTGTGACGTCATATGCGAGCAGCATTCCTACATAGCGAATGGTAAAAAATCAATGAATTTCAAATTTTGTATGGTTCCTGATGACTTTATTTTGTTTTCTATCTATGATCGGGTGTGAAATGATTTGTCTATTGATATAAAAAAGGCACTGTAGAAACCATTTTCAATTTTGTGAGAAAATGACATTTCTTTGATTTTTTTTACCATTCGCTATGTAGGAATCCTGCTCGCATATGACGTCACAAGTCCAAAACTTTGAATTCTAATAACTTTCTTAATCTTTGACGGATTATCCTCAAACCTTCACCGATATTTCTTATTAATTTTTCTTCTATTTTTACAATAAACTTTTCTTCAGGGTGAACTTCCCCTTTAAGTGCACAATTCTTGAATTTCATTGCCCGAAATTCAGAACAAGAAGTACTTTCGTTACTTTTTAAGACCATTACAAACATCTTTACCTTCGAACGAAATCAAAAACACTTAAAAATGAATATTGAAGTTATCAAAGTTGAGGTAGTCTTGACCATGAATAGTTGAGTGTTTATAAAGGAATTATAGCGTCTTCTATTAATCACATTCTTCACCTTAATGACCGATGAAAAATATCGCGTGAATGAAAATGCAAGTTAACACATTTAAGTGACTCCGACATGATATTGGACAGGAAAATCTATAAAATCTTTTTACCTGGGATCCGTCTTTATTCTCTTATATAAATTTCCCCTGTGATCTAGAGTGCTCTGTGACCTAGTGTTCTTGATTACCATCCTGGAGCCACATAACCGAAGGGGGGTCTGGGGCTGGGGCGGAGGCCTCAACAAGTACCATGATTTTATGCATGGTGACCCCACCCCTTCAAACCAGTCCGCTGGGGGAGGGGATTATCACATTTCTTTCAATTTTCCTGTTCTACTTATAATATTCAATTTTGTCAACTTAATTCTGATGGTTCCTTTTTTCATCCAACTTTATTTCTTCCTTTGAATTTTTCTAAAACTTTTCTATACCTATTCTTTTTTAACCTTCACGTTTGACTTGAACAATACGTGTATATTGCCGTTGATTTCTTCTTCCTATCAAATATTTAAATTAATCTGCCATGTGTGTATGTTAAATTATTGCAAATTAGATTCCCAGTGTCTAAGGTAAACATAATTTACCGACGTAAAGTTAGTAATACGAAAGCCTCTTTGGCCTAGTTTCCCTTCCAACTTTGTACTTCACCTGTTAATCGTATAGCTGCATTCTGTATAGCTTGCATATTTAAATATGCACCAAAAAATAAATTAACATACAGAAAATGGTAATACCTCGGTCACATTTGCTCTACGGCGGCCATACAGCGAGTCGAAAACAGCCGTTTCATTCATTTTATTAAAACCTATATTTAGCAGGTCCAAAAACTGTTAAAATGACTGTTTTCGACTCGCCTTAGAACAAATGTGACCGAGGTATTTAGCATACCAGATCAACAAGAATGGAGTGCATGCTGGTGCGGATCCTGCCGGAGTAACACAATACAATCCAATCAGCGCCGTATTTATTTTGAACAATAGTTGGGCTCTCAAAAGTATTGTGGTCTATTTTGTGACCTCTACTAAAAGAAGTCAGTGGGTCTATATTCTGCACATCAGAGGGTACAGTTATGTAGTGAATCCCGGGGGGGGATCATCTGGTCCGTGTGCCCCTCCCCCCCTTGAGAGCCTTTATCAAATTTTTTAATGTAAATATGCCATTTTTTTACACAAGTGTGTCCTCTTTATTTGAAACTCACAACATGTATTTTAATGAGAACATGTCGTTCATACACAAATGAGGACCTTCACTTTAGCCTGGTAAACAGAGAGTTGGTAGGCAATAAATATAACTCAAATGTTCACATTAAGAGTAGACCTATAAAGAGGGAAGTTACATGGTTAATCAAAAATGTGTTGATAAAATATCAGTCGAACGCCAAATAGGTTTTATGTAATATTGCTCTTTATAAAGGCAAGCATAAAACTACATTAAATGTCGAAATGTTAAGAAATATAATGGAAACCAAATCAAAATGCACATTACGAAAATAAACAAAATCAGGGTTCTAGTATGGGGACAAAACGAGAACAAGAAAACTACCCATTTGATGCTCATTTTAATTCCCCGAAAGCCGGACGTTGAAAATGACATGGGCCAGCGCATTGCAAGCTGTATTTAACGGCTTACCCCCATTGACAAGGTAGATTTAAATTACCCCATTCTTGATTGGGGAGATTAACGTATATTCTTGAACAGAGAGGTGGTTTGACGGGTTCCGGATTTCAATAGAAAGATGACCTCTTGATTGGTAGGGGTATGTCAAGGGGAGATTATCACTTTGTCAGCGCGGGTGACTGTCTTGATACTTTGATGTTCCCCGATGTGCCTTCTATTCGAAAACTGTGTTTGCAACTAATCCCAATTATGAGACTATTTGGAATCAAAATGAAAGCCTAACTGCACCCTTTTCATAGATTTCGTTTGAAAATAAAATACTTACGTTTAAGGTAAACTTGGAATATGAGAAAGCGCTTCATAATATGTAAACCAAATAGTGTCACTTTTAAGCTTTATTCTTTTAAATCAAATGTCAAAATATATGTAAAATAATCTCACAAGCCTAATCTAAATAGTGCGAGCACGAAGCGCGCGCTAATTTTTAATTTTTTATTTCATGTATTTTGTCCTAAAATAGCATTCTGGCAATGCTTGTGATCCTAAACGAGATGAATGAATTTAGTACGCATTGATCGTTCTGATAAAAAAGAATCTGTTAACGGCTACTTTTAATTATCTGTAAATGAAAACGTTACATATTTCAACAATCAAATAATGCGAGCGCGAAGCGTGAGCTGAAAATATTTACTTTTCTACCTGAAGAATAGAAGTTCTAAGCAATCTTTGTAATCATGAAAAAGGTAAATACATAACTAAGCAAGCGAAGCGAGCGCGAGGAAAATTTGAGATTTGTAGAATTGTGAGTGGATATGGATCACAGTTAAAAAGGAACATATATGATTCATTATTATTACTTTGAGTTTTGACATAGGGCCGGGATATTCTAAGAAGAATATTCCATCATGTGATAATTATGGCTGTCTTCCTATTTCTCTTCTTATGAAATCGCGAGATGAAACTTTTTGATATTCCATTCTGAAAAGGGGACAATTTATCAATAAATTAATTCATTAATCTAATAAGCCTAATCAGAGCGCGAAATCTGTCAATATTATATATCTAAAGCACTTTTGTAATTACGAATAAGATGCCTGAGTTGATATATTTTTAACAATCAATGTGCGGGCGTGCAGCGCCGAAATCGCCAGCCGAAAATTGTTGATAAACTGTCATAAAATGGAGATTTTAAATTAGTTTGTAATATAATTAATATTGAAATTTTCATAACTCACCAATCAATATGCGGGCGTGCAGCGCTAGCTAATATGTTTTACAATCTGACATGAATAGGGATATTCTGATAACTAAAATGGAATACAGGAAAATAATAGGTACCTGACAAATCAAATTTTGTGAGCGTGCAGCGGGAGCAGAAAATGTTGATATTCAGACAATAAAAAAATATTTTTTTACAGAACACTTTTTGAAAATGAAAGTTCGATTTCCGAGTTGAAATATGTTATGTATATTGACTTCAAAATTTGATATTTTGAGTTCCATATGTGTAAATCACCTAAAAGGCAATGCGAGCGTGAAGCAGGAGCGAAATTTTTATATAATGACATGACATATTTTTTTTTAATTGTTTTCCCCTCATCTTATTTATTCAATCGTTTTCCTTCTATGTTTTTTTCTCCACTCTTTTCCTCTTTTTGTCTTTCTTTCCCCGTTTTGTTTTTGCTCCGCAAATAGAGGGAGGAGGGAGG
The DNA here is from genome assembly GCF_018143015.1 of Lytechinus variegatus. Taxonomy (NCBI): domain Eukaryota; kingdom Metazoa; phylum Echinodermata; class Echinoidea; order Temnopleuroida; family Toxopneustidae; genus Lytechinus; species Lytechinus variegatus. The sequence continues at coordinate 19,441,440 of NC_054747.1, read as the reverse complement.
GGCGGGCCCCATGCCCCCCCCCCCTAGATCCAACTCTGGAACAATCTAACAGAAAGTATTAAACAAGCAGATTCAAGAGCAAATTCAAGTCAATGTTAAAACTTTTTTGGGGGGATTAAATAGCCTTTCCCTCCGCATACGAAGCCCCATATCGTTTACAGCCTACTGTGAATTGTGCAAATACTTTAAATTTTGGTGAAATTCATTCTCTCTTTCTATTTGTTCCGTAGCGTTTAGATACATATTTTGTGCTTCACTTGTAAAGGGGCTGTCACACCTTGGCGTTTTAGACAGCGTATGCCCGACGTATCAAAATTTCTCTAAAACGTCGGCATACGCTGAACTTTGTTGTTGTTTTTTTTCAACTCTGGGCGTATACTTAGCGTATTCATAACGAGTTGGACGTACACATAACGTATTAATAACTTATATCGAACGCTTCGTTAACTTATAAGTAACGTATTCCAACGAATGCTTAGCGTATTGCTGGCGTACACAACTTATGCCCTACGATAGCCTAACTTAAGGCGCTGTCACACCTTGGCGTTTTAGACAGCGTATGCCCGACGTATGAGGAATTTGGCGAATACGCTGGCGTACGTCGAATACGTTACGGGTAAGGTTTGCATACGTTGAGAGTACGCTAAAACACGCTGGTATACGTCGTCATACGGCGAGGTCGTCGAAAAATTTTGTGCAAGCACAACATTTTTCGACGTATGCCAGCGTATGGCTCATACGTCCCGCATACGCGGGCCATAAGTTGTAGGCAAGTTACGCGATCGTTGATACACGTTGACACACGTTACTCGTAAGTTACTCATAAGTCGATGTACGTCGAGATAATGTCCAGCGTACCCTAAAACTTACTTCTAACCTATGAGTAACGTGCTTTGAACGTATGTGTAACTTAACTCCAACGTATATTGACGTATGAAGACGTGCTCCGGATGACCACAAAACTTACTGAACGTGTTTATAACTTACAGCTACCGTATAATGGCGTATTGACAACGTTTATAGAAATTGGTATACAAAGGTGGGGTTCACAGGAGTTTTCTTCGGCATGGCGGTGGTGTTGATACGGTGATGTATCGTGCGGTTATGATTTGAATAGTCGAGGGCAGCCTTTTTATAGGCTATGACACGTGTTCGTCAGCGATACGCTGCCGCGCGCTATGCGTAAGTTAGGCTATCGTAGGGCATAAGTCGTGTACGCCAGCAATACGCTAAGCATTCGTTGGAATACGTTACTTATAAGTTAACGAAGCGTTCGATATAAGTTACTAATACGTTATGTATACGTCCAACTCGTTATGAATACGCTAAGTATACGCCCAGAGTTGAAAAAAAATCAAAGTTCAGCGTATGCCGACGTTTTAGAGAAATTTTGATACGTCGGGCATACGCTGTCTAAAACGCCAAGGTGTGACACCACCTTTACGCATAGCGCGCGGCAGCGTATCGCTGACGAACACGTTCGTAGCCTAAAAAAATGCTGCCGCTCGACTATTCAAATCATAACCGCACGATACATCACCGTATCAACACCACCGCCATGCCGAAGAAAACTCCTGTGAACCCCACCTTTATATACCGATTCCTATAAACGTTGTCAATACGCCATTATACGGTAACTGTAAGTTATAAACACGTTCAGTATTGTTTTGTGGTCGTCCGAGCACGTCTTCATGCGTCAATATACGTTGGAGTTAAGTTACACATACGTTCAAAGCACGTTATAGGTTAGAAGTAAGTTTTAGGGTACGCTGGACATTATCTCGACGTACATCGACTTATGAGTAACTTACGAGTAACGCGTGTCAACGTGTATCAACGATCGCGTAACTTGCCTACAACTTATGACCCGCGTATGCGGGACGTATGAGCCATACGCTGGCATACGTCGAAAAATTTTGTGCTTGCACAAAATTTTTCGACGACCTCGCCGTATGACGGCGTATACCAGCGTGTTTTAGCGTACTCTCAACGTATGCAAAACTTACCCGTAACGTATTCGACGTACGCCAGCGTATTCGCCAAATTCCTCATACGTCGGGCATACGCTGTCTAAAACGCCAAGGTGTGACAGCGCCTTAAGTGGTATACAAATAATGTAAATTACTATTAATGGCGTGCGTTTCCCGATCTCCTTATCGAAATCAATATTAATGAGAGAGCACAATATCAAAGTTCTAATTACCACCATCATCATCATTGTTATCATCATCATTCATTCATTATCTATTTTCAATCGTTCTCCAGTATCAATTTTATAGTTTATATAATCCCAGGTGAGGTGAATGGGTACCCGGTAGGAAGAAATTCCTCGAATGCTCGAGCGCCCGACCAAGGTAGCCGTGCTAAAGCCGGGGTAATAATAGCAGGGCCCTCTGGGAGAATAGTTTTCGGAACTGAAGTGGCTACCCTGGGTAAATATGCCGCTATTATTATTATTATTTAAAAAAATGAAAGATAATGGTAATGATTATGGTGATGTTGGTAATCATGAACATTAGATCCGTTTTGTGAGATAATTTATGCGATTTTACACGCTAATCGCTACTCGATGATGGTGAAAGAAATCTTTTAAATAGCACAACATAAGTCGGGGCGGTAGTTACTGCATACACATACTTTAATACACTACATTATTACAAAAGATTCCCCATCGGGCGGGCCAACGGTCTTTTGAAGTAGGTTTATCTATTGAAATTACGACAATAATCACGGCAGCGGATATGGGGAATTCAAGACTGTGAGCTTCTAGCTCTCCCATTGTTTTCTGTGGCGAACCCGCTGAGCATGCTATTGTCAATGATTCTCTACTAAACGGGTGACTGATCTTGCTTTTTCATGATAGGCCAGGGCAATGACTAAGAACAGTTCGATGAATATCAATGCCAAGCAATCCTGAAAGGTCAATAATGTTCAATTCTCTTGATGGAGAAGCTTATATCATGGCCCTATTTGCTTTTGCTTTTAGGCCAGTAAGTGTACTAACTAATATTAATAATAAATAATCACATTCCATCTATTTTAGAGCACTGACCTAATGCTAATATCACTGCCCACCTGCCCTTCTTATACGTCTCCTACTGCTTTTCCTTCGTCCTTCTTCTTTTTCTTCTTGCGTCTCCTTTTTTTCCTCTATCTTCCTTTTCCTCTCCGTATCCTTCCTCATCTCTCATTATTAATCTCATCCCTTTTTACTGCTCCTCCATTCTACATGTACGTCTGCTTCTCCTTGGTAATTCTTCTTCTCCTCCTCCTTCTCCCACCCCATCGATTTATGATGATAAAATTATAATGAAATAATAGAAATGTTAACGAAGATAATACTTATAATAGAGAAATGAAGATGATTGCGATAGTAACAGCGGTGATGACGATATCGATAACTATGGGAGGATATAGACCATGTACAGCACAACGTATCAGGCGCAATTTCAAATATGATTACATGACGATTTCGATACGAAATATTCATCATAAATCTAGACCTAGTACATTAATATACACTTATCTTTGTAGAATAATGAAATCGCCGCTCAATATCGATAATTCTGATGATCACTAAAACAGAAAAGCATACGTGGACAGTGTATTATAACATTGCCTCGAAAAATACCTGACATTTGATGGAATTCTGTGCTTATATCGCTCATTTCTCAGCACTTTTACGACTTTCTTTCACAGGGCTATTTGGCAAATATTTTTCATTTATACAAACACTTCGTTGGTAAAGTTCATTGGATTCTGATTTTCAGATCGTTACCACAGTTGGTATTTATCTTCATTTCCGAACATTACGTTAAATACGTTAAACCAATTAAATGAAGTTATACTTTAGTCTGTAATATGTTGTTTTTATGTTGTACTCTCATACCCCGAGAGGGGATCGATAGGGTGAATAAATGTAAATCTAAATCAGTGGCTGATCCAGCCTCCGCCAATAGGGGGGGGGGGTGATTTTTTTTCACCCATATTTTCCCCGATCGGCCGCCCAAGGTTGATATTTAATTATTTCTTTGAATTGGTTGTCCCAGTGGCGTAATGATTATTAAAGTTATTTAATAAGTCTTCGCATCATCTTATTCACTCGCCTTCCTCCTTTTATGTTTTCCTCTTCTTTTTTTCTCCTCTCTTTTTTCTTTCTTTCCCTTTTTTTTGCTCTGCCAATAGGGGGGGGGGCCTTTGTAAATGTAAATCCAACCAAGAATCGGATCTATACAACATAATGTCTAAAGGTCAGGGAGGATCCATGACAGGGGGAAAAAAGGTTCCGCTTTTAGGGGGGGGGGCACTCTTCTGTTTTGGCTGCATTTTGCATTACAAATTCTAATTGTGCCTCTCATAATGGAAGGGGGCAAGGGCGGCTCCCCCCCCCCTAAATCCCCCAGTGATAGAAGGGTACAGGAAGTTTGAGGATGCTGATTCATTCATGGCATACAATTTTCGAAATAGACGACCACAATTTCGTAAATATCCAGTCCACGCGCATGCGTACTCTCATTCCGAAGACGCAAGTCATAAAATAATTTCACCCCCACCTGATCACGGTTTCTGCGAGGACACAACTCTGCTTTCTCATGAATATTGATTTCGATGCAGAGGCAGAAATCGGGAGAACCCCTCTCAAATTTTCGTGTTTTTTCCACTCTTTCAACTGTATTTCCTCCATTTTTTCACCCTTCCTCTTATTCTATCCAAATATTATTTTCTTATTTCTCTCTGTTTCCCCTTCCTTTTCTCTCCCTTTGACCTCTTAGTTTCTTTTTCCTCTTTTCACAATCCCTTTTGGTCCCGTTCCTTTAAAACATGGAGATAAAGAAAATTAAGAGACAATATGTTATCCTGGGGAAATGGTTGCCCGTCAAAAATATGAAAAAACTATTTAAAACAGTTTCTAATAAATCTTTGTAAATCTTTTATCTTTCTATGCCTAATAGCCATGATAGCGCTAAGCTGTTCCGGTCATATTTATTTTATCATTCTATTTCCTTTTTTTTTGGGGGGGGGGCGTTCTCGACACCTGTTTGAGATGCGAGTAATAATTAATATTCCAAGTCGACGTAAATTCTACGAATGGCTTGGGCCTACGAAACGAAAATATGTGGAATCTTATTTTCCCACCTAAAACATGAATTGACTGTCTTCCAATTGCAAGAAAAGAGGTTTTCATGGTTATTGCAGCAAATTCGAAAGATCAGTAACGATTTTTGACACATGCGTGATTTTTTTTAAGCTACCGTGGCTTTATGAATGCACCCGATAGATGCGAACCACAGTTCAGAACAGTGACCCGAACTCTCGATCCGACAGTCAATATGAACATGATGAAGGCACACATTTGTTTTGGTCGTAGAGGGAGCTATTTAGAATAGATTCTTCGGCCTTTCGACAGAAATTAAGACTTGCAGGAAAGACGAACAAAAGAACGGTGGCATTAAAGGGCCTTTGATGGCGGCCGTTCCTTTGAAGATAAGGGAACGTTGGGCGGGAAAGCCGAAGCGAAAACCCGGATGCGGGAAGAACGATGAAGAACGGTGCATGGACTTTTGACAAGCTACCTTATAATATAAATCAAAAGTCTTTATTCCAGACCCGGTTGTTTAGAAAATAATAATATAAGTCTAAAGTCTTTATTCCAGACCCGGTTGTTTAAAAAATAATCATATGATCCAAAAGTCTTTATTCTAGACCCGATTGTTTCAAAAATGATAATATAAATCCAAAGTCTTTTTCCAGACCCTTTTGTTTCAAAAATTATAATATAAATCAAAAGTCTTTATTCCAGACCCGGTTGTTTAAAATATAATAATATAAGGGAAGAGAGCAAAAATATTATAGCGTGAAGCCTGCAGGGGGCATTGGGGGAACGCTAGAGGCATGGGGTAATCCAAATTAATCCCCCATGCCGGATGCAGCAAGCATGATTGGTCGTTACCAAGTAATTGCCCCATTCAGCGCGCAGGCGGCATGGGGTCAAAGCAAGGCGAAATTCAGTTTAATCCCCCATGCCGGATGCGGCCTGCATGGGTCTTACGACAACCTCATTCAGCACGCAGGCGGCATGGGGTAAGATTGCGGTGAATTTTCAAATTAATCCCCAATGCCGGATGCAGCCAGCATGGATGTAACTACTGAGTAATTACCCGTTCAGCACGCAGTCGGCATGGTGTCAAAGCCAAGTAAAAATACATTCAATGCTAGTTCCGAATGCCGGACGCAGCTCTCCCGCCATATAAACAGTACTAGAAGTGCAGGTCATTTCACGCCCGTGACACGCCCTTCAGCTCCATGCACGCCCGTTCCCTGGCCACTGCGCTGCAAGCAGACCCCGGCTTGCGCCGCATGCTTTGAAATAACTAAAAATGAATATATAATGTTATGTCGCCTTCATAAGCCTAAATCAAAAAGTGGATAGGTCTGGGGATTCTTGATCGCTCTATAAACTAAATAAATCATGGATGGAATGAATACATTCAGACATGTCGAAACGCATATCAAAATACCAGGCGCGCCGGAACACTTTCAGTTTTTTTTTGGGGGGGGGGGGCAAAATCCCGAAGGGGGCACAATATTTTTGACAGCGTGAGATACGGAAGCGATCGGGAGAGGGTGTGGCAACCCCACGATAAGGAATTTGTGTAAAAATGGAGTATAAAAGTTGCGTTTCTCAGAGCATTCAAAATAAATTTCATGAGAATTGAACAAAACTATAATCATAATTTATAAGAACCTATGAAATCAACACGCAAAACGGTCGAACCGGAATGTGGTTTTCATGTCTGATCAATTAAAGGGATGGTCCGGGCTGAAAATATTTATATCTTAATACATAGATAGTAGAGCGGATTAGCCGAACAATTGTGCAAAATTTGACTAAAGCATGAAACTTTCACAAGTATTAGTATATGCCGTAAGATTTATTTTAAAGATGGGAGGTAAATTTAAAAATGCCATTTTCGGCCGTTGCCATGGCAACGGAATAATTTCTCAAAAATGACATACATTCCCATGTAAATGGTAAATAAACATGATATTAATGAATAAAATGATAATTTTCAAGCTTCCAATTGAATATATATAAAATTTAGAAACATTCAAAATCAACAAGATAGTGCCATTTGGTCCGTTGCCATGGCAACGGCTTGTTTTTCCCAGAAAAATAAATTTTTTGATTAAAAAAACGTTGTAAAATATGTCAATCCATGTTATCTTTAATTTCCCCTAATTTTACAGTGTTAAACAGGGATATTTTGGTTGCGAGATGTATAAATTATATCTGAAGCCATTGCCATGGCAACCAAATAACAACTTATTTACAAAAATAACATGGTTGACAAGACAATGGACAAGTGGAAAAATCAACTGGAATTGACTTAATCTGTATGCTTTAGTTTTGACCCACTCATTTGAACCAAAAATACAGAAAGTGTTCTGCAGGAGTTCTTTATAAAGATAAAACTTTATGTTGCATTGGTAATGCTTGAATTAAATTTAAAAAACAATGTTGCAAAGATCCCGTTGCCATGGCAACAGCTTATTTCCCTCTAGAAAAGTAAAAATATTGATAAAAATGTCGAATACATATATGATCATCATTCCATATTCAATCATTTTTGAGGTACTAATCGGGATATGCTTAAGACTAAATTTGTAAATATAACATCTTAAGTCATTGCCATGGCAACCAGATAACATCTAATTAAAAACAACAACAACAGGGCTGACAAGGTTATGGAAAGGTGAAAAGTACAATGAAAATTAAATGGCAACAGGTCATTTGCAACATTGATATTTATCGTGGAATTCAAGTATTGCTAAGGCAACATCAATGTTGGACGTTGTAATTCATGCAAAACACTCACATTATTATTTCCCCTAAATTAATTGAGTAGGTTAAACCTTATGCATGTACATATAAGTTAATTTTCATTGTACTTTTCACCTTTCCATAACCTTGTCATCCCTGTTGTTGTTTTTAATTAGATGTTATCTGGTTGCCATGGCAATGACTTAAGATGTTATATTTATAAATTTAGTCCCAAGCATATCCCGATTAGTACCTCAAAAATGATTGAAAATGGAATGATGATCATACATGTATTCTACATTTCTATCAATATTTTTACCTTTCTAGAAGGAAATAAGCTGTTGCCATGGCAACGGGTTCTTTGCAACATTGTTTCTTTTTATTTAATTCAACCATTACCAATGCAACATAAAGTTTTATCTTAATAAAGAACTCCTGCAGAACACTTTCTGTATTTTTGGTTCAAATGAGGGGGTCAAAACTAAATTATACATTAAGTCAATTCCAGTTGATTTTTCCACCTGCCAATTGTCTTGTCAACCATGTTATTTTTGTAAATCAGTTGTTATTTGGTTGCCATGGCAATGGCTTCAGATATGATTTATACATCTAGCAACCAAAATATCCCTGTTTAACACTGTAAAATTAGGGGAAATTAAAGATAAATCATATTCTACAACGTTTTTTTAATCAAAAATTTTATTTTTCTGGGGAAAAACAAGCCGTTGCCATGGCAACGGACCAATTGGATCTATCTTGTTGATTTTGAATGTTTCTAAATTTAATATATATTCAATTGGAAGCTTAGAAATTATCATTTTATTCATCAATATCATGTTTATTTACCATTTACATGGGAATGTATGTCATTTTTGAGACATTATTCCGTTGCCATGGCAACGGCCGAAAATGGCATTTTTAAATTTACCTCCCATCTTTAAAATAAATCTTATGGCATATACTAATACTTGTGGAAGTTTCATGCTTTAGTCAAATTTTGCACAATTCTTGTGATTTTTGGAGCTTATCCGCTCTACTAAGAGTAGAATTCACTGAGCAAAATCCCGAAAATGTCATCAAAATTGGACAACAAATAATAAAGTTATTGAAGTTTATAAAGTTTAGCAATATTTTGTGAAAACAGTCGTCATGATTATTCATTAGGTGGGTTGATGATGTCACATCTCCACTTCCCGTTTTCTTATATTATTATATGATCATATTTTTTCATTATTTCATAAACTTGTGTGAATAATATATCCCCCTTATAATGAAATAAGTTACAGCAATAAATATCTAATGCACTCAGTTGTCAATCCAATTTTTCTAGTTCTTGGAGGAAAAAATTTGAATAAACCTAATTTCATATGATAAAATACAAAAGAACAAGTGGAGATGTGACATCATCAGCCCACCTAATGAATATTCATGGCAGACTGTTTTCACAAAATATTGCTAAACTTTGAAATTCAATAACTTGTTATTTGTTATTCGATTTTGATTAGATTTTCAGCATTTTGCTCAGTGAATTATACTCAATGTATCAAAAAATTAAATCTAAATTACGTATTACGCTTATATTGACTAAAAATACCAGAAATTACATTTTTCATGCAATATCCTTTCAGAAACATATATTTATGTACATTTACATACACGGACGACGCGAGAGAGCACAATCATCATAAGTTATAAGATCGGGGCTTATCAAAGGTATGTTTCACAAAGGGAAATGTTTGTCAAAAGACGCGATCTTACTATGATATGTAATTGCCCCGTCAGGGGCGAAATTTTTTCATTTCTGACAATGGAAATGTCAGTTTTAGGCAGAAAAGTGCCTCCATCGTTTACTTTTGTCCTTAAATTATTTATCATTTTTCTACTTTTAGGGGGCACATTGGGGGGGCAAAATCTCGGTTTGCCCCCCAAAAATTTTATTTGGGGGGGGCAAGTGCCCCCCTGCCCCCCCCCCCCGCTTCCGGCGCCTATGCAAAATACATTCTTAACCTAATCAAAATGAATGAATGCAACCTTGAGTAAATATGTCGCTCTAGAGGACATTTCTTCCCCGGTTACTTCCACAAAGAGACGCATGATATTTCGGGTTTTCTTTAAGTAGAAAGAGAGAAAGATGAAGTGACTCCATTTTTTCCTATTTTTCTCATAATGGCGTACGTTTAGTACTCAATTACTTTCGATTTGAAATCAGATGGTGCAAAAGTAACCACTGATTAAATGCATAGTCACAAAGGTTCATACCCGGGGGGGGCACTCAGTATATAATGCATAGTGGGTATGTGCCGCGGAGGGGACCCCCATTTTTACACTCAAATTTCCGTTCCAAGGCATAGCATTTTTGCCTTGTTGAGAAAAAGAACAAAGAAAGCCGCTCCAAGGCATAGCATTTTCTTCTTATCGAGAAAAAAGGAGAGAGAAATCCGCTCCAAAGCTTCGCATATTTTTCGTTACGCCGCTCCGATCGCGTTGAATGAGCTGCAATTTTGGTGAAAAGCGTCCGCAGAGTTCCCCGGCGGAGGCTGCGCTAGCTGCATCATGCACGCATGACCGTTCTGTATGGATGCATACGCGCTCGCTCACACGCTGGCGATCCGTTCCAAGGACCCCCGTTTTCACAAACATTTGTCGTTCCGAAGCCCGTTCAGAGGACCCTCCTTTTTACAATAAGCCCGCTCCAAGGCCCCCGTTTTTTGTCTCGCCCGCGGCACATCCCACCACTTTTTTGGTCGAGTGCCCCCCTCCCCCGGGGGGTTCATAAAAACTAAAGACGTTTGAGAGAAACAAAATGATTTTCAGTTATGGAAAGGCCGAAGAATTCTCGGGATTTTTGCCCTGATTTTTTTTCCGTCCAACGTTACCATCTAACAATACGTTTTTGTAGTCGAAAGATGGTCTTTAGTGCAGCTCACGGCACCCTCTTATGCAATTCGTAAGACTTTAGTAAAAATTTTCATTGTTTTGGGGTTGTTTGAGACGCTGCTATCATGGTTGTGTCCTGTCAAAAATCCTGGAACTTCTAAAAAAATCAATACTTCAAAGCGGCAGTACTGCCAATAATGGACACTCCGAGTCCTTTACAAAAACTTAAAAACGCAAAACACCAATGCTCGTTTGTAAGAGGACTTAGATACTGTGATGATGACCTCATCGCTTTTTAATACAAGCAACATGTTCCAAAAGTTTCAGTGGGTCATATGAACGTTGTCGGGGGGGGGGGCGTAAAGTACATTGCAGTCTATGCAATTACCCTTGAGTCCCCTCCCCCTCACGCTTCGCCAGCAGTTGCCAAGCAATGAATCAGACTTTAAATCTTATGTTTTATTGCTGTTTTTTTATGGAGGGAAGTCGTAGAATAACTCTCTTAAGGAGGGGGGGGGGTATGCTTGTCAGTATTTGAAATGTTTAAACGCTCCCTATAGGGGTTCTAAATTGCCCTAAGCAGCCAATTCAAAACCCTTTAATGTTCTTAATAAAAAGGTTCTCGAGTCCTAAAAAAACTAAATTTCTGAGCTTTTTCTTGAGGGTTCCAAATAAGAAACAAATGGGTTCCAATTTGAACTTATTTTCGGATGCTTTGCATGTCTTACGACCCCTTTCATTCGCAAAGAAAAAGAAAGCAACGCTCTTAAATACACTTCCATTCATTTTTTTACTTCTGAACAAATTGTTCTTAACTACTCATTGATCGGTGAGTAGCACCCCAAACATGCTAAACGAATTAAGTATGTATTAAAAGTGGAAATCACAAATTTCTCTCTCCAGTATTGAATAGCTGTTACAGCTAATTTCGATTATATTCATTTCACTTTCATAATCCGGCCGGCCCGTGCCCCCCCCTCCCACTTTGAGAAACATATTTTTAATGAAAAAAAATGAATAGAATATAGAATAGAAAATAGAATTTTTTTTATTTCATATATAGGCCTATAAACAAGAAATAGTGAGTGTATTACGTCATCAGTCTCTGCATTTATACACCAACCAGGATGTGCATATCACTGTTTTGAGAAATTAAGTGAATTTGTCAAAATTTCTTATTTCGCATCCGATTTCGATGAACATTTCAATGTTAGGCTTGTTGGATTTTGCTCTTTTTATTCAAATCAACGGTTTGTCGTGTCTTCATGTTGCCGCTTTTATGGAATAGAATGCTAGCGACTTCTTATCCTTAATTGACCACTGGTTTATCTCTAACACAATAGACTGTCTTTTCACTGTTGAATAAATCACGCTCCGCGTCGTTTAAGCAAGGGTTATCACTTTTGTTTCGGTTATTCACCGCCCCACCTCCTGTCAATAGATAGGTCTATATTATTGCTCTCAGAGTTTCCTGTAGGAAATATTAACATCGAGGGGAAGGGGTTGGACGAAGACGATTGCATTATTTATTTAGGTATTTTGAGTTGATGTATAATTTGTATAAAATATGTTTGTCTTATTAGGCCAAGTATACTCTCTTAAAAAATAATATTATTTGAATAGACCAGTTTTACAAATATTTTCTTCCTGCTAGCTTATTATAGCCTATATGATTTTAGAAATCCTCTTTAAAAACATTTTTCTCAACTAAAATTACCAACACGGGGACAAAATAATTAAAATATATATTTGCCTACATGCCTTTTTAAAGCACACCCCCGATGAAATGCCGTATATATTGGGGTGGTGTTTCTTAATCGTTGATATGCACAAGGGGGTAAATCCCAGGGGTAGTCCCCACGAAGAAGACGGGAGTGGCATGTACAGTGACCAAATCTATTTTCCTTTGGATTAAAGCTTGCAAAATATATAAATATTTTGTTGAAAGAGAAATGTTAAGTAGTCACTCATATCTGAATTCAAATGTTTAGTTTCTGGGAACCTCTTATTGTTTTATTTGTAGGAATATAAACCGATGGCGTACCTACAAGATCATATCGATTACTGTGATTGTTTGAGATGATGGCGCCATGAGGAACGACGGCATCACGCAATTTGGAGGTGCTGAATAATTCGTTAAAATCCTACGAAATCCACGGAATGAACTGCAAATAATAACTGATTTTAACATGAAATGAGTGGAAACAAGGAAAAGAACAAAAGAGGGCCATATTTGTTACGATCTAACAAGTTTACGAGAGATTTGAACATGTCTAATAATCAAGTCACCATGGAAGAGGACCATGCATTAGAAGCTGGCAAGACATCAGACATGGTAACACGTGCAGATTTTCAAAAACTGTCTAACCAGATTCTAGAACGTTCGGATACATTGGGCTCTCAGATGACTGCTATCAAGAAGGATATTTCAGGAATGCATACAACACTTGCTGATCTACAGGTTGCAGCAGCAGATTCGGCTTCAAGAATAAGCGCAATTGAAAACCAGGAAATTCCGAAGCTAAGAAAGGAGAAAAATGCTATGGAAGCACAAATTAAGGATTCAATCCTTGCTCTGGAGCTACACGATCGCAAACTCAACCTTCTGCTGTACGGAATAGAAAAGGAGAAAGACGAAAATATTGAAAGGAAAGTAAGAAGCAGCATACAGAAGTTAGGTTTTACCCAGGAGGAAACGAGTAAAATTAAGTTCGTAAACGCCCACAGGCTTCCAAGACGTCAGATTCAGGGGGAGCAACGCAGAGGTCCGGATCCAATCATCGTTCGTTTTATGAGTATGTTCGATCGCGATGAAGTATTGAAAAAATATCAGAAAAGTCAGTTGAAGAAAAATCACCATGCTCAACCAAGTTCTGATAGTCCACGGCTTCGAGTTGTCACAGATCTTCCATTACAATTGAAAAAGCGACGGTTTGAGTTGGAAAATCACGCCTATCAATTGAGGAAAAATGAAAATAAATCAACAAGAATCCGTCTAAATGGAATCAAGCTAACCCTAGAGTGTCGAGTAAAGGGATCAACATCACCTTGGACAGCACTGGTAAACGCTTGAAAAGAAGTAGGTGAGCAAGCCTCTGTACAACCACATATTTATCGTGTTCATTGATTCAATGTAAAACATTCAACAAAATATTGTAAAAATGTGAGCACCTTTGAAAGAAAATATATCATGAATATCTAATTTCACTGTAAAAGATTTTTTTCACAGTGAGTATGGATAAAAAAAATTCCATTGGTTTGTTTTGATATTCTGAAAATATTGAATATATAGAAATCAATACTATGATTGTACAAATCCAGGATAGTTTCTCAAAGAAAATACAGAATTAATTCAAAACATTATAAAGTAAAGAAAGATAATCAAAACATTTTTTTATCATGTTCATTGATTCAAGGTAAAACATTCAACAAAAGATTGTAAAATGTGAGCTCCTTTGAAAGAAAATATTGTATCATGAATATGTAATTTCACTGTAAAAGATTTTTTTTTCTTCACAGTGAGTATGGATGAAAATTCCATTGGATTGTTCTGATATTCTCAAAATACTGAATATATGGATTAATTGGTGTCGAATCCCTCTTGACTCGGAGCGAAACCCTCTTCATATCTTCATATTTTGTGGAAAATCCAGCATTTCTTATGTGATAATTGAAAAATTGGTGTTCGTCTCTATCTTTGGCCTTGGAAACGGTTGGATTTTTAGTTCTCTTTACGAAAACGGTGACTAAAAGACATATTTGTGGAATGTTGTGACATAAGGCACTGCCGACCCGTGAGGACCCCTTAGTCCCACTTACATGTGACTGGAACTATATATAACTCCATAGAGTTACGATATTTTTGGTGAGTCAAAACTATGTTTCTAACTGAACAAGGCATATTATAGACATGACACGCAAACTTAGAATGAACTCTTATCAAGGAACTGCTGGAAAATCAAATTTTCGCTACAAACTCCCTAAATATGTGACAAATAAAAGTTTGCATAATGCCGTTATCTATTTGCACCAGGCATATGAAAATCTGAAGTTAGATGTGGATATAGAAGAAAATGAGTTCATAACTGAAGCGCTCACATCGATTCTCCCTAGCTTAGATCATGAAATTTGCAAACATTTCACTATAACTGTGAAACCTGTTCCACACATTCATTCGGAACATGGTAAAATACATGAAAATGATGTCGGCCATTTTGAAAATGATGACCTTGATAATGATCTTGATGATGTACCCATGGTCGAAGAATCAATAATAATAGATGAATCAACTGCTGAACCGTCCCAGTGCATTTGGTGTGGATCATCTTTTGTTGAATACGAGGGAGTACTTTGCCCTAATTGTGCGACGATTCCGGATAGACTAAAATCAATGGAAAATCGATTAATCCAGATAAGTAACTCCTTATCTAACAAAGCAAACGACTCTGTCGTATATCAATACGGATACAAAAGGAATCCCCCAACCCAGTCACAAGACATCATGCCTTCCCGTTGCTATGAAAACTCTATCCCTAGCAACCCGCTGGAAACTGATGTGCAGTCAGGCAGCACTACGAAAGATCTCCATTCAACATCCGAAACTGATTGTACTCCGATAGCAGATCAACTCAATGAATATAGACAGGCCCAAAGTGTAAAGTTCAAAAATATGAGGAAGGGTCAAACTAAAAAGGTCAAAAGTCTTATAATCGGAGACTCGATGACTCGTCGCATTGAACCCCGTCGTCTTTCCAAACCAAATCCTGTTGGAATACGATCGATCGCCGGTGCCCGCGTCGAGGATGTATCCGACATAACGACAAGGCTTGCCAATGAACGTGAAGTTGAAGAAGTAATCCTCCACATCGGAACGAACAACATTCACGACACTGATAGTCAGGAAATAGCAACTCAGATTGAATCACTGGGTTCACATATCATTGAAAAATGTCCAACAGTTACCAAAATTGCTATATCTGGCATCATACAACGGACCTCATTAAGACACCAATCAAAAGTCAAAGATGTCAATTCCCACCTGACTTTACTAGCACATAAACATGGGTGGAACTTTATCAATAGCAGCAACATTAAACCTGATATCCACATATCACATGATGGTATCCATCTCAACAGTGCAGGAGTTGAGATATTTACTCAAAACTTTCTTAACTACCTTGAGCCTATCGTTGGAAATGTGAATAGCATTATCCCATCTGTAGAGAGTGTGAAGCAACCACCCTCCTTGCCTCATCAATCTCAGACTTATCGAAAAAAGTCTGAGTCGATCGCTTATCATCAGGGCGAATCTTATCCAGCTGCCACACCCCTCTATTCCCAAGTTACACAGGATAGTGTATACCGCCCTCTACCGGATAATCGTAACTTCAGCCTTGATTATCCTCAACACCAACCTTACGGTGGATGCTATAATTGTGGTGAATTGAACCATAACAGGTCAAACTGCAGACATGGAACCAGACTACAATGTCATAAGTGTTTAGCACTTGGTCATAAATCGAAATTTTGCCCGAATTGGTATTATTAATATATTGGCCAGGAAGAGAGAGCCGTTCTATGCCCATCATCAAACATGAGACCATATGAGCATATTGAACCTCCAGATTCGTACCAACAGTCACCAACAGACTTTAGTGTGTCAGGCCAATATATTAATCGTCCAAACAGCGATTATAATAATCGATTCAATCACAGAAATAGCAAAGAGACCCTAAGAAAAATCAAAGGAAAAGGTCGTATTGACAACGGAACTCAACATGAAAATAATCACGAATTAATTAATGTACTTGATTTGAGTAGAGAATGTCAACCAAACACCAGGAATTATCTCTATGATATTTTCGAACCAGGAAGAAATCCTAATATCGATCATATCAACCAGCCATTTAATGGATGTGAATCTCAAGTAAATTTTGATAAAAACGTGGATATTGAACTGGACGCACCATATGAACATATGCCTTGTAAATACAAATTATATTGTCTTGAACAGGAAAATGATATTGACATACGCTTCAATGAACATGAAAGTATAACTGAAAAAGACCTGCATGAATCTAAACATAGGACAGTCATCAACAACCAAAGACACTTTGATTGTGAAAACAAAGAGATATTTTATGGTACTCATATGTGCAACGAATATAAATGTGCTGATAATAATGCTGTAGATATTAAACAGAAATTATATAGTAGTCATGAATGTATTGATATATCTTATTCTGATAATATAAGATATGATTACAGTAAACTGAAAGACAATCATATAAACCTATGTGGTAATATCAAATTTCAACAAGGAAATACTCATTGTGAAAAAAGGTATTGTAATCCAAATGATGATACTCATGAAACTAATACAAAACGTAAACTCAATCAAAATACAACTGGCAAAGAAAGCAGTGAGTATTGTGGAAATAACAAGTTATATACATACAGAGAAAAATCTATAAAAAGTTGCTTTTATTCGACATGTAAATTACATGAACATCATCGATGTGGATTACAAGACAACTCTTATGTTCAACGCAATTTGTATATTACTTCAAATAATAAGGAAAATCACGTATCTGATTTACCATGTAAACTTCATGAATTCGATCATGACACAATTATCCAATGTGGATTACAATGTGATGAATATGATAATATTGAATCTGATCCGAAATGTAATGTCATTAAAAATGAACGTATCTTGCAATGTAAAGATGTTGAAATCAACCAATATGAACTAAATGTAAACAATAATGAGAGTAGCAAATTTGATCCCCATAATGATCTTGAAAGTGAATGTAAAGATGATAAAAAAGGTCAAAATGATCAACAAAGTAATGATCATGATGATAGTGAACTTAATGTACAGCGTACCTATAATGAAAATGAGTATACCTTACAGTGTAAAGATGATGAAATTAATCAATGTGAACTACAAAGAAATTATCATAATAGCGAATCTGATCCCCATAATGATCTTGAAAGTGGATGTAAATACGATGAAAACGGTCAATATAGCCAACAAAATAATGATCATGATAATGGTGAATTTGATATACAGTGTAACTATGCTGAAAATGAATGTCCATTACAATGTAAAGATGTTGAAGTGTGTCATGATGATCCACAGAGTGATAACCACGAATACGAATTGCACAGTAAGCGTCTTAAAAAATATAAAGGTATGAAAATTGGTCATATAAATTGCCGTAGTATTGTTGATAAGCATGATGAAATAACATTTTTATTGACCAAATTTAATTTTGACATTTTATGCATATCGGAAACTTGGCTGCATAACCTTGTCAGTGATGATACAGTAAAAATTGATAATTATAACATTATTCGGCGCGATAGGTCTATTAAACGCGGAGGGGGCGTTTGTATTTATATACGCAATAATCTATCTTTCAGCCTCAGATCCGACCTGAATCATGAAAGTTTAGAAGCAGTATGGCTCGAACTAAATAATATTAATCATGAAAGTATAGTATTATGCTGTATATACAGACCCCCAAATTCAACTAGTGATTTTTTCCATGACCTATTTGATATTCTTGAACCTGTATCTATTGAAAATAAAAAAATAATGATTTTAGGTGACATTAATATAGATTATCTTGACTCTGAATCCATAGGTCGAAGTTCGATTGATGATCTCGAAAATCTCTTTATGCTCTCACAGATAATAAGAAAACCTACTAGGCTTAGTTTGACAACATCAAAATGTATTGATCACATTTATACGTCCATTCCTGATTTGCATTTAATATCAGACGTTGCATGTATTTCTTTAAGTGATCATTATCTTATATATACTTGTCTAAATATCGATGTTCCTAAGGTCAAACATAAAACTCTTCGTTTTCGTAACTATAAAAACTTTGATGAAAATCAATTTCTTACTGATTTGTCTAAATATGACTCTGAAAATGAAACAATTTTTCAGGATGATAAGACTGACGTAAATACATTATGGAATAAATGGAAATCTTTCTTCTTAAATGTTTGTAAAAAACATGCCCCTATAAAAACTACTCGAGTTAAGGACCGTTACTCCCCTTGGATAACACCGGACATAATAGGATTAATGTACAAAAGAGATTATCTTAAAAAGAAGTACGATAAGAAAAAGCTTAACAAAGATCTAATTGAATATCGGAAAATAAGAAATAGGATTACAAGTCTAATACGAACAAATAAAAAAGAATATTATAATGAAGTGTCAGATAAGTATAAGAATAATCCAAAGAAATTGTGGAAGGAATTTAATATGGTAATAGGAAATAAAAAATATAATGATGATATACCTTCTGAAATTGACTGTGAAACAATGAATGATTATTTTTCCAATGTTGGTAAAAAGATGAATAAGCTTTACACCGATAATACTATTGAATGGAAACACCCAAAATGCTTGTATAAATTTATGTTTACAGATATTCAACCTGATGAGGTCCTTAAATTGCTCCGTCAACTCTCATCTTCTAGTAATTTAGATATTCTTGATTTTGACTCAAAGCTCTTACGACTTGCTGCCCCTTATATCTATAAATCTTTATGTAGACTATTTAATATCAGTCTTTCTCTTGGGTCAGTCCCCGACGATTGGAAGATTTCTAAAACGACTCCTATATATAAGGGGAAAGGGTCCAAATTGGACAAGACAAATTATCGGCCAATATCAGTTGTCTGTCATATTGCAAAATTAATTGAAAAGATTGTTAAAAAACAACTAATTAATTATTTTCTTGATCATGACCTTTTTAGCGTTGATCAGTTTGCCTTCTTACCAAATCATTCTACAGTCTCTTGTTTACACAGAGTCGTCGACGACTGGTATGAAGCATTTAATGAACATGAAGTTGTTGGAGCATGCTTTTTGGATATATCAAAATGTTTTGATTCAATTGACCATAATCTACTTCTTTTTAAAATGGAGAAATATGGAATTTATGATATCGCTTTGGAATGGTTCAAATGTTATCTTCGCAACAGAAAACAAACTGTATATTGCCACGGTCTATTATCATCCTATCAAAATGTAACCGTTGGGATCCCACAGGGAAGTGTTCTGGGCCCTATTCTATTTCTCATAATGATTAATGATATATCTGAAAGTGTAAGTGGCACATGTAATATATTTGCGGATGATGTTGTCATATATAATATTGGTCCAAACATAACAACAATAAATATTGATATGCAAAATAACTTAGATAAAATAAAAAAATGGTATGACGCCAATCATCTTACAATTAATGTTGATAAGACAAAAGTCATGTTGCTTAAAAATGGATCCACTGATAAACTTCACCTATTCATTGACGATAAGCCAGTAGAACAAGTTAAAACTATTAGATATCTTGGGGTAAAAATAGACGAAAATCTAAAATGGAATTCACATATTGCTATGTTATCTAAAAGTTTAGCTTATAAGATATTTTCACTTGGTAAATTACGTCATATCCTTAATGAAAACCTACTAAATATATTATATAAATCCAATATACAACCCTGTTTTGACTATGCCATATCGGTCTGGGGAAATAAAATAGGTTATAATGCCCTCTCAAAACTTCATAGACTTCAGAAACGAGCTGCCCGATACGTTACTAGTAATTTCGACTTTATAAATTATAGTGGGGAACAGATTGTTAAGGATATGAAATGGAGATCTATTGAACAAAGAAGGGATTATTTTTTAGCAAACTTAATGTATAAATGTATTCATGGAATGGCCCCATCTCGTTTATGTAATAATATTGAAATGGTTTGTGAAAGGCATAATGTTAGAACACGTAATTATAATACACTAAATGTTGTTCCCCCTAAACCAAATATTGAATGCTTCAAAAAATCTTTTATGTTCTCCGCCGCACGGGTCTGGAACAATTTACCATACTCACTTCAGAATGCAGTTACAGTAAATTCTTTTAAATCATCCTTTAAAAAAATGTATTTCCTATGATATCATGTCAATTTTAGACTCACAATGGCTGCCACAATCACTATGAACATTTGACTGCATCTCTATTCTTCACCTCTCCTTACTTTTATGTTACCATGGTTAATACAGATATTCCTATACCTTTAAATCTTTTCAGATAGTATTAGTAATCCAATGATTTTGTCCATAATAATCCTTACTTATATTTCATTTGTTGTAACATACAATTCCCCTATTCCTATTTAATATTGATGTTACATTGCTTTTATGTGCAATGATCCTAATTCTTTGAAATCTTATAGTTAAACATACATTTATAACTGATTGCCATTTTTTTTTTTCACTTGATTTTCTATTGTGCCAGGATTATTTCATTCTTCATTGTTTTTATAAGCGAATAAATTATATAATTAGTAGTATTAAAATTAGTTACTGTTCCTTTTAATAATTTGAAATATTTTAGTTTGATTAATATTACCATTTAAGTAACAATATTTGTTTATTTATGTTACTAAGTATTGTTATCTTTGAATTAGATTTTTGACTATATTTTCATGTATGATGTGATGATTTATGTTATTCTTTATGTTTTCATCAGGTCATTGATGAAAAACAGTTTTATACTGATCTTTTGTACCTGATTAAATATGTTCTAATAAATAAATAAATAAATAAATAATACTATGATTGTCCAAATCCAGGATAGTTTCTTAAAGAAAATACAGAATTAATTCAAAACAGTATAAAGTAAAGAAAAAAAAAATATGGCTATTATAGATGGGAAACAACTATGACAAATAAGTTTCCACTTTATGGTTGAAATAGATAGATAGATTCACTAAATAACAAAATGCCAAAGGAAGGTATAGACTAAGATGAATAGTAATTGCTATAAATGTATATTGGTTATGTGCTATGGGTTTTTTTTTATAAACACATTAAGTTGAAATGTAGAACAGCCAGTATTCATCTATGTATGCATACAATTTCATGTAAAAAAGAAGAAAAGTGACTTTTATTTCAGTACATTGATGTACTTATTGTATCATTCACTCAAACAGCACAGACCACAGATTTTTTTGCCACAGATATAAGCATGGCACGTGGTGATACTATCTTAAGACATGAAATTTTATTTGACAGATTGTACAATGAATAATACTCAACATTAAAAACATCCAATGCGTAGATAGTGAAATAGACATAGGCTTGTGAAACTAGAAAAAGTGGAATATAATGACTTCATAGCTTGTAAGAGAAAGTAGTCTTTTTCAAGTTTGACAATTTTGAAATAGAATGATCTAATTATATTAATACGAGAGAAAAAAAAAGTTGTGACATTAAAAATGTTCTAATTAAACGTAAAGAATATATATATTTTTTTGAATTATATTCAGAACGAAATGGAAATAAAAAAAACATGATTCCATTCATTCACTTCATACAATTCTTGCAGTCATTAAGTATAGTTTAAAGTGCTTGAGCTAGTATGTCCGCATAATCATGATGCTTGGACGAGAATCCGAGTGAATCAATTATAGTTTTTTACAGAGAGTCAAGATATTTTTTCATATCTTTCAAAAGGAAGATTTTTTTCCCCTTGTATATTTACTTGATAAATACTGTAAACATTTTCCGGAATATTAATTATGAAAAGAGCATTCATATGACTGTCAAATGACAAGAGATCAATATTATTGTGTGTATTAAGCGAGACCATAAGAAATAGTCATGTTTATCATGCATTTTACATAAGTATTTTCAAGATGTATTTTTACCTCGGTTATGTTTCTTTGAAAAAACTAATACGAAGAGATCTGTAACTCAATCGATGAAAGTAGCACCACTATTAGCAATTTTCTTCAGCCTAATTTTGTCGGAAATGTTTAAAAGCTGATGGAAGAATGATCAGGAAGTAAACTGAAGAAAATTTGATTTATGTTTATGGCATTTTAGGTAATTAGGTTGAACACGGACATATTTTTTTTTTTTTTTGAGAACTCAATAGGCCAAAGTTGCTGTAAATAGCAAATATATATATATATATAATTAACATTTCCCGTACTTTTTCATTATTTACAATTGCATCTACTATAAAAAAAATATATATTTTAGGGTTTCGAAGCTTTTACCCTTTTCATTTGGACAATTATAATCACACTCTACAGCACCGGAATCGCTGTTCGCCTATTCTCATTTCAATGATCCGTGTTCATCTTAATTTATTCCTACATTGCATTTAACTTTGTTATGTTAAACGGTTGTAAATTCCCGGTCACACACTAGATATCCTTTTTAGGAACGAATGCCGGGAAAGAATGCTCTTTCATGAAATAAGGGCAAGGTTCAAGCTCTTTACATATTTTACGTACTTATGTAAGAAATGGATTTCGTAGGAGACCCCATGGGAAGCCCCACTCTCCTTTGTTATGTGTGGTATTTATGTAGGGAAACGCAGTGCGAGTCTCTTGTCTTGTTCAGGTGTTGTTTTGGTGTCGTCTTTTATGTTTAGAGTGCTTGTTAGATTACTCTTATTTTTATCTTATTTTTTCCTTCTTTCATTGTCGGAGGAGAGGGTTTTGCCTATGATGGTCATGGTAGTTCCCACCTTGCCTCTTGCTCACAGCATGAAGCTTACTCTTCGGAGTTGCCCTGGGTTATTGGGAGGGTTTGGGGTGGGAGGGGACGGGGGCCTCAAGTTTTGGGATCCCCTTTGGTGGGTGATTGGCTCCGGTGTTCGGCTATTTGTTTTATATCGGTTTTTTTCATGAGTCTCCAGATTAGTTGTAAATTGATCTCCCTCAATGTGAAAGGAATTAGAGATAGTGATAAAAGAGACCGTATCTTTTCTTGGTGTAAAGATAAAGGGGCCGATATTGTCTTTTTGCAAGAAACCTTTAGTACTAGGGAATGTGAGGATAGATGGGATTCATCGTGGGACGGCACCAGTTATTTTAGTCATGGTTCATCTCATGGCAAGGGTGTATTAGTTTTAATTGTGCCAACGGTAGATATAGAGATATTACAAGTCTTAAGAGACAATGAGGGTAGATATAGATTCATAGATTGTAAGTTTCAAGGGGTTAGGTTGATTTTAGGAAATGTGTATTTTCCTACAAGAAATTTTGAAAATGAACAATTGCAATTTCTAAAACAAATACGAAATACCCTTGCTAAGTTGAATAAAGATAGATACCCTGTTATTATAGGTGGTGATTTTAACATGATCAGGGACAATAATTTAGATTATAATGGACAATCTCTAAATAGGATTTCAAATAGATTTAATCGAGACTTTGGAAACTTTATGGAAGACTTTCAATTTTTTGATATTTGGAGGGTTCGACATCCCCTGAAAAGACAATTTACATATATGCAAAAGAACCCCTTCATGCAAAGCAGACTTGATTACTGGATAATTTCAGAATGTTTAGAGGAAATGGTTATAAAGTGCGATATAATTCCATCTGTGGCCCCTGATCATCATTCAATTTTTGTACACTTATTCGACAAAAGAAAAAATAACATTATTGGTAGGAAGAGGTCATATTGGAAGTTTAATAACAGTTTATGTGAAAATGAAGATTATGTCAAAGAATTAAGGAAAGAAATTAATGAATTGAGAAATGAATTGCAATCTGAAATAAAAGGTAAAAGGTTGTTATGGGATTTTCTAAAAATGAAAATTCGAAGGTTCACACAAAAATTCTCGAAAAAATTGGCTGATAAAAGAAGAATAATAAAAGCGGATTTAGAAAGAGAAATACAGTTTTTAGAAGAACAATTGAAAGATCGTACTGATGCAAATACCTTAGAAAAACTAGAAAATACAAAAGAGAAATTAAGGGTAATCTATAGTTATGTTAATGAAGGTATTAAGGTTCGATCTCGTGCCTCCTGGTATGAATGTGGTGAAAGAGACTCGCGTTATTTCAACCAGTTGATGCAAAGTAATAAAAGAAAAACCACAATTAAAAAAATTAAAACCACAAATGGAAACATCTGCTGTAATGAAAAAAGAATAAATGAAGAAATCAGAGAATTTTACAGTAGGTTGTATGATAAAGTAATGTGCGTGTGTTCAGATAACCTCTTTGATGAATTTTTTCAAGGATTACCTAAATTGGCGGAGTCATCTCGAGAACTTTGTGAAGGAGTAATAACTAACAAAGAATGTCTAGAAATTTTGAAAGAATTGAAACATAACAAATCACCTGGAAATGACGGTCTTTCTTCGGAGTTTTACTATACTTTTTGGCCAGATATTGGAGATTTAGTAAAAGATGCTTTAAATGAAACATATTGGTCCGGGGAATTGGCTTCGTCGCAAAAACAAGCAGTTATTACGTTAATCGCTAAAGATGGGAAAGATCCTCTTTTATTGAAAAATTATAGACCTATATCACTTCTTAACGTAGATTATAAAATTTTAACAAAAATTTTGGCTAAGCGAATCAAGGAAATACTTAATGAAATTGTTGTGGGGGATCAGGTGGGTTACATACAAGGTAGAAATATTGGTGAAGCCATTCGTACTATAGATGATGTCATTTTTCATACGTCCCATTTTAATCTACCTGGCTTTTTGTTTGCCATAGATTTTGAGAAGGCCTTTGACTCGTTATCACATCATTTTCTTCAAAAGGCTCTGACTGCTTTTGGTTTTGGTCCATCCTTTCAGAGATGGGTCAAAGTTTTGTATACTGATACTTTAAGTTGCGTTTTAAATGAAGGAAATTCCACCGGCTATTTTGAAATAAAAAGGGGGGTAAGGCAGGGGGATCCGCTTAGTCCTTACCTCTTCATTTTGTGTATTGAAGTAATGGCTCATAAATTACGAAAAGATAATCTGATTGAAGGAATTAAATTTGGAGATGAGGAAATTAAATTAGCTCTTTATGCAGATGACATGACAATTTTTGCTCGTAATGTACAATCAGTGGATAGGCTAAAAGTTCTATTTGCAGATTTTGAAAAACTTTCTGGATTAAAAATCAATAATGACAAAACTAAAGTATTAAAATTAGGTTCATGCCAACATTTGCATTATGACTTCTCCTTCGGCGAGACCGTGGATTTTCTTAAAGTTTTAGGAGTATTTTTCACCTTAGATGAACATAAGAAAGAAGATCTTAATTATAAAGAAATCTTAAGCAAAATTAAAACACTCTTGAACTTTTGGAAGCTAAGAGATATAACGCTCATGGGGAAAATTCAACTACTGAAGGTGCATATCTATTCTAAAGTCCTCTTCCGAGCGTCTCTTACTCCTGTTCCTAAGTGGGTTTATGAGTCATTGGATAAATTAACTTTTGATTTTTTATGGAAAGGTAAGAAAGACAAAATTAATAGGAATACAATGTTTTTAGACTATAAGCAAGGGGGATTAAAGATGTTAAACTTCCCTGTACAGGTAAAGGCACAGCGAATAATGTGGATTAAAAGACTTTTAAATAAAGATGAAGATATGAAATGGAAACGGTACTTTAATTTTGCCACTAAACATTTGGGTGGAGATTTGTTATTTTCATGTGACTATATACCAGGTTTATTGAAAGTAACAGCTTCCAAATTTTACATGGACTTATTAGAAGAGTGGGTAAATATAAGACATACTAGAAGTACAGAGTTTGGGAAAGTGGTGATTTTTAATAATAAGCTTGTTCGATATAAAGGGAGTTGTATATTTGATAAGATTCTATACGATAAAGGGGTTTATAGACTGCATCATATTTTGGACAATAACGGTAAACTAAAATGTGATACACATTTTCTTAATTTGAATTTAGATGCAAATGATCTTGAAAAGATTAAGCATATTTATGCCTGTTTACCTGTTAGTTGGAAGAACAATAGTGAAATGAATGCAAAGCATAACTCTGGAATCAATTTCAATTTGGGTAAGAAAATGACTAATTTGATGTTTTTAAAATCAAAAGAAATATACGAACAGCTGTTATATAAAAATGAAATTAAACCTTCCATTTTTGACAGAATTAGAACGAATTATGATCTTACCAATAAGGAAATAGAAAGTATATTTTTAAGACTAAGATATTGCACACTGAATAGTCGATTAAGGGAGTTCCAGTATAAACTCTTGCATAATATTTTATACACTAACCACCACCTTTTCCGTTTTGGTCTTATTTCGACCAATTTATGCTCATTTTGTGAAAGGGAAGTAGAAACATATGAACATCTATTTTATACTTGTGAATTTTCAAAATCACTTTGGGATCTATGTGCAAGAAGTTTAAATTTTGAAATAGATAAATTTAGTTGGCAGGAAATTCTTTTCGGGAAGCAGGAGAAAAGTAAAGGTAAATATCAATTAATTAATCATGTCTTGATTTTAGTTAAATATCTTATTTACAAAAACCGAGAATTAAAAAAACCTCCTTCATTGATTGAAATAAAAAATAGTATTAGGGAGGATCAAAGAGAAGAAAAGAAATTAGCAACAAAGAGGGGGACTCTTACAATCCATTTCTGTAAATGGGAAAACTTAAATTATATTAGACCATATACTGGAGCCCAGAGCCAGTTCTCCACCGGATAGGGGATGGGGGTGTTCAAGGGTGGGTTGGGGGGGGGGGGGGAATGACAAGGGCTGAGAAAAAAAGAAAAAAAATCATAATCCTTTTTTCTTTTATCCTTTTTTCTCTCTGATCATGTCATATTTTGTTAATATTTCATTTTGTAATTGCTGAAACGCATTAGTATATTAATTTCTAGTATTTTTGAAGTTTGATGTATAAGTTGTAAAATTATATTGTAATGGATTTATTGTATAATTTATAATTATGTTTCAAATAGTTTGTACAAAGTATGTATAATGATTTGAGAGAATATAATAAAACATTCTTTAAAAAAAAAAGTTTTGCGTAAATTTACTTAAAGAAAATCGCTGCAAAGAAAATAAGTGATTTTACTTAAAACTGAAAAAAGTTACAAACTGAATACTTGAGAAAATTAAGGAAGTCGTTATAACATAAATCAATTCAGTAAATACCGAGGCATTTTTTTAATTTACCAATGATATAGCATTCGATCTCTTTAATACGACATCGGGTGATATCATTTCCTAACTTCAACGTGTTTAACACCGTCCATTTTCTTTTGTATGTAGTTGGTTTGCATTTTTAAAACCTCTACGAACTAACATAAATAAAATGTTGGGTAGAGAGAGAGAGGGGAAGGGGGTATATATAAGGGGGAGACCCAATGTACACGCGTGAATGAAACCTGAGTGCGTCGAAGTTCATATAACATAGAGTTATTTACGAGAAAGCCAAAAAAATCGATAATGCTTTGATTATCATCTCACGCCGTTTAACGTTTGAATACATTGCTGGCATCAATGAGCACCGTGTATTCAAAAGAATGATTACTTAGGTCTCTGTTGAATAGAATGAGAGAGACTTCTGACCCTGGGCGCGTTAATCTCGAAAACAATGGACTGTCTTTTCACTGTTAATACATGCACGTTTCACTTCGGTCAATCAAAGGTTAATTTTATTTCGACTCTTCAACCTTAATGGCAGCACTTTTGTTTGTCAGGCCTAATTGCTTCAGATTATTTTCTATTATAAGAAAGAGACACTGAAGGCAAGATGGGGAGGGGCGATGGAAAGATAGGAACAAACTGAACGGAGAACAAGGATGATCAAATGTTTGTAAAGGCCACCGCCCATGCACTTTACGGCTGTTTTATGTGACCAGATTTTTCAAGTAAAACGTAGTAAGACACTATTATCTAAACCATACAGTTTTTTTAAATCCATTAATATGCAACCCTCAAAATGAAATGAAATCCAGAATATAATCGTTATAACGTCGTAGCAATCGTACAATCGATGACGATTTTACCTTTAATCCGAAATAATTGCGTGCAATTATTTAAATTTTCATTATGAGTAACTGAACAATAATTTTGAACCTCAATTAGTAAACTTTCAGGAAATGAGCAAAATGCAATGTTTCCATCATTCCGTATACCAGTCGATCGCAACGTGAGCAAAGGCCTTTCAAGAACCAGCATTACACCGGTGTATTCAAATTATGAATCCTTTATGAACAAAAAAAAAAACCCAAATAATTATTGCACCGATATGGTGCTTTGAGGATGCAATGCCTTATAATATTTTATTATGTTTTTGAATTTGCATAAAAAAATCATTTTTTCCAATCGAAATTGTCGATATTGCGATGTATTAATTGTTTACATATATTTGCTTTTTTGCGACAGTTAACATAAAACATTAAGCCGTAAATCCGACGAATGAATAAGTCAAGACAATCTTACAATATTGGAGAGAAAAAGAAAATGATAAAAGAAATTGTCATGCCAATACCAGCAGCGGATCCAGCCTTCTCCAGGGGGGGGGGAGTTCTAGCCATGTCGGATTGGCCGATCTAAACTGACTTTTTTGTTGTTTATTTGAAGGGTTAGTCCTGTTAGTCACTTCTTAGCTTTATAATATAAATCAACATAAGTATATAATCTCATATTTCAAATATTGCGAGCGCGAGCTATTTTTCAAATTTTATCTATTTTGTCCCAAAATTTGTTTGTGATCCTGAACAAAATTTTCAGATCAGAGCGTTACATATTTCAACAATCAAATAATGTGAGCGCAAAGCGCGAGCTGATTTTTTTTTTACGTTTCTCCCTGAAGAATGGAAATTCTAAGCACTTATTGTAATCGTAAACAGGATAGGTAATTGATGCGAGCGCAAAGCAAGCGGGTAAAACATCGAGATTTAGACCTAAAACTGGATAATCTATTATGTTTTGCAAATCATGAAGAGGATGAGTGCTTGGTAGCCTTCCTACAGTAATAATGCGTGTCCAAAACGCAAGTACGAAATTTTTGGTGTTCGGATCTAAAACTTGACAATATTTTTAACACAGAACATGCTGCGTATCTCAATAGACATGAGGGCGCGTGTTTCAGATTACACCTAGAATCTGGGCATTCTTTATACATTTTTATCATGAAATCGATGAGGCGAACGAGAACCATAATCTTAAGATATTGGATATTCCGACCTGAAAAATTGTGAATTTAAGCCCTATATTTCAAGCACTTTGTAGGAAAATTGTGAGATGGACATAATATAATTTTTTTACATAAAAAATTCAACGTAGGAAATAAATGAACGGAAATCGAATCTATACAGAAAGAAATGAACCAATAATAATAATAATAATCCGCATTTATCTGGAACTTAGCGCTTTAAACATAATGATATCATTACCCCGGTCATCGGATCCTGCCATGCTCGCATACGATGTATGCACCTTCTCCACTCCGTGGAGAGCATTAAAAGAATTCCAAACTTGAATCCATTAATAACGATAGTATCGATATAAAGAGCAGCTCAGACGTAGCCTTAGTCACAAAATAGTATAATTGTCAAATCTAAAATTAAGATAAGACTGTAATT
Source organism: Lytechinus variegatus (assembly GCF_018143015.1). NCBI lineage: Eukaryota > Metazoa > Echinodermata > Echinoidea > Temnopleuroida > Toxopneustidae > Lytechinus > Lytechinus variegatus. Next base: position 19,411,324 of record NC_054747.1, on the reverse strand, counting down.
ATTGTGATATGAATTGAAAAACACATCTAAGAAAACTAATAGAGGTAAAATATGCATCTTATATACTTATAACATGAAGCATTCAATTCCCGAGAAAAGGAAGTTATGAATAATTAATTTAATTACAAAAAATCGCATGTGGACGCTCAAGATAATGATTTATCTCCGATTTAGTTGAGAAACTGGCCCCAGGATACATTTGTAACAAGCAGGTGGAATGGCAGATCTATACGGCAGGACGCGGGAGGCATGACGGATTAGAGCAATAGGTCACAAGCTGCAGGCGGAATGGTGGATTAACTTGGAAAAAATTGGCGCGGCAGCGCGCAGGGGGCATGGCGGATTATATTTTGGAACGACCGGTGGTAGGCTGCAGGGGGAATGGTGGATTAATTTATAGAGATTAATAGCGGCAGCACGCAGTGGGCATGACGGATTATGTTTAAGAGTGATGACCGCCTGCAGGGGGCATGGGGTTCGTAATTGGGGCGTGCTTTAGGGATAGCCTGCAGGGGTAATGCTGTGATATTTTTGCTCTCATCCCTAAGTCCAAAGTCTTTATTCCAGACCTTGTCGTTTCAAAAATCATGATATGAATCCAAAATCTTTTTTCCAGATCCGGTGTTTAAAAAAATCATGATATAAATCCAAAGTCCTTATTCCAGACCCGGTTGTTTAAAATATTATAATATAAATCCAAAGTCTTCATTCCAGACCCGGTTGTTTAAAAAATTATAATATGAGCCCAAAGTCTTTATTCCAGACCCGGTTGTTTCAAAAATAATAATATGAGCCCAAAGTCTTTATTCCAGACCCGGTTGTTTCAACAATTATAATATAAATCCAAAGTCTTTTTCCAGACCCTGTTGTTTCAAAAATTATAATATAAATCAAAAGTCTTTATTCCAGACCCGGTTGTTTAAAAAATAATAATATAAGTCCAAAGTCTTTATTCCAGACCTTGTTGTTTCAAAAATCATGATATGAATCCAAAATCTTTTTTCCAGACCCGGGTGTTTAAAAAAATCATGATATAAATCCAAAGTCTTTTTTCCAGACCCGGTTATTTCAAAAATTATAATTTTAGTCCCAAATGAGATACATTAATGATATTCCAGTTGAATAAAAATGAGAATCGAGCTTAGTCTTTTCTCCAGACGCTAATGGTAAATTGAGAATCAAGCATAGTCTTTGCTCCAGACCCGGTAACTAAAAGCTGAAACTTTACAGTAATGTGTTTATATGGCACAAAAATGCGAATTTTTATAATTTATTATAATATAAGTCCAAAGTCCAAAGTCTTTTTTCCAGACCCATTTATTTCAAAAATTATGATAATTATAAAACAAAGACCCACGATCCTGTTTATGTTGAATAACATGGAAATGTAGCGTAGTCTTTCCGTCAGACCCAGTTATAAAAGTCATTAAAAGCACAACAACAACAACAAAACAAAGACCCTGCAACCATTAAAGGTCAAGTCCTCTTCAGAAAAATGTTGATTTGAATCAATAGAGAAAAATCAGACAAGCACAATGCTGAAAATTTCATCAAAATTGGATGTAAAATAAGAACGTTATGACATTTCAAAGTTTTGTTTATTTTTAACAATATATGAACGAGCCAGCTACATCCAAATGAGAGAGTCGATGATGTCACTCACTCACTCTTTCTTTTGGTTTTCATTCTTTGAATTATACATTATTTCAATTTTTACGAATTTGACGATTAGGACCTCCTTGCCTAAAGCACAAAATGTTAAAATAATAAATTTCCACGTGTTGCAGGGAGGAAAGAAACTTCATTTCACATGACAATGACGAGAAAATAAAACTATTTCATATTTCATTTAAGAAAATACAAAAGAAATAGTGAGTGAGTGATGTCATCAGTTCCTCATTTGCATATCGACCGAGATGTGCATATAACTGTTTTGTGAAATGAAGCGAAACATGAAAATGCCATCACTTTCTTATTTTTCATCCGATTTTGATGAAATTTTCAGGGTTATGCTTGTTGAATTTTTCTCTTTTTATTCATATCAAGTTTTTGTTGGGGTGGACTTGTCCTTTAAAACAAAGATATCAGTAAACAATAGGGGGATTACTTCCCGAAAACGATAAAGTTGTTGATTGACGATCTATGATATATTATATAAAAGAAAAACATTCTAACAAGAGGGGATAACCATTCCATTCCATGTTTTTATTTGGCAATAAGTGATGATTGACTATTTTTGCCACCCACTGTATGAGAAGTAGGGTAACAATTTTATTTAATATTACATTTATTACTTCTTTTTGTCAACATCAAATCTTAACCTAAGGTTAAGTTTTTGAAATGACATCATAACTTAGAAAGTATAAAGAACCTAGTTCTTATACTTGGCCATGAGGTTAATCAAGTATTACTTAACATCCTATTAGAGTTTCACGTCACATGACCAAGGTCAAAGGTCATTTAGGGTCAATGAACTTAGACCATGTTGGGGGAATCAACATCAAAATCTTAACCTGAGGTTAAGATTTTGAAATATCATCATAACTTAAAAAATATATAGACCTAGTTCATTAAACTTGGACATAAGGTTAATCAAGTATCACCAAACATCCTGCATGAGTTTTACGTCACATGACCAAGGTCAAAGGTCATTTAGGGTCAATGAACTTTGGCCGATTTGGGGGTATCTGATGAATTACAATCAAAACTTAAAAAGGTTTTGGATCTGATTAATGAAACTTGGACATAATAGTAATCAAGTATCACTGAACATCCTGGGCAAGTTTCAGGTCACATGGTCAAGGTCAAAGGTCATTTAGGGTCAATGAACTTTGGCCGAATTGTTTTTTTTTTGTTGTTGAATTACCATCATAACTTTGAAAGTATGTTGGTCTAGTTCATAAAACTTGGACATAAGAGTAATCAAGTATCACTGAACATCCTGTGTGCATTTTAGGTCACATGACCAAGGTCAAAGGTCAATGAACTTTGGCGATAATGGGGGTATCTGTTGAATTACCATCATAACTTTGCAAGTTTATTGATCTGACTTTTGAAACTTGGGCATAAGAGTAATAAAGTATCACTGAATATCCTGTGCAAGTTTCAGGTCACATGATCAAGGTCAAAGGTCATGTGAGGTCAATGAATTTTGGCCACATTGGGGGTATTTGTTGAATTACCATCCTATCTCTGTAAGTGCATTGGTCTAGTTCACAAAACGTGGAAATAAGAGTAACCAAGTATCACTTAACATCTTGTGCGAGTAATAGTAGTTTTCAAAGTCAGCATTGCTGCTATGTTGAATTGCGTGATGCAGGTGAGACGGTCAGAGGCATTCCACTTGTTTATTATTATTATTTCTTGTATATTCATTCCTTTTTATGAAAAAAAAACACAAAACCTTTAAATACATATAAAACAAAAAACTGAGGAATAAGATATCAGCACACAATATGGGGATTACTTCCCGTAAACGATAGGGTTGTTGATCGACGATCTATGAGATATTATATAAAAGAAAATCATTCTAACAAGGGGGGGGTAAAGTTTTAACAAGTTCTTCGGTACTTTAAATTTTCAGTGTACCAAGCACCATTTGTAATATATTCAGCTTTTTTTTATTAGTTACAATTCTAATAATGTCAGTGGCCTAAGATATATTTTCTGGGGTTATATTGACCCGTTAAGTAAAGAGAGAGAGAGAGAGAGAGAGAAAGGACGTATGTGATCAAGAAGTGATAAGATAGGAAAACAAGTGGAATGCCTCTGGCCGTCTCACCTGCATCACGCGGTTCAATATAGCAGCAGTGCTGACTTTGAATACTACTCTAACTCGCACAAGATGTTCAGTGATACATGGTTACTCTTATGTCCACTTTTTATGAACTAGACCAATAAACTTACAGAGATATGATGGTTATTCACCAAAAAACCCCAACATGGCCAAAGTTCATTGACCTTACATGACCTTTGACCATGATCATGTGACCTGAAACTCAAACAGGATATTCAGTGATACTCGATTACTCTTATGTACAAGTTTCATGAATCAGATCCATAAACTTTCAAAGTTATGATGGTAATTCAACAGATACACCCAATTCGGCCAAAGTTCATTGACCTTTGACCTTGGTCATGTGACCTGAAACATGCACAGGATGTTCAGTGATACTTGATTACTCTAATGTCCAAGTTTAATGAACTAGCCCAATAAACTTCCAAAGTTATGATGGTAATTCAACAGATACCCCCGATTCGGCCAAAGTTCATTGACCCTAATGACCTTTGACCTTAATCATGAGACCTGAAACTTGCACAAAATTTTCAGTGATGCTTGATTACTATTATGTCCAAGTTTCATGAATCAGATCCATAAACTTTCAAAGTTATGATGGGAATTCAACAGATATCCCCAATTCGGCCAAAGTTCATTGACCCTAAATGACCTTTGACCTTGGTCATGTGACGTGAAACTCATGCAGGATGTTCAGTGATACTTGATTAACCTTATGTCCAAGTTTCATGAACTAGGTCCATATATTTTCTAAGTTATGATGACATTTCAAAAACTTAACCACAGGTTAAGATTTCGATGTTGATTCCTCCAACATGGTCTAAGTTCATTGACCCTAAATGACCTTTGACCTTGGTCATGTGACATGAAACTCTAATAGGATGTTCAGTAATACTTGATTAACCTTATGGCCAAGTTTCATGAACTAGGTCCATATACTTTCTAAGTTATGATGTCATTTCAAAAACTTAACCTCAGGTTAAGATTTGATGTTGACGCCGCCGCCGCCGCCGCCGTCGCCGCCGCCGTCGCCGCCGCCGTCGGAAAAGCGGCGCCTATAGTCTCACTTTGCTTCGCAGGTGAGACAAAAACTGATTTGAAATGACTGAAAGAGAGACAGGCAAAGAAAGAAGAGCCCCCTCCCACACCCGTACCAGAGTTACGGAGTTAGGCTGTCCCGTCGGTGGATTCAGGTCCATCAACATCTTGAGGTTTAATCTTTCCAGGGGGCAAACGTGTGTGGGTGTGTGTGTGTTTGAGTTTTGTCAGACGTGTCTCAATCAGATATGATTATTTACGTCTGGGACCGACCTTTAACGTCACCATCCGAAAGACGTGACCAGGGCTCGAACCTCGAACCTCTGCATCAATTTGTAACTTCCCCACATAGCTTGGATTACAGGCGCACAACGCCCAGTCTTTAAATATGGTGTAGTCTTTGCTCTAGACCCATGCAGTTATTTCAAAATAAGAAATTATTAGAAACGATAAACAGACAAACTATATTAACAAAGACGGCACAATATCATTGATGTAGAATAACGTTGTTGTTGTTGTTGTTATTTTGGGTTTTTAAGGCGCGTACCATTCAGATCTGAATATTTACACCTTTTATTAATTTGACGTTTTTGTGGTATTCAATTCAATTCAATTTTATTTATTTCACTTCCATCAAACAAAAGCAAGTTGTATACCAACTTACGGTATATGCCTTATCACAGGGTTTTATAGTTTTGGGAGATGCTGGTGTCTAAGTTTTTAGATTAATCTTTTGCTTAATTTGTATTTTAAGAGAACTGGATGTGGGGTAAAGACAACTCTCTAAACCCAAGCATTTTAACTGGGTATAATTTTAAAGATTGGTCTCAGCTTTGATTTTTTTCAATATTTGTTTATCTTATAAACAGCTATGTCTAGACGAAAGTCTAAGCATAATAATAATATTAACTGGGCGTTGTGGCGTGCGCCTGTAATCCAAGCTGTGTGGAAGTTACAAATTGATGCAGAGATTCGAGATTCGAGGTTCGAGCCCTGGTCACGTCTTTCGGATGGTGACGTTAAAGGTCGGTCCCAGACGTAAATAATCATATCTGATTGATACACGTCTGACAAAACTCAAACACACACACACACACAAAGTTATTCAACAGGAATAAGAATATGACAAAGTCTTGTGTTTTTAAGATTGTTTGAATTAATTTGTAAATGACTGGGTCTGGAATAGAGACAACGCTCTAAACACGTGCTTTTGTACTTGGTCTTAATTTGGAGGATTGTTGGTTCTTAGATTCGTTGTTGGGGGTTGGGTTTTATTGTTTTTTTATTCTTGAAATAATTGTGTCTGGAGGAAAGTCTACAATCGATCTCCATGTTATTCCACAGTAGTTAGATTATTGGGTATTTGTTTTAGACAATTTTATTTTTAAATAATAACCAAGTCTGGATAATGGACGTTTTCTTTGCAAATGCATAATTACAATGTTTTGTAGGGGTCTTAGTATTATTATACAAAAGAATCTGGGTGTGGGGTACAGACATATTTTTTACTGGGTGTGAATTTTAAAAATTGGTTTTAGATTTGATTTTCTTTTTTAATTCATTTCTTGGATAACCTGGTCTGGAGGAAAGAGTACGTTTTACAACTCATGTTATTCCAAGAGAATATGATAGGGTCTTATGTTAGAAGATTTTTTTTCGTAATTTTTGTAATGATTAGGTCTGGAATAAAGACAACATTCTAAACCTCTTTTTGAAAACATGTTCTTAGGTTCAAGGATTGTTTGGTATTAGATTTGGAGTTATTTATATTTTTACTCTTAGCCTTATTTTGAAAAACAAATGACTGGGTCTGGCTGAAAGACTACGCTATATGTCCATGTTATCCAGCATTAATAAGATTATGGGGTCTTTATACGGTTTTTGTTGTTGTTGTATTGTTATTTACAATTATTGAAACAACCGGGTCTGGTGAAAAGACTTTGGACTTATATTATCATTTTTGAAACAATCGGGTCTGGAATAAAGACTTTAGGCTCATATGATTATTTTTTAAACAACCGGGTCTGGAATAAAGACTTTGTACTTATATTATAATTTTTGAAACAACCGGGTCTGGAATAAAGACTTTAGGCTCATATGATTATTTTTTAAACAACCGGGTCTGGAATAAAGACTTTGGGCTCATATTATTATTTTTTAAACAACCGGGTCTGGAATACAGACTTTGGATTTGTATTATAATTTTTGAAACATCCGGGTCTGAAAAAAGACTTTGGATTTATATTATAACTTTTGAAACAACAGGGTCTGGAAAAAGACTTTGGATTTGTATTAAATATTTGAAACAACCGGGTCTGGTGAAAAGACTTTGGACTTATATTATCACTTTTGAAACAACCGGGTCTGGAGAAAAGACTTTGGACTTATATTATCATTTTTGAAACAATCGGGTCTGGAATAAAGACTTTGGACTTATATTATTATTTTTTAAACAACCGGGTCTGGAATAAAGACTTTGGATTTATATTATAATTTTTGAAACAACAGGGTCTGGAAAAAGACTTTGGATTTATATTATAATTTTTAAACAACCGGGTCTGGAGAAAAGACTTTGGACTTATATTATCATTTTTGAAACAATCGGGTCTGGAATAAAGACTTTAGGCTCATATGATTATTCTTTAAACAACCGGGTCTGGAATAAAGACTTTGTACTTATATTATAATTTTTGAAACAACCGGGTCTGGAATAAAGACTTTGGATTTATATTATAATTTTTGAAACAACCGGGTCTGGAATAAAGACTTTGGATTTATATTATAATTTGTTAATCAACCGGATCAGGAAAAGAGACTTTGCACTTTTGTGCTATATGAACGCATTACTATACGATTTTAGTTCAGAACGGATTTGCCAAAAATCCCTTCAAATTTATTACATTTGTGGGTAAAGTCATTATTACATTTGTGGGCGATCAAAAATTATTACATTTGTGGGTAAAGTGCATTATTACATTTGTGGGTGAAATTATTACATTTGTGGGTAAAGTGTTATTACATTTGTGGGCGTTATTACATTTGTGGGTAAAGTGTTATTACATTTGTGGGCGTTATTACATTTGTGGGTGCAACACACCCCCCCCCCCCACTCCCTTGATTTTTTTGGTTGATACCATTTTTTTTCAGAGATTGAATTGAACATGAATGGCGTTTTTCGGTGGATTTTATGGTGCTAATGATTTTTTTTGGTGGCATCACTTTCATGTTAGACATGTAATATCCGGAATCAGGACAACTACTCCCCCCCCTCGGACAACTACCCCGGACAATTACCCCCCCCCCCCGAGAACAATTACCCCCCCCCCCCCCCTTGGAAACTGAAAGATGAGGGCACACCCCACAAGATAACCTGGAGAATCGTACGCCATGCACAACCCTACTCTCCACTCACAAAACGCTGCAACCTCTGCCTCTGGGATAAATACTTCAACATCACCGCAAACAAAAACAACAATTTGAACTCTCGAACTGAACTCATATCTACCTGTAGACATAATAGTCCGGCGGCTGGGGGAATTCATTCAGCTGATCGGGTACATAAGGTTTGATGGTCCCAACATGTTGGCATGATATCAGTGGTCAAGAAAATGTGTTGCTGCCGGGTCATATCCTGTAGGGAAGGCCCAGAGGACCCCATTTTTTGTCGGCCATCTTGGATTTATCATGAAAATCAATTACTTTCATATTTTTGCACAACAATAGAAAAATATTAAATGAATACGCATTTCACAATGATTTAGACGGTAGAAATCTATTTCAATCGTTTTCTGGACAGCCCGGTTAACATTTATTGAAAACTATAAGAATTCATGCCAAATTTTCCATGTTTTTAGGCAAAAAATTTGCATTTGCATTAATATATTTATGTTTTGTCACTAACATCAACAATAAATGAAAAATATCAGCATTCAACATAGAAGAGAATATATTAACGAGAACATTGATATGCTTCATGACAGTATTTATGTCTTAACTTGCTAAGATATAGGGAAAATACTTCCAAATGTATTCCCTGTTATTGCGATAAACTGGCACCAAAAAGCAACCTCCGTCATAGTCACACTACAGATACCGATTTAAATGCGCTCGCTAGCTTGCCTTTCATAAGAGTACAATAGACTCAATCGGTCTTGCCTCGCCTTTGTTGGTGTGACTAGCACGCATAAATGCATGTAATGAGCATCGCGATAGAAAAAAGTCTATATAACATATATGGAAATGAGGGCAAAAGGCGGTTTTTACATATTAAAGCAACTTTCATGTTAATGAAACCTCTTGGAAAGTTAGAGGAGGGATTGCTCTGCATGTCGCAAGCAATTACATTCGGACACCTTAAAACATAGTCCCACAAGAGCCTGTCGAAAGTACCCCCAGCCTTATCCGAAGCTTGACTGTTACAATATCTTGCCTTTTGGAGCCCTCAATGTGGCAAAATGATGCTTCTGTTAAGTAAAAAAAAAAAATCTTAAAATCACTTGCAGACGGAAGAGTAGGCTTTTCACTATCAGCTACATTTAAAATGAGGGCACAACAACTGCCGCAAAGAACGCAGTATCCCACAGTGTGAAACACAGTGTGAAATCATCTTCACACTGTTACATTGGAGCGTTTTAACATTGTGAATCACATCTTCACATTGTGAGCGAGTAAATTCGCACTGTGAAATAAAACATCAATAATGTGATAAACCACACTGTGGAGGTGTCCACAATGTGAAATCATCTTCACACTGTTAAATTGGAGCGTTTTAACATTGTGAATCACATCTTCACATTGTGAGCGAGTAAATTCGCACTGTGAAATAAAACATCACTAATGTGATAAACCACACTGTGGAGGTGTCCACAATGTGAAATCCTCTTCACACTGTTAAATTGGAGCGTTTTAACATTGTGAATCACATCTTCACATTGTGAACGAGCAAATTCGCACTGTGAAATCAAACATCACTAATGTGATAAACCACACTGTGGAGGTGTCCACAATGTGAAATCATCTTCACACTGTTAAATTGGAGCGTTTTAACATTGTGAATCACATCTTCACATTGTGAACGAGCAAATTCGCACTGTGAAATCAAACATCACTAATGTGATAAACCACACTGTGGAGGTGTCCACAATGTGAAATCATCTTCACACTGTTAAATTGGAGCGTTTTAACATTGTGAATCACATCTTCACAGAGTCGACTATGTGAACACACTGTGGGACACTGTGTTCTTTCCAGCAGGCGTGCGCGCGCCTCCCCTGTGAGGGGGCTGCCCCAAGTCAACCACCCCCTTTTTGGTATTTTGCCAATTTCTTGGAAAGTTCGTCATTTCGGAGCCACATTGATTAAAAAAAAGTGTTTCTACTATGTAGTGAAACCACTTTCATTGTTTTAAACCACTTGGAGACAAAAGAATAGACTTTCTTCTATCTGCTACATATAAAGATTTACATTTAAATCGAAGCCACCCCATCAGTGGGATGACGAAAAACCGTCCCCCTTTTCCGTATTTTGCAAATTCATGGAATACTGTCATGAAGCATATCAATGTTCTCGTTAAAGTATTCTCTTTCGTGTTGAATGCTGATATTTTTCATTAATTGGTGATATCAATAACAAAACAGAAAGTTATCAATGCGCATGCAAATTTTTGCCTAAAAACATGGAAAATTTGGCATAAATTCTTATTTTTTCGAAAAATATTAACCGGACTGTCCAGAAAACGATTACAATCGATCTCTACTCTCTAAATCATTTTGAAAAGTGTATTATTTTCCATTGTTTGTGCAAAAATATGAAAATAATTGATTTTCATGAAAATCCAAGATGGCCGACAAAAATAGGGTCATCTGGGCCTTCCGTACATGATATGACCCGGCAGCAACACATTTTCTTGACCACTGATATCATGCCAACATGTTGGAACCATCAAACCTTATGTACCCGATCAGCTGAATAAACTCTCCCAGCCCCCGGACTATAAGAAAAAGTTCCTCCTTCCTGGATAGTGATAGCCCCACCAGCCCTCCATCCCCCCCTCACTTGTAACCATGTAGTAATGACACCTAAGAACCCCCTATGTAATAAACAATACACAGTCATGTACCCCTTCAGTTACCCCATTAAACAATACTTAATAGAAATAAATGCTCTGTCAACCAAATGTTATACCCTAATGCACACGCTCAGTATACTTTATTCTGTCTCAAAAATTGTGTTCTTCATACTATCAGTCGCTGATGATCCTTCGGGTGAAACAGTCTGTACGACCAGCTCAGTTAAGCATCCAACCAATAAATTATTAATACTCAGCTCCTACACAGTCGAGCACTATTAGATATTGCAGTATATCACTACTTACTTACTTATATATATACATGTATACACACAGTATATATATATATATGTATGTATGCTGTCCCCTGGATAACTCTTTTCTATCATTTTTATGCCATGAAGCATCTACCATTTGTAAGTGCACTTAAGTTGGTTTTTTTACGAAATACTGTTTGTTTTTTGTTTATCTGCTTATATTCCTTGAATTTGTATATTTGTTTTTTATTATTTTTTTTTTGGCTTTGAAAAAAAAATTTACATCTGATTTTGATGAAATTTTCAGCATTGTGCTTGTCTGATCTTTCTCTATTGATTCAAATCAACATTTTTCTGAGATGGACTTGACCTTTAAATTACAGAATGCAATTTCTTTATTTTAAAAATCGAGTCGTCTCGGGTCGCATATTGTGCTCTGGGCTGAAGAGTATGTTTTTGCATGTGTTCGTGGGTGGGTGGGATTGTGTGTGTTTGGACGTATGTGGGTGGGTGTGTATGTGCGTGTGAGAGAGATAAAGAATAGAGTGAGAGGGGTTCTTAAAGATAACAGTTGTGGTAACGATCTCAAAATGAGTTCGAACAGAATACAATAAAATGACCAACCAAGTGTAATATGTGCCAAATGGCTCTTCAAAGAAAAATAATAATAATAATGATAATAATAGCAAATTTTTATAAAACGCTTTTACCAGAATGGCTCAAAGCGCGTCACAGCATATTATTACCCCGGTCATGGATTCATTTCAATCCCGCACGAAAAGTGCGCAATTGCATTCATCGCAGCCTCATTATGGCGCTGGCAAAATCAAACATACAATATCTTTCGCATCCTACCGGGTTCCCATTTAGCACCTGGGTCGAGAGTGGCAAATTGTGTTTTAACGCCTTGGAAAAGGACGCTAGACCGCTAGAAAAAAATGTGTAATTGCTGAGAAATTAGCAAAATAAGCACGAAATTCCATGAATATGGCATTTTTCCCAAAAGATATTAAAACACTATCACATAATGCCCTTTTGTGTTTGTTATCATCAGAATTATCTGTTTTCCGCAAAGATTTCATGATTTCAGAACGAATACGTTTATTTCAACGTACCAGGTGTGTGTTTCATCAACATTTTCATCCGAGAAGTTGTCTGATTTGGCATCTTTCTCTGATGTTGATTGGCTGAGAGGTACTGTTACAATGGTAACTGTCGGATAAAGGGGGACTTGTCGGATAAAACGTCCGACAAGTCCTTTCATGAAACGCCCCCCCCCCCCCCCCGAACTAGATCGGCATTTCTCATGAAATAATGTTTGCTGCAACTACTTTCTTTTAGCTTTAAATAAAGATTCGCGACTCACCAAATACAATTGACTTTGCCTCTTCCAGATATCCCGCTTCTTTCAAATCATTCGCCATTTCCAGTCTCTCTTCAAAGCCCTTTCTGGCGGCAGATTTCATCTCGAGTAGCAATTTTCCTGTACCTTGCTTTAGAACCTTTGGTTCAAGTTCATGTTTGTAGCGAGTTAGTTCTTTGTCACTGATGTTGAGTGCTTTGGCAAAGGGATAAACGTCTGATAGGACAAGATGAGAAGCTAATTCAACGACCTCGACATCGTATATTTTGTATTCTCTTCTTTTTGCAAGAAGGCACGCTAGAAAAGGAAATAATGATACCAATATACTTGCTTATATAGAGTTTATCACTTATTCTATCAGAATTCTCCAACGCAGGGGGAGGCAATTCCATTGACGAGTGGATACCAGGCGCGACCAAAGAAACGCATAAAAAGGAAAGTCTTTTTCAAGACTGGTACCACGGTATTAAATACACTAAAATAATGAAAAACTGTATATATTTTGCTAGAAAAGCTTCACGTTTACGGTCAAATTTGCGAGGGAGTAAAGAGACTCAGCCAACACAATAACTATTTACGGTCCGATTTGAGCAAGCGGTGTGGAAGTGGGGCGGTACTAAACCCAATGAAAGTAACGTAAAGCCGACGTCTGTGGATAACAACTACAATATCGCTATACTTGTTTAGGGGTCGTCAGTTCAGGAAATAATTGTCAAGGGTACCATTTTGTTTCCAATACTTGTAAAGGGGAGGGTTTCACACGTAATAAAAAACTTTAGGGTCCTTTTGAATCCCCAGGTTCGCGCATGGTGTCAACTCGCCAATGGAAGTACCCCCCCCCCCCCGCGTCTCAAAGCGATCTCATGCAATAAATAAAAGTGATACATGAACTTTGTTAACGCTGAAATGACGTAAATAACCCCGAAATATAGAGACAAACGAGAAATTGTTCCACACTGTGCTGCTTTTAATCCAAGTAAGCTGCTAGGGTACCGAGTTAGATTAATACAGCTTCAAGCGCCTTTATAGTACAGTAATAGTCAACTTTATAAAGAGCAAAATCGAAGTATTATTAATTCGTTTTGCTCTTTGAAGTTGATTGTATTGTATGTGTCGGAGGAGTAAGACAAACGATCGTTTTACTAAAAAGAAAGAGACAAATTGCATTAATAAAATGAATAAAATGTGCTCATTGATACATGACGACGAACCATTCTAATTTTCACATACCGTAAGTCAGCGGAAGTGGGAACATTATACTTGTCAAATTTAAGAATTTACGCAGCCAAAATTCCATTTCATGCTTGGTTCATAAATATCAGACCTCAATGAGGCATACTTAGGCCTTTGTCAAAAAAAATCGCTGTTCTATTTTCAGTTTCTTCAGCACAATACTTTCTTGTTAATGAAATGGAAAATGGACTGTAACATGACAATACTCTCTATCCCTTGCAATCACAGGTCATAATAAAGGCTTCGGGAATTGTTACAAACAGCCAATGATAGTGCCCAAAAGACATTATGTCCTATATGTCATACTCTCCTTTGGGCACTATCATTGGATGTTTACGTTTAATGGATTATGGAATAAACATTCAGTCAAAAAATGTAAACTATGAGTTTGTCGGCCCGCATGAAAACCATTAAATAAATTTAGCATTACTCTAAAATGGTACCGGTAAAGTATATCTGCAAATTTGTTAAGTCAAATCAAATCATTGTCATACTGATACAAAGTCAGGTGGGTCGATGTCTTGTGTCGTTTCCCTATGGGTCTATAACACGTATAAGTCAGTTTGTCTGTCCAAAATAAGAAATTTCCCCTTACCATATTGCGGTGCTTCCTTTTGCAGATGCTGTCTTAGAATATTTCTTGGGGTTTGTCCATCCTGTTGATGGTGTTTCATACACGTTATAAGATTACTACCTCTTTGTTTTCTAACGATATCGTAATGTTGACTGTCAATGAATGGTTTCAGCATACAGATGATTTCGTCGTCGGAAAGTGAGGTAAAGTCCAGATTTTTATGTTTCCCATCTCCGTACCACTCATGCCAATATGTCGAAAGAGCTGCTCGTCCCCCATAACGAATGATGCGATATAGTTCCTCTCTGGATATTCCGGTAGCTGTAAAAAAACATATTAGACGAAAAAATCCGGATATTTTTCATTGCTCACTGTTTTCTCCGTGCTATTGAAATATCGCTCTTAACTATTTCTTGACAATGGCTGTCGGCGGATTTCTCGATGCAAGACCACTTTCTTCCCCCCCCCCCCTTCCCCCGTCTCCCTTTTTTCATCACATTGGGCAGTTTGGGTCTGCATGCGTAGTTACGCGATTGAACTTGTTGTATTTTTTTTCTTTTATTAAACTTACCATATTTCTCAGCTGGTGTTCTTCCCGGCATACGTGGTTCTTTTCGTTGAATATCGGATTTCATTCCCTTCGTCCCTCTTGCTAGGTTTTCGTTGTTTGCAGATTGCTGACCCTGAGGGGTGTCATTCCCAGATTTATCTTTGGTATAGTTAAAGTTGATTAGAAGAGTAAATCACACACATACATTAAATAAAGTGGTTCTAAAAACGTAAATTGCAAGTTTTCACAACATACACAGAATGCTTTTAAGAACATAGGAAATGTATTATGAAATGTCCTTTTTTAAAATGAGCAACCAAACCGTCCGTTTGGAGGTGAAAATTTGTGAATCAAAGGACATAATTTTGTCATTTTTGTCAGCTCCGAATCTTATGACTACTGCTGATCCGGTTCCCCAATTTTTGACAAAGACCTCCAAGCTGTTCATTGCCGTTTGACAGGCATTTTCAATAATTCACTGTGTTCTAGAATTGGTTCTACATGCCTGTGCAAAAACTACCACAAACTTAGGAGCTTTTTTTTCAGCAAGCCCTTCAGTACATCTCAAACGGAATGACAAAAAATTACATCTTTTACCAACTGGCATACAGATGGGGACTTAGGATCGTGACCATCAACCCCCTCCCTCAGTATAGACAAAAACATAATTTGAAAATTATGTCTCTTTTGGGGGGCGGGGTAACAGATGTTGAACCCTGACAAAATAAACAGTCCAAGGTTGTAGCCTAGTGCTAAGTCTTTGATTTGTTATCTGTAGTACAAAAAGATTGAGGGACAAACAAGATCGAGAGCGGGATGACACGTGCGAAATTTCAAAGCAGCAAAGAACTAGCATCCTTAATAACGCCACCTCAACTACTCTCATCTGGCCAGCAATAATGCAGCATTCTGAGCTGTGTAGTCTTCTAATGCAAGCCTACCTAAATGTACTTATTTCACTACTCAAGTCATTCATAACACACTATTTACGTTAGCAAGTATCAAAGCAAGTACTTTCTTTTAAACACATTTTGGTATCTCAGTACAAATAAAATCATCATGCCACTTCATTGTGTATCATTTATGTTCACCTTAAAATGAATATAGTTAAGACTAGTTATGTATAGCACACAGTCAACGAGAGACCAAACAAAGTGTCTGTCAGTTCGCTCCCCAAAGGGGGTTTGAAAATAAGTGTATGTACTACTAACGGTAAATTGCCAATTCGTCCACTGTCAACTCTTCCAGTCACCACATGGTCCATGGTCTAGTGCGATTCCGTCCATCAACAATTTGTCTAACAACCATTTGGTCCTATCATCACTTCGTCTAATCGCCAGTTCGTCTAATACAATTTCGTCTAATAACCAGTTGGTGTAATACCCGTTTTCTTTTCATTCATTTTGCACAATTAAGTTTAATTAGACCAAATGGTATATGGACTAAATGGCTATCGGACCAACTGGTTATTAGACGGAATGGCATTAGAGTAAATGAAAAGCAGACCATGTGGTGAGTAGACAAACTGATGATATACCAAATGATAGTAAACGATTTTGCAATTGGACGAACTGGCATTAGACGAATTGGAATAAAACCTACTTACCACGTTTTGTTTTACTGTCACCCTGGCGTTGTTCATTTGTAATTGTCACAGAGGTTTGCTGTGATGTAACAGGTGCCATGAATTCACTCTGTTCTTTGGTTATGAAAATATCTGTGGAAACATAAAAAACTTATTCAAATACTTTATCTATTTCGATGGAATCACTATTTTCATCTTTCAAACCCGAAGAACCTATTACTTATTTCAACGTTTCTTAATGATCATTTTGGGTGTGTGTGTGTCTGTGTCGTAATTGTTCCTGAGGAAGAAATAACAATCCATCTAATGTTATTCACCCAGGTCGTTATGTGCTAAAGGGAAAGTTCCAAAAAGAGATTATTTCACACAAATCAAGGAAAAAATGTATTAATAAAATTGTAAAGGCTTGGCCCCAGTGCACTAACGGATGCAGAGAGGATGTAAAACGGAAAAGAATCTTGCCATCCGTTGGAAAACGTTGTGTATCTGTTGTGTGTTCTTTGCATACACTGTACTTGTTTCATACGCTCAATTTCTATCGAACATCCGTCCACTGTGATTTCATTGCATTTTCTATTGATAGAATTTTTAGAAGGTTGCAGGGTTGCCACTATAAGCTAAGCTTGAATGCGTGGCAACCCAATCTTCGGATATCTTTGGATATCGTCAGTCCCAGTCCACCAACTTTTGACGAAAGCCTCTCAGCTCTCTATTGTGATTTTAATTGCATTTTCAAAGGAATCGATGCCTTAGAGAGATTACGATATTACCCATGGTAAATGCGAAAACTACCATTTGTTGGTTTGTGGATGGCGGGTCAACTGTACCTGCAATGTCCTGACGATTGCATTGTTCTGCTGCTTGCCTCAGTCTGCACCTGACTTCGTAATTACTGCATTTTTGCTCCTGTACCCATTCCTCAAGCATAACGTCTGTTTTGAACACCGCTTTGAGGTCTTCAGCATTCCTTTTGGCAATGGATTCCGCTGAAATTCTCTTGGCTTTTGCAAGATTCTGGTAGTGTTGTTTGGTGATACTCAGAGCAAACTCCTTGATGACCTCATTGTCCAATTCCCTCTTGTACTCATCTTTGACTGCATATTGAATGAAAAAGTGACACATGAATCGCGTAAAATTTGACGTTAGAAGAACTGAAAATGAAATGAGAGTACATAATTATTAATTTGATTATTCGCCCCAATACATTCCTATCTTTTCACTTCGGTGATAAAGACAGATTTGAATACTACCCTTCAAGGGATTTCTAAATGGTTGAATGTATGAGGATTATAGTTTCCAATTAATGCAAATGCATCCAAAATCACTGGCAATGTAATTTTGGTTTTGCAATCCAGCCAGGGTGACCAGATGTCATAAAATGAAATACGGGACAATCGAAAAAGCACGCAAGCTACACGAGCGGATCTACCGAGCCAACAAAGAAGGCTAATGTTAGACCTGTAAAATATATATATATATATATATAAAAAAGAATAGGAAGAGGAGGTGAACAAAAGAAAAAGGAGGGAAAGAAGAGATGAGAGAAAAGAGATGAATTGAGAGGGAAAAAAGAATAAATGAAGAGCAACATGAAAGAAAAAAGAAAAAAAATTAGAAAAATTAGAATAAAAGGATAAAAGAAAGAATAAAAAGAAGGGAAAAAGGTGTCCGTCATTCCTTGAAATGAATAAAGAAAGGAAGGGAAGATGAATATATGTGTGAAAGAAAAAATAAAGATGAGAAAGGAAAAAAGAGGAAGAAAGAAAGAATGAAAAAAAAAATATTTCCTTCATTCTTTAAAGAAAGAAAGGAACAAACAGGAAGGAAGGAGGAAGAAAGGGAAAGAATATAAGGGGGAAAATAGAAGGAAAAACGAAAAGATTAAGGAAATAATGAAAAAAATGAAAAAAAGGGAAATTTAAAAAAGAAGGAAAGAAAGAAAAAATGGACAGAAAATGAACAGAGAGAGAGAAAGCTAGGAAAGATTGGAAATAAAGATAGACCGAACAAAAAAGAGGCAAGCAGGAGGGATCAAAGGATGGAAAGTAAAAAAAAACACAAAGAAAAGAGGAAAAAGTTCAACTTCAAGCAAACCCTCCAAAATCCAATCATCCAAACATATAAAAAATTATATTTCAAAACGTATTTAAAATATACATAAAATATTAAAAATAAATTTAACAACTTGGCATGACACACATTGGAATTAAGGATAAATTGAACAAAAAAAGCAAGCATGCAGGATAGACACACTAAAAAATTTAAACCCTAAATGAACATTTGTACCAACCTTTTGGGGTGTAATCTTACACCCTAAATGGAAAAAGATGCCAAAATACACCTTTTTATTTTTTATTTGCACAAAGAAATGTTCATTTGCTCCCTAAGAGATGCAAATTTGAACGTTTTGAGGTGCATAATACTTGACATTAAAAAAAGGTTCATATTTCAACCCTTATTGCATGTTTGTTTAGTGCACCCTATATGGTGCTTGATATAGCTAATTACACCATTAAAGTGCACAAATGAGCACAAAATTGCACTAATTAGCAACCTTTTGGGTGTTATTGTAACAACCCTTCGGGGTCAAATTTGAACCCATCTTAGCGTGTAGGAAGAAGAAAGAAGGATAGAAAGAAAGGAAAGGAAGAGGAAAAATATTCAAACTTCAATTATGAAAATTTCCAATCAATTTTGTGATTTTAGTGGAAAACTGTTTATTATGTGAGATTGTTGGCACCATTGAAAATCTACTCCGATCCTATACATGCCTATCTAGTACTAACCTGCCACACATACACACAGCAGCACTTACAAAAGTTTATTTCATGGTTTTCTCTGCTTTGTCATCTGTTGGTGTTTGATGTTTGATGAAAATTCTGCACTTTTCTATGTACTGATTATATTTTTTTTAATATTCAGAAATACGGGACAAATAGGCGTCCCGGGAAGGGTTTGTCGGGACGCCGGGACAAAGGAGCAAAATATGGGACGATCCCGGGAAATACGGGACGTCTGGTCACCCTGAATCCAGCAATGAATCCATTTTAAAGCGCCAATGCCGATACCCATTTAACAACCCCCCCCCCCCCCTTACAACAGCGGCTAGTGTAAAATTAAACATACTTTGAAAGAAAGTTTTGGCCAGTTGAATATAGACTTCCTTATCAGGTCCATGTGCGCCCTTTCCTGCTCTTTCTAACGCTAGGCAAAGTTGAATCATTTGGTTTGGTGACGATCTTTCTACTCCCAGTTCTACCTCTTCGGACTGTGCAGAAAACATTGGCTGTTGCTCATTCTTGTCATCACCATGCCGATATTTAGGTTGTTTATGGCAGCAGCAAATCCATCTGGATGTTGGTTGTCTGGTAAGTATAATCGCAATTATTAAATAAATAATAAAGACACCTCTAATCAAAAGTCATAATCATGATAATGGCTGCATGATTTCGCAATTTATATGTATACAAGTGTATATTTCGTTGGAAATTCTTGCTTTGAACAATATCGTGGGAGAGATAACATATGACACACGTACAAACTTTAACCATGCAATTATAGTTCTTACCTCATCTGTACTCTTTCCCCTTCTTTGTGATCCTCCTTAGGCTCCTGGTATCCAGGTTTCGTTGTCATAGAATGTTCCTTCCATGCCTTCATTAACCGCATGTCATCGTTGATTTCGGCGTTTCTTGGTTTACCAGGATCGCAGGAATCATCTCCGCAGTTTGGGATTCCTTTATGGCGAGGGTACAATGCTCGCAGTATGGGCTTGACTGTCTCCCTGCAACCTCGGACGTCCCAGCAAATGTGTTCGAGATCTTCAAGAGAGATTTCCTTTGACGTACGATCAAGGACATCTGAAATGAAAGCGCAGCATTTGTAGCACCAGAAATTTATGATCAAGGAGTTTGAGAGGCCGAGCCATTGCTTAACGTACGATGGTTCTGCCTTCCTTAGCTATATCTCACCAGAATGTTCCGGTGCCACTACACCACCTTAAAAAGCAGTGCATATCTTGGACTTTATAAAGAAATCATCTTTCTGCTGGCTTTACAAACTATAATGTACAAATTGTAAGTGGTGTACCGTGGGTCGCGGCATAGGGGGCACCACCAAAAAAATTGTAGTCACTTAGTGGGCGCGCAAAGCGCGCTTAATATCCATGTATACTGACCTATAACTAGAGATATTTTAAGAACTGCCACTAAAATGATATGTATATCTCATCAAATAACGTGAGCTGAACATTTTTTTTATTCAGACCTAAAAAGGATATTATAAGCATACTTTTGTAATCATGATATACAGTGGCGGACCGTGACCCGGAGGAGACAAAGCATTGGGGGGCACAGCATTGTTCACGAACAATGCAGTGCCCCCAAATGCTTTGTCTCCGCCGGGTCACGGTCCGCTATGGATGATATATATCTGTCTTACTAAACGATGCGAGCGCGAGCTGAAATTTGTGCATACATTGACCCAAAAAAAGGCCAACCCGAAAAAGTTGATTTAACTAAAGGGAGAAAAAATAAAACTAGCAAAACGCTGAAAATTTCATCAAAATTGGATGTAGAATAAAAAGGTTAAAGGGGAATAAAACCTTTGGAACAAATAGGCTTGTGTAGAAACAGAAAAATCAAAGAATAAGAATAAAAAAAGTTTGAGAAAAATCGGACAAATAATGAGAAAGTTGTGAGCATTTGAATATTGCAATCACTAATGCTATGGAGATCCTCCCATTGGCAATGCGACAAGGATGTGTGATGTCACTGATGAACAACTTTCCCTTTGGTGGACTATAAAATACCCTTAAAATGTCTCTTTTTGCTTTTTTCTATGATGATGCAAACTCTTTATCCATGATGTATTCTTAAAAAATATGTATTACATGCCCTCATGTAGAAAGAACACATGATCTATGGATAGATGTGATAAAAGAGGCAATTCAAGTGAAATATATACTAAAGTAATGGGGAGAGTTGTTCATCAGTGACTTCACACATCTTTGTCGCATTGCCAATTTGCTATCTCCATAGCATTAGTGATCGCAATATTCAAATGCTCATAACTTTCTCATTATTTGTCCGATTTTTCTCAAACTTTTGTTGATCTGTTTCTTTGATTTTTCTGTTTTCACACAAGCTATCTTGTTCCAATGGTTTCATTCTCCTTTAAGTCATTTTAAAATTTCGCTTATTTTACAAGAAAACCGTGATATTACAACTCAGTGACATGCAAACGAGACAGTCGATGATGTTTTCCTCACCATTTCTTTTGTTTTGTTTTTTTGTTTGAATAATAGAATAAGCCTATTTCAATTTTCACACGACACGAGGAGAAAATTTAAATTACATAATAGAATACAAAAGAAATAGTTAGTGGATGACGTCATGAGTCTCCTTATTTGCATACTAATCAGGATGGGCATATCACTGTTTTTTGAAATTACGCGAAACTTTAAAATGTCATAACTTTCTTATTTTACTTCCGATTTTGATGAAATTTTCATTGTTAAGCTTATTGGATTTTTTCTTTTATTCAGCTTAACTTTATGTCGGGGTAGCTTGTCCATTAAGGACTATTTTGTAGGAATATACACATCTCACCATAGTCATCTATAATGTGAGCGCCAAGCGTGTGCTATTTTTGTAATTTATTTATTTTTAGATTACATCGAAACACATGTAGCACTTTTCATAGTCATTGAGGGATCACGTGGTCCCATGCCCCCCCCCCCCATTACGCCACTGCATATATACAAGTTGAAAAACACAAGCAATTTTAAGCAATGAAGATGGGGAAAATAGTTTTTTTTGGCTGCTAAACATGGTCTGACCCAAATGTTATATAATTTCAGATCGTTAACGGTAGTGTGCAGAGCGCCGCGCCAACAAGGATCACCATTCTGCGCGGTAAAAATCATTTTAAAAAAGCATCCTTATAAGTACTTGTGGCATTCACCATAGACAGTACCCCCTGAAAATCAGGTATGTATGGGAAATGGCAGAAATTTAACTGAAATCACCTTTATTTGTGTGTTTATTTGTTGTTTTTTCATGTTTTTCTTATTAAATTTTTCCTCGACAAACATTATCTTCATTTTGTAACGAAGCCTCTTGTTTTTGCTTGTCAAATTACTAAATTCCAGTTCTGAGTGGTAACGATTTCAAAATGCCTTTTCACCCCGGGGGGGGGGGGGCCACTTCAATTCACGAGTGGATACCATGCGCGACCATGGGGTCTCGAAAAGCACCCTAAACACGTAATTTCCATATTCTGAAAATGCACCCCTTAACAAGTATTGGCGTGTGAAACCCTACCCTTAACAAGTATTGGAAACAAAACTATACTCTTGGCAAATATTCCCTGAAATGAACCCCTAAACAAGTACAGGAATGTTTTATTGTTACGGGTCCTTTGGTTGTCGGCTTTACCTTATTTGGTTTAGTACATGTACGACCCCACCTTCTACACCTCGCGCAAATATAGGACTCTAAACACGTAGTGTTGGGGCAAAAAGGACTTCCTTTATAAAACATTTTAATTTTGTTATATCATCCCCGCAAATTCGACCCTAAACACGTAATTTTTCTCGTGAAATAGATACCCTTTTTTCATTATTTTTGTGTTTTTGACACCCTTTTCACGTTACGTACGTAACGTGCCCTATCGTGAAAAGGACATCCTTTTTACGTGTTTTTTTTGGTCGCGCATGGTATCCACTCGTCAATGTAAGTGCCCCCCCCCCCCCGGCTTTTCACAGAACCTAATATAATTTGTTGTGTACAAAAAACGCTCCTCTTAGAAATGGGACGTTTAACGCACAGTCACTAATACGCGCCGCTGTCTTCGCATCGTGCAGGCAGTCTACGTGTATAGTGGCGGGCTGCTACATTGGGGTGCAGGGGTGTTCAACTTACATATCGTAAGCGCACTCAGCTGCGTGTTTTCACTTTTTCTCCTTTCTCTCCTTTTCTTGTCATTTTTCCTCGCATTACTTGTTTTCATAAATCTCACTTTCCTTGTTTTCTCACTCCCTTCAGTTTTGTAACTCTTCTTGATCACTTGCATTTATTGGCACACCCCCCCCCCCGGTCAAAAATGGTACGGTCCTATCCAACATACACTCAAATCGTCGCTGTACGAATAATGAAAACGTGCAAAATTCTTCACGGGCTGCGTTGCCTAGCTTGCGTGTGTATACTGTGTACACACAATGCCATCGGCTGAACCCGCCAAACTATAGTGACCAATTATTGCAAAAGCTTTTGCAAATGTGAAAAGTGACAGAGTTTTTTTTATTCAAAATCAAAATCATTCTTAGGTATTCGCAATCTACAGCATTTTCTGCAAAATGTCTTTTTTGATAGGGTCTATTGTGACGTATGTATTTTTTTACAACAATGTGAAGTCGCACCAAACGTTTCGTTTCCCGCACTTGCCCATTGGCTCATGTACAAATGGATTTCCAAAATCATCAAGAAAGGTTCCAAAAACCTCAAAAGTGACAGAACTTAATTTGACTAAAATTAAATGAAAATCATATCATGTTCAAGGTGAGAATCTGCTCTATTCTATTCTCTTTTGATAGATCACCTTGTTGACGCGTTTGGGAGATATCTTAGCAAATCCCTCAAAAACGGCGTATTTTCTATTATTCTCCATTGGGAAATAATTTAACACGCTACCCACTGCAAAAAAGGAGCGCAAACAAATTGATATGCAAGTGTCTGTTGTATGAATAAAAAATATGTGCCAAAGGATTCTGGAAGAAATTGTGTAATTGCTGAGAAATAAGCGCGAATTCGGTCACTTCCGTTGGGTCTTTATTCCAGCAATAATAATACACTGTCCCACGTGTGCCTATCTGTGTTGGTGATCTTCAGTGTGAATTTTTTTCAGCGTAGATTTCAAGATTTCACAAAGTTCAGTTTAAGTAACTGTACCAGATCTAGATCCTCGATGATATACTGACAATTAAGCCTGCTTTTTACAGACTTTCTCATGAAATCAGTGTTCACTGACATTTCTCTTTAAACCGGCACCCCAAGTATTCTGATAAACAGGGAAGCTGATCAATTCAGATTATTAGTACCAAATGTTTTACAAGCTTGATTAAACCAAACCTTTAACCGTTGTTTAGCCCCTCCCCTCCCCCATAACCGAAGGTTTTGAAGTTTTTTACCCTTTATCAATTTATATAACAGGCCTATAACTTAGGAAAATAACACTAGTGATACAGGCATGTATATTTACAAACAAATTAAATTCTGCAGAGCACATTCATATATATCAAATTGGTTACAACAATATCATGAATATATCTATCTACCCTGCATAATTATTTCTGCTTTCAGCCCAGCTTCTTTTATGGCTCTGGAGAGAATACTGTGATCTCCTGATGTTGTCTCCTTCCATCCACAGAGTTCATAGTATAACTTAGCTTTAGAGGGTACGACGTTGAATCCTGAGTCTGTCTGAGGATTATTCACCAACCTGTTTACAACCTCCTTCGTGACCAGAGGGTTACACTTTCTGACAAGTTCCCAAAGCTCCAAATACGAAACAGGGCCTAAAATGAAATTGCAAGATCCTTTATCATTGTCCCTTATCTAGTAAAACCGTTTCATTTTACTCTTTGACTAAAAAAACCCGGGGCCACTTACTTTGACGATTGGAAACCATGCGCGACCAGAACAACACGTAAAAGGGATGTCTTTTTCAAGATAGGGCATGTTACGTACGTAACGTAATAAGGGTGTCAAATTAATTTTAAAAAGGGGTTTTCGCTAGAAAAAGTACGAGTCTAGGGTCAAATTTGCGAGGGTATAAAAAATAATACTAAAAATGTTTTATAAAGGATGTATTTTTTGCCCCAAGAGTCAACACTACGTGTTTAGAGTAGGCCTACGATTTGCGCGAGGTTTGGGAGGTGGGGCTGTACGTACTAAAGCCAATGATGTAGGTAAAGGGACCCGACGACCGACGTTCGTGACATAAATATTGCTGTACTTGTTTAGGGGTTCAATTCAGGGAATACTTGCCAATACTTGTTAAGGGTAGGGTTTCACACGCCAATACTTGTTAAGGGTGCATTTTCAGAATATGGAAAATACGTGTTTAGGGTGCTTTTCGAGACCCCATGGTCGCGCATGGTATCTACTCGTCAATGGAAGTGCCCCCCCCCCCCGTATTGTCCCTTATCTAGCAAAACCGTTTCATTTTAATCTTTGACTCAAAAACCCAAAATAATCTCTCCTACGAAAAATTAATGCCACCACTAATGCTTCCATGGATTCGTGGTATTTGTATGGGAATTCTAAAATGCAACAGCATGCTCAATCAAAATCATGAAATGATCATTTCACTGAAATAGTTGTCCGCTAAAACATGAGCAAGATTCATTCACTTTATAAGGTCACAAATCAGAAATATGATGGGTACTGGGTAGTAAAATCCCCGGGTAAAATATATCATTCAGTAATTCCATTCCGTCAGTGTCCGTATATATAAGGTTAACTAGACGTCCATGATTGATTATCATTTACATAAATCACGAGGCAAACTAGAAAGTATAACGGATATGATAAATTACCTGTAATGAATTTCTTATCTCCATTTAACGGTTCATACCTCTTCTTTGTTCTTCTCCAAATGAAGACGATTACTTCGATATAAAAAAACACAAATATGAGTACTTATGCTATTAGTTCGTATGATATGGACACGACATCGTAAAAGGATAAATTAATATTTTTAAAGTTTTAAACGTCTCAGTTTCACATACAGTGATAACAAAGCAAATCCGAAAGTTAATGCTTTTAAAGTTTTCATTTATTTAATCTGCTATTATTTTACATTATAAAACGGGTTCAAGGATGTAGCCAATGGTGAGTGCGTATTCAAGTCACGTGTTCATGCTTTAATTATGCACAACCTTCCAATCGTGCATTTTTCGTGCAGCACTGTGCATTTTTTGTGCAGCACTATGCAATTTTTGTGCAGCATTAGTTCCAGGCCCCCGAAGCTACCGCCATTTTGTTTAATCCATTAGAAGCTAAAATAAGCCCCCATTAATATTAATTTCGTACGATGCTCCCTCGTCAACTGTGGTTTTGTACGTGTATTAGACAATACGCACACCAGCGCAATGACAAAGGTCAACTTGGCAAATCTATTAATGTATTCATTTTGTTACGCGCTCGTGACGCGAAGGATTCAGCGAATCAAGCAAGCGCAAATCTGAGACGATACGTTGCGCTTTATAAAGTATCGATATCACAAGCGATATCACTTAAAAACAAAACAATGTTTGTATTGCGTCTTATAGGGCCTATGCTAATTCTAAAAGGGAAGATGAAAAGAGTAGATCAAGTCGCGATTAGGTAAAAAGGTGGAGGTGGGGTGGGGGCAAATCATGGTTATTACAATGATGGTATTCATTTTCACTGGTTGAGTATGAATACTGAAAAAAATAACTTTCACCACTAAACTTGAGAGTCATTTCTTGTTACAAATTTAATTTGGAGAAGTAAAAAAAAAAATCTTCATGATCCCCGTGCCTGCTTTCTTCTGGCGTCCGTTTCATAATGAATTACACTGAGCTATTTAAACATCGCTATTATTGTGATAACCGTGGGAACCTTGATTATGATTGGTATTCGTAGTTACCATACTTGTAACTCATGATGAAACGGGCCCCAGTTTATCATGCTCAATATGTTTCCTGTCCCCTTTATTCTCCAGCATTTCTTACTCTGTTTTTTTTTCCATTTAATCATTTTCCCACTCATGTTCTTTTGTGCCGCCCTTCTCCTACATATGAAGAGCTCACTTTTAAAAGGGGTTAGGTCCATTTTTAATCAAATTTGATTTTTATGTCTTAATTGATTTTTAGTAGCTCTATAAGATGATACCATAGAAAAGTTGAAATTCCCATTAAAAAAGTGAACTAAAAAAAAAAAGAAAATTCACTTTTTTCAAAAGGGGTTAGGTCCATTCATAATTTTTCTGGAAAATAATATCTTAAAAAATATGAAGATAAGTAGATTTCTTTTATACCCAATTTTGAATTTCTAATGGTAGGGTATCATGAAAATTCATTTTCGCATAAGAATATTGCAATATGGGAGAATAAAAAAAAATGATTTTCTTGGAGTGGCCCTAGCCCCTTTTGCAACTTAACTTTTCATATATTTCCTTCTTATTTTCCCACTTGTTATCTGTCTCCTGGGGCCCGTTGCATAAAACTTTTTACCTGAGAAAACTCAGGTTATTTTTACCAGAGTTTTTGCCCTGTGTTACAGTCAATGGCAGAAATCAGACTAACCTTAATTATCAGTTTTTACCAGAGTTTTCTCAGGTAAGAAGTTTTATGCAACAGGCCCCTGGTTTCCAAAAATCTCGTCTTATTTCTCTTCCACCCCTTTTGTTCCTACTTCCAACACCAGCTCTCTCACCACCCCCTCTAAATTATCTCTTCATAATTATGTGCCCCTCCATTTCTTTCTCATCTCTTTTCAACCCACTTCTCATCACTCTTTCCCTCTCTCGATCTCATTTTGAATTTTGCCAATTCCAAATCCCTTCATTTTAGCTCTGTACAAATACTATATGAACACAAATGAAAGACATGAAGGAATTCTCTGGTTAGTGGTGAATTTTATTAATTATCCAGAAAAAAAATCACATTATCAGAGGATTAAGCTTTACCTTTTTCTTAAGCGTATGTTAATAGTTTGAACCAAAATAAATATGTTTTTGTATGCTGGGGGGGGGGGGCACAATTCCCCCTACTTTTTGAAGCACTGAAAAGTGCCTTTTTATGCAAGAAAATGCCCCCTCACGAACGTGTACTGTGTCCCTTTCACCTGATGAGAACCTGTTTTAGGTAATACCAATTAGTGCTCTTCCTTATATGCAACTTTTCACCCAAAAATGCCCCCCACGTGTTCTGTGCCCTTCCATCTGAGAGCCCGTTTCATGTAATACAAAGTGCCCCCTCGCCTTCTTGAAAGTGCCCTTTCTTGAATCACTGCCCCTTTTTACCCAAGAAGAGCGCTTCTAAAGAATTTGTTCTGTGCCCCTTTCACTTGAGGATCTGTTTTATGGTCACCATGACGAGTGCCCTTTGAAACAAGAAAACAATATTTTCATTTCTATAATATACTTCTGAAGGAAATCCTGTGTGCATTAAGTTTAATAATTCATGTGAGTGGGTTATATAAGCAGGTTCGTACAGATGGAGGGGGGGGCTTGAAGGACTCTTGCCCATAGGCGGTGGAAGCGGTGGGATAGGGGGACCTGTTCCCCCTTAAATTTGAGGTGGGGGACAGTCCCCCCTCCTAAATTTTTTGTTGAGAATCTTTT
Source organism: Lytechinus variegatus (assembly GCF_018143015.1). Taxonomy (NCBI): domain Eukaryota; kingdom Metazoa; phylum Echinodermata; class Echinoidea; order Temnopleuroida; family Toxopneustidae; genus Lytechinus; species Lytechinus variegatus. The sequence goes on along the minus strand of NC_054747.1, from coordinate 19,382,489 downwards.
TTTTTTTTTGCTCGTCAATTTTTTTCCTGCGTCCCCCCTAAATTCAGGTAGACCCCCCTTAAAATTGTTGTGCCCCCTAAAATTGTGGTTGACAACCTTTTTTTTACTGGAAATTTTTGTGGTCCCTTCTAAGATTTAGGTGGATAAATTCAGGTGGACCCCCTAAATCTTTTGCCTTCCGCCGCCAATGCTCTTGCCCCCTCCCCAAAAAAAATCACGACCAAGGGGAAAAAAGAAATAGGAAAGCAAAGGGTGAAATATATCATTTTGAATTTTTTGTCGAAATCTATCACAAAATTGGATATTTGTTTTTAAAATGTCAAAATTTTGCTTGCTCGCAACTTTTTAAAAATTTCACATAAAACAGCATTTTCCCTGTGCCCCCCCCCCCCCACTTTCAAGCAACTTCAATCCGCTGCTCCTATTTGTATGTTTATAGCTTCTCTTTTTGCAACCAATTTTAATGAAAATCAATAAGAAATTTCATACGTCATGAATTTGGGTTGTGATAATAATTTTTTTTAATTGGACTTTGAAAAAAAAAACCTTTTCCATCTTCATCACGTGGTTCCTAAGTCTTCAATGTTGAATAGTTGGATTTCTTGAATGAAAACATCTGTTACACCAGTCCTGCAGATTGAAAAAAATAAAGAAAGAAAATCAATTAAATTGTCATGATTTATAAAACAAATGTTTTAAGAAAAGTGAGACTATGCATAGGTATATATGTTTCAACACATACCATAGGAAATCTTTCTTCTAATTATAAAGTTGTACTTCTATAAAGCATATCACTTAAACATGTTCTCTGCAGTTTACATACCACTCTCCATTCTAACTACATGTACTCTTCGAAAAAATGACAGAGATTTCTTGTAAATATGAATATATAAATTAACATATGAAAATTATATGAATAGTCAGAATTAAAGTTGATATGTTTTGTTGCACAGAATATTTTGATCTGTAATTAAAAACGACACTAACTATAATCTAGAAACAAAATTGAAATGGGTTTTTCAAAGGCAGGTCTTTTTATTGCCCAAAACATGTGAACAACCTCCATTATCAAAAATAATCACTAACTAACTCACTCACTCATATAACTGCTGTAGTTTGTATTTCTCTCTTTGGTCCAGGCACTGTTCTATTAGGCCTACTTAACCAATTATTTATCATCATCAATCACCTCCATGGAAATTGTCAAATTGCATCATCCTATTAGACAAAATGTAAAACAAAAAAAAATTGTAAATCTACAAATATGAAATATGAATATCACACTAAAGAATGAATAAAATGAATTTTATAAAATATAACTCATGAAAAATAAATACTGCTTTGTTTATAAACAAATAGGAAATAAAAAGGCAATTTAATTACGAGTAGATCAAGGACATGTCCTAATTTTATAAATTTGCCCAAAGTACATAACTTTTGACATTGGTTCTATTTTAGACTCGAGAGCCTGTATATTTAAGAAGTGTATGTTCCGTACAGATCCTACCTCTTTGTGGCTCAGGTTATTTTTATTTAATGTAAACATGGTTAACATTCAATGCATGTAATGTATCTGTAATTTTGAATGGGTTAGTTTAACTTTTATACCTGGATGAGAATCTGCAAAATGATGCATGCACTTATGATCATCATCTTGAACCATATAGGTAGACCTCTATACTGTTTTTCTTGTCCTTCAAACTCAACCTGTTTTTCTTTTTCTTCAAACTCGACCTGCTTTTCTTTTTCTTCAAACTCAACCTGTTTGTGAAAGAAAAGAGAGTACAATAATAAGAAGTGATATTTTTCATGGCCGTATGTATAGGGGAGGGATTTGGGTAAGAGATGAAATGTGAAAACCTTCATCAAAAAAAGAATTGCATGACATCCTTCAATTTTATTTTAGAAAATGCACAAAACGGCCATAGGTAATATTGGTTACTTCTGGCCCTCGCTTTCTGAATTTTAGGTTTCTCTAAATTTTTTCAAATGTCTGCCCTCCCCCCAAAAAGAAACATCTGCATCTTTTTATTTCCGAATCTTATTTCATTTGACTTTAACATAATTTCATCTCATGCACTAGGTCTAGATCTATTTGTAAGAAAGTATAGATCTAGTCCAAGACTCAGAGCTGTGCAACAGCATTCGCGTATCTAAATTACTCGTAGGTCTAGATCTAGATAGTAACGATGGACTCTCGATCTATCTAGACCTAGAAAGTAAAGCTTTGGTTCTAAACTGAGATCTAGGCCTATATGGATTTGATGTCTTTTATTCCTGGCTAAAAGTTTAAACTTCATTGCCATTATTGACCAAGATTAGATCTAGTCCTTGGTCCACTGACACTGACAGGCATACTCGTACATGTAAATGGAGTCGTTTAGGCCCAGACCTAGATCTAGGCCTAAATTACAGACCTAGATCATAAGCCCTGGGCCTGGGGTAAGTGTCGCGGGTTGGGAAAGTATAATTTAGATGACTCGATTTGAATTAGGTTGGCCTAGAATTAGAAAGCATCGATGAATAAAAGTGAAGTACCGTAGGCCTAGATCTAAGTCTAAAATAATATTAATAAGAAGCAACAGTAACACTAGGCCTAGATCCTCTGTTAACCAAGTTAGAAATTAGATCTAACGTTAGGCCTATCTAGATCTAGCCTATTGATAATAAGACAAACATGCATGCAGAGCAGCATATTATTTCGTATACAGGAATAACCGTCGTTTCTGGGGATTTATTCAACAATTTCTGACATTTTTTTTTACTATTCGTGAGTGAGCCAACACAGTTCAGCGGAACAACCAAAATAGAGAGACTGAAGCTTTTGGTCTAGGAGTCTAACTATAGACCCTATTTATAAATAACAATAAGTTAAAATGGGTGGGGGCTAAATGAAGAAGCCTGAAGTTATGCAAAATAAATTTGATATCTGAAACTGAAACTAAAGTGAGGATTGACACAATGACAGGCAATATATCTTCATCCACACTCCACTTCACAGTTTATTCCTGACTGGGTTTCGATCTACTGAAGATAGATGCAGATCTCCCTCTAGATCTAACGTTACAGTGTACAAAAAGAAGCTTCATTCTTCTTGCTTTTAATCAATCGTGGGTTGGTCCTTGTTAATTGGAGGTGAACCAAACCGGCCCGAAATTCTCTCGATGCCCAATCGGCTAGGAGCCCGTACAAAATACATGTGGTTAACACAGCGGCATAACCGCAACACTGCAAGCAACATACAGGCTGCACTGGGCGACGATGACAATCTAACTTCAATTTCAAAGACCAAATTCTGCTTTCCTTTAACAGAAGAATGATAGTAAACTCTCTAATTTGGTAGAGAAATAACCTTACAGTGTGAAATTTGTAAATAGTCCACTGAATTCATGTGGTTATATCAATTTATACGTACTCACCGGATCTGTTCGTAGGTCCATTTTTGTGTGGAAAGAAAAGTTTCAGAATGAATAAATTAGATGACGTAATGAGGTCAAATGAATAATTACTTCTGTAACACGATACCACTAGTATCGATGACAAAGAATCGGGGAAATCGCGTATTAATGACGCTCTTAGCCAATGACAAGGCCGGAATATGAATATATTTACGCTCATGAATGTCAATGGGGGCTTATTTTTGTCTTCAAATGATCGCGGTAGGCGGAGTCTAATCTCATTTGTTTTGTGCTGAACGCGCGCGCAGCTTTCGGTCTAGTAATATATTATAAGGTCTTTGATTAGTTCCAATAGCACGTAAAAACTGATACGCATTCAGTAAAAGAGGCTGGCTAGGATTTTGATGCGCTTACTTAGGCGCGCATAGTAGATACGCCTGTGATGTCATAATTGATAGTCTTGTGATCTCTTCGTCTGTGCGATCGTACACAAGTTGGAGGGATTTGAACAAGGTTTCCATAAAACAATTAATGCACATTTTAAGATTCGTGATGTTAGTGACGATGCGAGCAACTCTCGGGCATTCACAATATTATGCAAAAGCACTCGACGCAAGCGCCTCTTGATTTCGCATAATTGTAAATACCCTCGAGTGTGCTGCATCGTCATAACACACTCATAAATGTGCATTAATTGTATAATATTATACAATAGTAAGCTTTGCCTTTGTCATTTGCTAAGTGATATAACACAAGTTGATGTGTTTAAAAAAAATCCACTCTCCGTTTTACCCCCCCCCCCCCCCCATGAAAGTGGCGACATCACAGATCGCCATCAAAGGTTAAAGTGCGCGCGTCGATGTACATCATGTTTTCTTTACTTCTTTAGAAAATGGATCTCCATGAATTACTTTGTCGTTCGTTGTGATACTATTCTTAAAAACTTTTGGATCGGGAAAGCCTATTAGCCAAGTTATTTTAACTTACTGGAGATGATGATTAAGGTGATGAGTAAGGTGATGGCGATGATTATGGCGATGACAACTGCAATTAACAAAAATAATTTTAATGATTACTTCGCATATTAGAAACTGAAGAAAATCAACTGAAACAAATAAAATCGTATGATCACTAGATATCCTGTTCCAAATATCCTCTACGCTTTTAAGTAAAGAGATTCGTCCAGGCATTTTTTATTTACGTCATAAACATATCATAAAAACGGAATAAGAAAGACAGGTACTATATGGAACCGTATATGGTCAATGTGCTCTCTAAATATTTGTTTCTTCTTTCTTTACAGGAATGACAATCGGTTTCCAAAATGCGTTGACCAATTGACAAAATATCTATCGTTTGTTAAGCATTTTGCCGATAGAAGTCAATATCATGAAGAACATGACACCATCGTGTCACTTGACAAAAAAAAACTAAAGCTGCATATTCAGTTTCCTTATAATGACCTACAACAAAATTAATAGTGATATTAATATTTCGCATCAAAAGTTTCATGCATATATAACAATTTGTAGCATAAAGAGAAACGAAGGGCCATTCATACCATACCTGTCCCTAAGGATCTACTACCAGGATCTCCAGTGAACGGATCTGTTGCATTTGTATATGGTTATTGTGCTCACTTATAATATTTGTTTCTTCTTTCTTTACAGGAATGAAAATCGGTTTCCAAAATGCGTTGACCAATTGACAAAATATCTATCGTTTGTTAAGCATTTTGCCGATAGAAGTCAATATCATGAAGAACATGACACCATCGTGTCACTTGACAAAAAAACACTAATGCTGCATATTCAGTTTTCTTATAATGACCTACAACAAAATTAATAGTGATATTAATATTTCGCATCAAAAGTTTCATGCATAAATAACAATTTGTAGCATAAAGAGAAACGAAGGGCCATTCATACCATACCTGTCCCTAGGGATCTACTACCGGGATCTCCAGTGAACGGATCTGTTGCATTTGTAGTTTCTACGAATTCGGTGGTTGTTATGATTGGTGCTGGATTCACTATGACGCTGATAGTCGCATCTCCCCGGATAGTCACCGGCAGAATGGCAGTACAGACGTAAGAATCATTGCTTGGCGTTGCGTCAATTGTAAGCGTCAGATCTTCTGTCTCGCCGTCAGGGTTGGCAGATCTTTGCAGACCTTGTTGGGAGAGAGTTCCGTCACTGAGGGTCCAGGAGAGCGAGACGACGCCTCTCGGCGCACCCCGTACACGACATGTTAGTTCTGTCGTGTCATCACCTATCTCGATTGTCAGCATACAAGGGTTTCCTCCACTTCCTGTCTCTTCTTGTGGGCACTGGTCAATAGTTGGAAAGGGGTTCCGCGGTGGAACTGTGATAAACGAGTCGAGATTGCACACAATGAAACATGTAAATTCAACTGCCATTGTAAGGCAGCTAATAAACCGGAACTGGACATCCCTGCCGTAGATCATTGAAACAAAATAACTCAAATGATAAATTACTCTGTTTGACGAATGTCATCAACGTCAGGGTCCGTAGCTAGGGTGCCTGGTGTGGTTATCTGTAGTATATTGGTTTGGGGGAGGGGAGGCCTAAATCTTGCTTTAAGATGGGGAATGATAGAATAATCACTTGAAAAAGATAAATCTTTTTAATTCCATAACATTCTGCTCTTGTATCCAATAAAATACAAATGGTGAGAGAAGGCAGGATGGATGATACGGAACAATTAAAAAGAGCAACACAACATATGCTTTTCTTTGTCATACTTTGCACAATGGTAAAACTTCAGCCACTGTGTTTATCTAAATTTATTGTGAAACTTTTTAGGTGAGATTGTAAGGCAGATTTTATTTGCCTAAAAGGTTGGTCTATGAAACCATGAGGTACCAAATAACCATGTCAGCGTGTCGAGGAATAGGTCCTACCTTTAACCGTTGCCTGCGTGTAGTTCGTGAGAATAAAACCCCTGAAGTCGGAGAGTGTGCATATGTACCGTCCAGCGTCATCGTCCTCGACGTCATGGACCACCAAGGAAAAGTCTTCTGTCAGGTTATACCTTCCAGTCGCATACGCTGGGACGGTGACTCCTCGTGGCGGTGGATACCAGGTGACTAGATTTGTTTCTGACGCCAGATCGGGTCCTGGGATCCGAGGTGGTGCAAATAAAAATTGAGGTATAATGGAGGGTGACACGACATTTCATCCGGCCTTAATATCTCAGAAGGCATAGGATCAGAGTTAGGATTGTGATAGAGTTTTTGGTTCAGATTGATGTAAATGATTGTAGGATTGGCGTTTATTTAGTTTTTAGGGTTATATTTTATGTTTGGTTAACCTGCAGTATTTCCATCTGAGCAATTGTCGACAGATTAAATGTCATGTAACCAAAATGGAGATCCGTCAACAAGATGGGTCAGAACCATGATAATCTAGTAGGGATTTATATCATCTATAGTAATAATAATAACATTTGTATGGCGCTTTATACTGATGTTTCAAAGCGCACAGGTTGGCAGATTATAATAATATATTGTACAGTCAATCCATTAAAAAAAGTTGTGAGAAAAGGTGAGCTTTAAGTGACGATTTGAAAATTTCCACGGAGGGAGCATTTTCGTGTGAGTTGGGAGTTTATTCCAGAGGGTGGGAGCAATTACAGAAAATGCACGATCACCATATCGGGTCTTAGTGCGAGGGCCATGAATTAAATCATTGGAATATGATGAACGTAGGGATTTGACAGAAGAGGAAGAACGAAGGGAAATAAGGTCTTGGAGATATTTGGGTGATATATTGGTGCAAGGTAATAATGGCAGAGGTAAAAATGGCAGAGGTAAAAATGGCAAAGGTAAAAATGGCAAAGGTAAAAATGGCAAAGGTAAAAATGGCAAAGGTAAAAATGGCAGAGGTAAAAATGGCAGAGGTAAAAATGGCAGAGGTAAAAATGGCAGAGGTAATAATGGCAGAGGTAAAAATGGCAAAGGTAAAAGGCAGAGGTAAAAATGGCAGAGGTAAAAATGGCAGAGGTAAAAACGGCAGAGGTAAAAATGGCAGAGGTAATAATGGCAGAGGTAAAGATGATAAAGATATGCTACATCATAATAATTATCATCCATGACCGGACTCTTGTCGACGAAATGGGCTATAAAAACTGATTAAATATTATATTATTATGTTATTTTTCGCCATTTAAGATCTATACTCTGTCATTTATATTACTAAACTCAAGCATTTTCTTGCCAAAATGATTTTAATTAGTGACTGCATGAAGAAAGGATCTTAAGATCGTAAGCAGAACAGCGCTTTACATACAAACCCAACGATTTTTAAAAAAATGTAAACACCAATGTGTGCAGCCACTAACCCTTTGAAACGAGCAAGTTCGGGTCTACTTCGAACTACATGTACTTTCAAAATTTAACCTGGATAAAAAAATAACTGTACATTCTGTAATAAAAGTATTTTTTTTATTTCCACATCATGATGGATCATGATAAATAGATATTGATGTCACTGGAGGCTCCATGGTGCACAGCTGGCCGGTGCCCCCCCCCCCCCCCTGAGAGGTACAATTAAAATCTTAGCAAATATGCTGACTCAAGTGTGCCCCCTTTTTAAAGCGAGACCCTTTTCAGCTTGCTAATTATTTTTTTGAACGAGTTAGTAGGCAGAAAACTTTTTTGCGTGTCATTTTTCAGGAAAATGTGCCCCCTTGGAAAATCCTGGATCTGCCCCTGATTAATGTGATACGTTAAATGTAAATGATACAATTATTGTTCAGTCTTTAGAGCAATACCTCAATGCAGCTAGTCCAAGTGGATGTCAGGTTCCCAAAGGGTTTGACGTCATATATGGGAAGCTGTCCCATGACATTTTATGCACTACAAAATGGTTCATAATTGCTTTAAAAATATTTCACGAGCGTCAGTGAAATGATTTGTCTCTTGATATATAATGAAGAAAAAAAAAGGGGATTTTTCTAGAAAATTACATTTCATTAATATTTTCTATACACCAAATATGGGAAAGCTTCTCGCAAATGACGTCAGCATTAAAATATAAAAGTATTGCTTTTTTTTAATCTTTGATTGATTTCCGAAAACCCTCACCTATATCATTTTATTTTTTCTGCTATTCTACAATGACTTTTAACTGAGGTTGAACTTCCCCTGTAATGAATTAAGTACAATTGCAATCAAGAGTGTGCTTCAAATTTGAATATTAATACAGCGATTTGACATGAGAAGGCCGTCCATGAGAGTCCAGAAAAAATAAGATATTCCAGCCAAAAGATTATCAATTTGGTGCAGACGATCTATCTATGATTTTAAAAATGTCACCGTTTCCATTATTTTTATTTTCTTAGAACCTTTCTTAGTTAATCTATGTACGGCTTACATGCGGGGGCTTTTTGATTTTTTTTGCATGGGGGTATAATACCCTTTTTACCTATACCATTATGACCTCTGCCATTTTTACCTCTGCCATTTTTACCTCTGCCATTATTACCTCTGCCATTTTTACCTCTGCCATTATTACCTGTGCCATTTTTACCTGTGCCATTTTTACCTCTGCCATTATTACCTCTGCCATTTTTACCTCTGCCATTTTTACCTCTGCCATTTTTACACCGAGCCGATATATTATGGGTAATTTTGTAAACAACGAGTAGAATTTTGATCGTTATGCGAGAGTGAACTGAAAGCCAATGTAGTGATCGGAGAATAGGGGTGATGTGTTCGTGTTTCTTGCTCAAGGTTACCATTCTTGCTGCAGTGTTGAGGATTCGCTGGAGGGGAGAGATGGAAGAAATTGGGAGGCCGGCAAAGAGGGAGTTGCAGTAGTCTAGATGGGATGAGACGAAGGCATGAATGAGTTTTTCAATAGAGGCTTGGTCGAGTAGTCGCCTGACCTTACCAATCCTAAATAAACCCCATGATGCTGATTTGCAGGTGTTCTTGATATGTGGCTGGAGGGTAAGGTGCTTGTCTAAAGTGACACCAAGGTCCTTAACAGAGTCAGACATCTTAAGTATGCCCTCTCCCGTATTGAAGTCTGGCAGAGGCTCCGTAGCTCTAAATTGCGATGAAAGATGTACCAGTTCTGATTTGGCTTCGTTGAGACGGAGTCTGTTCTTCGCTGACCAGACCTTGATGTCCTTGAGGCAGTCACTCAGTAGATTAACAGCATATGTCTTCTGGTCAGATGCCATGGATATGTATATTTGCGTGTCATCTGCATACATGGCATAATTCACACCCTGATGGCTAGTGATAATTTTTGCGAGAGGACCAGTGTACGGAAGAAATAGGAGAGGGCCAACAACAGAACCTTGGGGGACTCCACAGCTCAAAGGTGCTGAGCAAGTTCCATTGATAATCACCCGCTGAGTACGATCTTGCAGGTATGACTCAATCCAATTTAGAGCCGTTCCGGTAATGGAGTAGTCATGTGCAAGACGCCGGAGCAACACTGAGTGGTTTAACGTGTCAAACGCCGCAGAATAGTCCAGTAGAAGGAGTGCAGCTTCGTTACCCTTGTCAACGGTAAGCAGTAGATCGTTGAGTACTTTCAAGAGAACAGTTTCTATTGCGATATGCTGACTGCTTCTCAGGAAGCAAATGATGATTGTCCACAACGCACATGAGCTGGGATGCGACGATTCTCTCCAAAACCTTGCTAACAAATGGCAGATTGGCAATAGGGCGATAATTGCCAAAGTCATTCGGATCAAGGTTGGGCTTTTTCAACAGAGGAAGAACTAGTGATGATTTGAATGATTCAGGGACAACACCTGTTGTGAGAGATGAATTGATAATGTTTATGAGAAGCGGTAGAAGTTCATCAATACAGTCTTTGAGCAACCAGGTTGAAAGAGGATCAAGACTGCAGAACTTCGGTGGTAATGACTTGATGAGATGGCGAAGTTGAACTTCAGTCACTGGAGTAAACTCACTCAGTTTGCAATTCAAAGAGCACACAGGATGTTGTTGATCACTAGGAAAGTCAGGTGCAAAAGAGGACACAATATCACTGATCCTCTTGCTAAAGAATTCACTGAATTTGTTGGCGAGATCAGAAGCAGATGAGTGTTCAGGATAAATGGATGACTGAGAGGGGGTGGAGAGTTTCTGTACAATACTGAATAGCTGTTTGGAGTCGGCGTTAGCGATTTCAGACCTAAAGTATTTTGATTTGGCATCAGTGATGAGATTGTAGTAGGTTTCACATTCTTGACGATATAATGTCTTATCAACCTGCAGGCCAGACTTCATCATTCGACGTTCTGCACGTCGCCTCAGTCGCCGTGCCTCCCTAATTTCAGCAGAAAACCAGGGAGCCTTTGGTATACAGTCTGCAGAGGGGCATGCTTGTCCATCAGTTTACCAAGACAGTCATTAGACAGAGAAGCTGCCTCAGATGGGCAAGAGGGAAATTGAGAGGAATCTAAGACATCTTTAACATCCAGACTAAAAGATGTAGGGTCAATGTAAGAAAGTTTCCTGAAAGTCACTTTCTTCTTGGGATTTTGGGGCCCTTTGAGATTAATAGTACAAATAATAGCAGAGTGATCAGATGACAGAAATGGTAAAATGCTATGCTGGGAGATAATATCTTCGGAATTTCTACTAAGGACAAGGTCGAATGTATGACCAGCCTTGTGTGTAGGCCCGTTGATGTGTTGTTGGAATCCAAGGGCTTCCACTCCATTAAGAAAAGATCTAGCAAAATTGTCTGAAGAATCATCCACGTGAATATTAAAGTCACTAAGAAGAATAGCAGAATGAACATCCACAGCAGCACTTTCCAGAAGAGTGAGAAACTCTTCAAGAAAATCACCACTTGAAAAAGTGTGGCGGAAGGATTGGGGTGGGCGGTAAATGCAACACAGTTTAACAGGAGATGATGGGGTAAGATGGACGGTTAGATCCAAAAATTCAAATGAGGAACAATTGAAGGTTTCATTTACAACACAGCGTGATGTGGACCTATAGAGGACACATATACCTCCTTCCCTGGTCTTCCTGGGACGATCTATTGATAATGTTGTAATTTGGAAGGGACAATTTTCACTGCGCAAGAGTAGGGTAATCTCTGTAATCACCTGAAAACCAAGACTCGGCGATAACTAATACATCAATATCATTATCTATGATCAAAGAAGACACTACATCCGAGCAAGGAGTTTGTTGGAAGCTCCTTGGTAGGACCATGTCGGCGGATACCAAGGTCACAAATCCTTTTCCAAACAGTCAGAGGAAGATGATGAGAAGGCTTCCTATCTAACAGATGGGGAGTAAGAACATCATATTGAATACGATCTGACTGCGAACTGTTACATTATTCATTAGTAGATTTAAATGAATCAACATAATAGCGTGGGCCTGGATTCATATGAATATCACCTGATAGTAAAATAGCTAACTGAAAACAGTCACTTGTATTGCTATAGTAAGCAATAGGCCTACTACAGTACTTCAGATACCTGTATACAGGAATAACAGAACATGAATAGGTAACTCTGGCATCAGAAGGCAGAGTGAATACATGGTTAACATTCAAAAGAAATACAATCAATGATACACAAAAGAAGAACCTAAGGAATTTAATCCCCTCCATTGAAGATGGAACGTCACTACTGTCTGTGATTAAAGAGGCGGAAGTGAAGTACAAACTGAACTGCCTGAACAATAAGTAAAATAGACAGTGAATAGAGAGGCATGAGTGCAACACAGGATAATGAAAATGGCATTGTTGAGCAGGTTCAGATACGATACATAAAATACAACTTCTAAATACTGAGCTAACTCACCAAAATATTGAATGAAAAAGGTCTAGCAAGATCCTTGACATATACAAAGTACAGTGTTAACAACTAAATTCAAGATAACCTCAAAATAAAGCAAAAATCAACAAAATGAACAGAGCCCTAAATGAAAGAGGCTACCTCTATGGAGGCGCACCAAAAAAAATATATCAATAGAGAAAATATGTCTTGGCTTGGCGCAAAAGCTAAAAAAATGAATGTTGCCGCGTGGAGACAATTGTTTGGAAAGATAATATCGAAGTATAGCTTTAAACAGAACATCAAAAACTTTTAAGACGGGGTTTGAAAGCGTCCAACGAAAGATCTAAGATCTCTACCGAACGAATTTGTTTTTCCTTTTATTTTGTGTTAATATCATTATTGGGCCAGGGTATTGTATTTTTTTCAGACTTAGATGGTGTTACAAGTACAAGACATTTTTATTATTATTATTTATGAACGGCTATCTACAATTTTCCGTTTACGGAAAATGGAGTTAAACCGTTATTTAGTCGCAGGCCATAACAATGTAGCTTTTCTTGGAAAGTTAAATGATTGGGCGGCGCCACTCCTGCCAATTTGAGGCAAGGGTATTGTATTTGTTTTAGGTTTAGCGCAACAGACTCGTGAAATGTAGAAAAAAAAATAATTTCACGTCATCAAGCCTTTGATTCACGGATTTATGTCGTATTTGTAACAGTTCAAGTTCTAGTTAAATTAGAAGTCAATTTCATTCCAATCATACAATGAAAAATTACATAATACAATCATAATAATCTAAGTGTTTCAACTTAGGAAATGGATGACATAGGTAACTAGAATGAAAGGTAGCGAGACTTCCTACTCCCTGGACATTGGTAGAAAATAACAATTACTTGGCAATGCAAATGTTCCAATGTTGCAGACATGCTTATGTGCACACTCGATTTTACAAAATCACGGGTTACGTTTACATCCACACACTCACATACCCGCACACACACCCACACAGTAATAAAGGATTGGGTGTTAGTCATCAAATCTTGCACATACACACCCCAATCCCGCACATCCCCACACACGCATCCAGTAAATGGTGCATAGTATAAATGAGAAATGATCAGGGATCCGCTGCAGAAAGGGTTGCGTTTAAACGCAAGTCAAAAAATCAATCGCAAGTCCCTAATGCCCGTTGTTGATTGGTTCAAAATCAAGTTGCGCATTATTTTTAGAGTTGCGATTGATTGCAACTCTTTCTGCAAAGGGCCCATACAAGTTAAGGGGAATAGGAAGAGACCAACTGTCTCTTTAATTGAACCGTAAAAGATGGCATAGTTATGACAGAAGGCCACACTGCAAAATCTTATCTGTAATAAATTTGCTCATAGTTCATAGGCAATACAAATAGAGTATTATTGTTCTTACCCTTTAGCCAGAAGACAGCTAATGGTTCACCTCTAAAGCGACATTGCAGCACCCCATCATGTCCTCGAAGAAAAACAGGCCTTACATCCACCACTACCACGTCCACAGGAATGTCTAAGAAACCAAAATATATCAAAATATATAAAAGATTCTAATCTATTTTTAAAAAGACCTAAAAATATCCTAAATCTCCGAAAATCAGAACTTTTGTGCTGTATCTTACTGACAAATGATGGGGGGGGGGGGGTACGGAGTACCCTTTTTACTTTTTATAATATTTATATATTTCAACCATTCCATAATTATATACAAGTAAATATAGAAAGATAATTCCATTCTTCAAATCAGATTGCCAGATTGGATAGAGGTGTGCGTATGTGCGAGGGTCTGGCGGACGCCGTGTGTGTGCATGGGTCAGTGTGTGTGCGACAGGGTCAGTGTGTGACGTATATGCGGGTGTTGTTTGCGCGGGCGTGCGCGTGGGTGCATGGGTGGGTGTGTGTGGGGTGGATGGTGGTAGTGTGAGTTTCTGTGATAAGTTTTACCTTAATGTATCATTTCAATTTTACGTAAAACTTAAATACCGAAATTAGCATCACTAAAATTAATTTTACTGTTCTCTTTTTTTTACGTTCAAACTCCTTTCATTTCAGTTCAAAATACTACAGTTCACTTCTCAGACGCAAGTCATGTCATCACGGCTCACCAGCAATCCATTAATTGTGGAGGCTGTATGAATATGTTTTCTGGAATGTAGGAAGAAACTTAGTAAAAACATAATTTAAGTACTTAGCCAAAAGGTATATTTAAAAGGGGGATGTTATTTATTTGCATAAGCAGCGGGATAAGCAGATGAGAGGATTCTGCCTTTATGATAGTTAAGGATAAACGCTATATAGGTCCGTTCCGTAAAGAATCTTCTGAAGTAGACCGTTTTCTTATCGGGTACTATACAACAGGAATATAAATGACAGTCTTTGTCATGTATCCGTTGTATTACAGCATTATGAGTAACGCTAGTGCTATCATTTCGTGTATGATATACAGTACAATAAATACCACAGTATGCACCCAAGTATGACTTCCGATGAAAAGAAATAAATTGACAGGGCAAAGTCTACATTATTTAGTCACATTGAATACATTTGCCTCAACGACTGGGTCTATAGTCGTGATAGTATTAAAACATGTGCATGTGCGCCTACAGGTTCAGGCGATCGCGACTATATAGGCCCCTTTTGTAGTGGCCCAATGTAATCTAAGTCCAGGGCCACGTGCTACTTTGGTTCCATGACATTTGCTTCGGCGACATTTGCTCCGATGGAAAATCTGCACATTAAGCCAGATGGTGTCATGTCTGTGTCGTTAATGGAAATCAAAACCTTAACTTAAACACGAACATGAGAATACACATGGTCATAAATCATAATTATGTACATCTTAATCAGTTATTTGCCCTAGCTGGTGAATGTTCAGATTCAATGTCGCTCTCCCTCCCACACACACACACACACACGCACAGCCCTAACACGCACTCCCGCAAAGATGCACACTCTTATGCAGTGTACTACAGCTTTATGACCTCGACACACAGGCTAGCTACGCGCCATTCCCATTTTCCTCCCTCTTTTAACTCCCGGTTGGCTTTGCGCCAAGTGGGAACAGATGCATATAAATATTCATGCAAAGTTTATGCCAGAAATGTGAACAAAAGACCAACACTGTGAATACTGCGGCTCACCCGACTTTAGATATCAGGCAAAATGTGCAAGCCATAATTGTATAACATTGAATATTCGGTATGTAGTCTGGGCTTACATTGCAGTGTGACATCCAGACATTACTTTGCTTTTATCATGGTAGGTCCATGCTATTATTAACGCTCGATGCCATGAAAGGGTTTGAGTGACATGTGCCATGTGATCCTTAGCGGTTACATTTGTCATGTTAGGATTTAACTGATCTGAGAATTTATCACTAAAAATTATGCCTCAAAGTCATTCTAAAAAGCATAATTCATGATCAGCATACACTATTGTGATAATGTAATTTCATTCCTTAATGTGAACCTCCTCTTATAGGCATGTTGAATAGGTGAAATAGGTGAAAGAAAACAAAACATAATTATACATATAGGCCTACAACGTCAATTAAGTTCATATCGTTGACTGAACATTTCCTTATTCAATTCAATTCAATTCAAATAAAACATTTATTTTCTTCCATTTCATTACATTTTTCCTAAACATAAATTCATACATAAATCAATTTGTTATAAAAAAAATATAAATATGTACACATTGGGTTTAAGGAAATAGGCATATACCCTAAAAGCTTAGGCTTGTGGCGGGATACGCCTGTGGACAAAAATACAATACAATAAACAATACAAAGGATTGTTTCATTGCGATATTATCTATCATGTTTTAACTTGAAAGAACATGCAGTCGTTCATTTTTAGCAAACCTCCCAGAATAGTTATATTCTTATGTTTCACTCTTGCAACTCATAATCATGTTGTGCAACTCTCCCACCCACCAAAAACAATGCCTGATCAGATCACCGCCCAAAAATCTGTATGATTTCGAAAGACACAAAGGATTTTTAAATTTACCGGAAGTTCAGACATCTCGTGTACTAAATCTGACGATGAACAGGATGAAGTCAATGGCTTTGCTATTATCATGATTTTACTCTAAGTTGCAATATTTTTTTCTTCAAATCGTTCCTCTTCAAATACTAGGTTATAGAACCGGGTCTGATATTGGCAAAATTGTGGTAAAACATATATATGACTCATAATTCATATTCACGTTTAATTCCCAACTTTGCTTACGTACTATCTCATATCCTGGTGGATGTTACCTTCATCTATAACAGACCACCATTTGCATAATAGCCTATACATGCTTTCATTTGTTTGGAATATTGCTTGTCGGTTTTCACTCTACCCCGGTCCTTTCAACAGGTCAAAATCCTGTCATTATCGTATATATTTGTCGACAACTGCGCCAAACATAATTATGTAACACAACGTAACGCAAAGTGAACAGAGAAGTAGAATTTCATAATTCGAAATCTAGCTTTGTCTTCCACATTTGTAGATTTCCTCATTTCTTATTTGTCATGGGTTTAAATAGCACATATCTGTTTTGATTGGTTTAACCTGCTGTCAATGTATAATCAATGACGTTTTTTGTGGGGTCTAGCCTACCGTAGGGCCTATAAGGATTATTCTTCCACCCCCCCCCCCCCCCCCGTCCCCACGAAAGAAACATAATTACCATCGTCGGCAGTAACCATCATAAATACTGTCGCCAAAGTGATGATGAAGAAAGCGTAGAGCTCTGACCTTGCAATGACCCGGACAGCCATTTTCTCGATATCTGTGGGGATAAAAAGAGTGAAATTATTCAGTTTGTATTATTGTTATAAAGAATATGATGATGATGATGATGATGACGACAACGATGATGACGATTGAACGATTGATTGATTTGATTTATTTATTTCCACATTCCAATAACAAAGTATAGAGAAGTGTAATCATTTTTCTCAGCATATGTATTCATACATTCTAACAATCTACTTGAAATTTAATTATACCTGATAAATTTCTTTTTTCTAAATTATTCAAACAAATAGCAAAAAAAATATAATATACATTTACCGATATAGTACATTTTGGAATGTGGGAGACTTCCATCTTTAGCTTAGAGCTTGAAATTGATATAGGCCTCGAAATGATTATGATGATGACAATGCTGATGACGATGATGATGATGATAACGATGATGACGACGACGATGATGATGATGATGATAATGATGAACAGCATTAATTGTATAGCACCATTTATCTGTAAAAACATTTAAAGGCGCCGCGCCGCGTCGTCATCCCAACATGTCACACATTTTTCGCAAAGTTCTGGAAAAGATGGGTTTTTGGTTCAGATTTGAAAATAAAACGATCATGCTGCACTTGACGTTTTTTTTTTTTTTTTTTTTTTTTTTTTTTTTTTTTACTGCTGTTATTATCAGTGGTTGCGCCACCAACACAAGAGGTTGCATTAAACTGTGGCAAAAGAAAACCGACCTTTTGTATATTTCGCCTTTAGTATTAAAAAACATCGGCTAAATTGGACACGATTTTTGCGAATTGAGGGGACCTTTCTGGAGTGGTCGGGTACACTGGACCTAAAGTTTATGGGACTTTTGGGGACCCTTTTCTCGATTGGTCGGGTTACGTGATTGATCGACCAAACGACGATATTACGATGTTGGCTCAAACCGCTTTATCATGAATATGTAATACTGGATTTAATAATAAATTTAGAATAATTAGGTTACTGAGAGTAAATGTGGTTCCATGAAATTTGCTCCGGCTACGATTGCTCCGCTCTAAATTCCACATACTCCTCCAATGACCAACTTCATCCCTGGGTTTAAAAAAGTATAGGCCTACCCTAAACCTAACATAAAACCCTGTTGCAACCCTTACCCTAACCCCACCTCATAGACGAAATTAAGACCGGTACAGATTTTGCAGCCAGGAGCAATTATCGTGTCGCCAAAACGGTATCTTGATCATGCTGATAAGAGTTAAAGATGTAAGCAATCAAAAAATATAAAATATCGCTAATACTTTTCCACTTAACAGTTGAAAACTGCATAATAACCAGCGAAGTGGAAAGTTTTAGAAATGAACATTTTATTGTTCTATTCATTAGCTAAAATCATATTTGCATGGCAGATGTGCTGTGCCAAAGAAAATTAAAAGTGAAAGGAATGTGTCATGTAATATACATTGTATTTACATTCTAAACACTTTCGTATGAATCGTATTGCAGGGGAATAAGCAGGGTTTTTTGCTGGGGGCAATTTATTACCTAAAATTATCATCGGAAATATAATAATTATTACTAGTATCATTTTTTATAGCACCCGAGCTTCCACGAAGTTCCTTACTTGAATATATCAATTGGTGACATTACCTCAAATAAATTTGACGTTAGATGGGGCATTCCCCAAGGGTCCAGGCTCGGACCTCTCCTTTTTTCCCTCTATTCTAGTAGGCTTTTTTCGGTTATCAAAGCATACTCTGAAAAAATATCTTGTTACTGTTATGCAGATGACACTCAATTATACATTTCCTTCAGCCCAGTCAGGGAACAAGAACAGTCCTGTGTTTTGGCTCTTGAACACTGTTTACAGAAACTTCGTAGATGGATGTTGAGCAGTAAGTTGAAACTCAATGATAGCAAAACTGAGTTTCTTATCATTGGAACACCTAGACAAGTGTCTAAACTAAATATAGATTGCATAACAGTTGGAAATACTGTAGTAAAGCAGACCATGGTTGCAAAAAACCTTGGTGTCTGGTTTGACTCGCAGCTAAAAATGGAAACCCACATATCCAAAACATGCAAAACTGCCTTCTATCATCTCTACAACTTACGTCATATCCGAAAATATTTAAGCAGCACATGTATTAATACACTGGTCCATGCATTTGTAACAAGCAAGTTGGATTATTGTAATGGACTACTTTTTGGCTTACCAGATTCTCAGATAAACAAATTACAGCGTGTTCAAAATGCATGTGCCAGACTCATTTGTAATTCCCCCAAATTTTCCCATGTAAGGCCCCTACTCAACGATCTACATTGGCTTCCAGTACGTCAGCGAATCAAATTCAAAATAATGTCCCTAACATATAAGATACTACATGACATGGCCCCCACCTATCTCAGTGAACTCCTTAAATTAAAATCACCCACCCAGTCTTACAGGCTTCGTAGTTCCCAAAGAAGTCACCTTTTCACGTTTTTGGGTATTTTTTTGTAGAAATAATCTTTACTTATTTTTCTTCGATTAATTTAGCGAACTTAATTTTACTTTTAAAATTTTTGCGTATCCTGTTAATAATTGTTTTTCTGCTTATCTCTAATGTATTGTAATGCGCAGTTGAGTATATCCAAATCGAAATTGCGCAATATAAATTTACAATTATTATTAATTATTATTATATCAACATAATGCAGTAGTTCACATGCAGTGTGTCTTCCCATACTGTAATTCAATATCAACATGTTATTTCTCATAAATGATTTATAGTAATATATTAATGTTCGTGCAAAGTAGATCTTTGGTCCTCCCCCTTTAAGCAGAGTATATACAATCAGAATTATGTTGAAGCTGACAAACTTTTTTTTCTGTTAGATTGAGATTTGCCTTATACGTTTCCATATGGCATGTATTTTATTGCTGATATTTTATACAATCATCCTTATCTTTATTATTATTAATGTCATTTTTACTTTTATCATTATTACCATTATTATTGTTTTAGTTATCATCATCATCATCATCATCAGACACTATCATTTCATTTTCTTTTCATTTTACTTCATTTTCAACAAAATTATAAACCATGTAAGTACAATAACGATAATAGCTGGTTTGATATAGCGTTTCCCCCATAACGGCTCAGATCAAAACAACACAATGTCATAAGAAATACACTAAAGTTATTTGATCAATATGAAATAGACAAATAATTATATGATTAATAACTTGCGAAAATGGAGGATCCCACTTGAAAGCAAAGCTTGTATATTATGACCTCCTAAAAGTATGACAGATTCGAGAAAAATAAACATGTAAACAGGTAAAGAAAAAACGCCAACAGAAGACATCATAAGAATATTTTTTAAAAAAATCAAGATATACAAAATATTACGGAACAAACTCAGGAATTAGATCAAGATTAACATTATCATTGTCATCATTATCATTATTATTGATATTTTCATTATCGTTTCATTTTCATCGTCATGTAATTTATTATGCATATAATCACCATGTTATGAAAGAATATATACCTACGGGTAGTTCGCCTTCATTTCACACAACTTTTTTTTCATTCTCGTTACATAGCTATGTAATTGCCGTGTTTGCACACTATATGCAAGTCACATTTTGTATCCTTGTAATGTGATTTGCCATTTCCTTCCATATCGATGTCAAATGTCAAATATCTGCCACTTGAAACATTAGACAGAAAAAAAAACCTATGCCAAACAGAGTAGTTACCATAAGCAGATCACAGAAATAGCAAACATTGGCCACACCATTTTTTTTTACAGAATGTGCGTTGGACATTATTATAGCCACGACAGTTGGACATGAGTTAACTATATTTATTAGCCCCAACTTTTACATTTTATTTGCAGAAAATATTTCATGAACATACCAAAGCAAGAGTGAAATGAAAAACAATTCATGTGATCATGCTCAGGCTTTCAAAATAATGGGGGTTCGAGAACAATCATATTTCCCTGTACTAATTTTTTTACATGACCGCATGCGGGGATGTTTATAAAGTTGCAAACATATCCTTTTGAACTCCATATCATATAGATCAAAGTGGACTTTTTTTTCTGTTTGAATTTTGGCACTGCCAGTTATTAGAGCCAAACGTTGAATACACTAAATGGAAAGTGCGTGTGATTAACACAAACGATCGATGTACCAATTATAAAGCAATCAAGGCACAAAGTCTGGAAATGAATAATACAGTGTATTGGAAGCTCTTCCCGGACAAAAATTGGCATTGTGGCATATGGGGGCAAAAACGAATTTGCTTCGACGGGTGTACGCACTGGCGGATCAAGGGGGGGCACAGCTGGCCCGTGCCCCCCCCCCCTTGAGAAGCATAATTGAAATTTGTAATGTGAAAATGCCATTAAAACAGAAGTGTGCCCCCCCCCCCCGCTTTCCAAAAAAAAACTTTTTTTTTTGGAAAATCCTGGGTGCACGTTTCAATCCCTAGCTTCTTTTGGATGGTGAGGTGAAATATTGGTCACAAACGTCAATATACTGTAAGAAGCCGATTAAACCATAATCACCACACGAGCATGCGCGCTCTTGCCCTTGATCAAAGTTTGCTTCAATCATGGCTATTATACTACATACTACTGTTCCAGTTTTCCACAAACACTGACAAAACAAAATAATGTCAACGCTATTCTCACATACAGCTCTTCCCTGTTCACACATTTCTCCCGAACCATGATGTCTCGCGACCTTCGATCTCTCTCGCGTTTGCACATTCGGTCGCATTCGGTATGATAACTTACCGATTATATGATTTGTTGTACTTTTAGATGATAGTTAATTTTCCTCTAGATCTTCACGGATATCTTTCACAGTATTCATTGATCCAGTATGCGTTATACTTCAGCAAAAATGCAATTGCCTACCAGTTCTAGTACACAAACATGATGTAGGTCCATGGATTGGGGAATCCCCAGAAGTCACGAGACTCAGACGGTAGCAGACGGCGCAGACCGGATGCAGTCTGCATGCACAGACCCCGATTGAAACTTTGATCAAGGTTCTCCATGTACATGACGTAAAGACTAGGACATATAAATTCGATGTTTCCATTCAGCGAGAGGGCCTTCAGTACACAAAAGTCTTCACATCAGTGGAGGATCTAGCTTTTTGCTAAGGGGGGGGGTCGAAAAAATTGGTTTGACTCGATGAGCTGCGACCGGAGTCTCAGCCCCCCCCCCCCCCCACAAGCTGGTGTCACACCTTGGCGTTTTAGACAGCGTATGCCCGACGTATCAAAATTTCTCTAAAACGTCGGCATACGCTGAACTTTGACATTTTTTTTCAACTCTGGGCGTATACTTAGCGTATTCATAACGAGTTGGACGTATACATAACGTATTAGTAACTTATATCGAACGATTCGTTAACTTATAAGTAACGTATTCCAACGAATGCTTAGCGTATTGCTGGCGTACACAACTTATGCCCTACGATAGCCTAACTTACGCATAGCGCGCGGCAGCGTATCGCTGACGATAGGCGCTGTCACACCTTGGCGTTTTAGACAGCGTATGCCCGACGTATGAGGAATTTGGCGAATACGCTGGCGTACGTCGAATACGTTACGGGTAAGTTTTGCATACGTTAAGAGTACGCTAAAACACGCTGGTATACGTCGTCATACGGCGAGGTCGTCGAAAAATTTTGTGCAAGCACAAAATTTTTCGACGTATGCCAGCGTATGGCTCATACGTCCCGCATACGCGGGTCATAAGTTGTAGGCAAGTTACGCGATCGTTGATACACGTTGACACACGTTACTCGTAAGTTACTCATAAGTCGATGTACGTCGAGATAATGTCCAGCGTACCCTAAAACTTACTTCTAACCTATGAGTAACGTGCTTTGAACGTATGTGTAACTTAACTCCAACGTATGGAGACGTATGAAGACGTGCTCGGACGACCACAAAACTTACTGAACGTGTTTATAACTTACAGCTACCGTATAATGGCGTATTGGCAACGTTTATAGGAATTGGTATATAAAGGTGGGGTTCACAGGAGTTTTCTTCGGCATGGCGGTGGTGTTGATACGGTGATGTATCGTGCGGTTATGCTTTGAATAGTCGAGCGGCAGCCTTTTTATAGGCTACGACACGTGTTCGTCGGCGATACGCTGCCGCGCGCTATGCGTAAGTTAGGCTATCGTAGGGCATAAGTTGTGTACGCCAGCAATACGCTAAGCATTCGTTGGAATACGTTACTTATAAGTTAACGAAGCGTTCGATATAAGTTCCTAATACGTTATGTATACGTCCAACTCGTTATGAATACGCTAAGTATACGCCCAGAGTTGAAAAAAAAACCAACAAAGTTCAGCGTATGCCGACGTTTTAGAGAAATTTTGATACGTCGGGCATACGCTGTCTAAAACGCCAAGGTGTGACAGCGCCTGAACACGTGTCGTAGCCTATAAAAAGGCTGCCGCTCGACTATATTCAAATCATAAGCGCACGATACATCACCGTATCAACACCACCGCCATGCCGAAGAAAACTCTTGTGAACCCCACCTTTATATACCAATTCCTATAAACGTTGTCAATACGCCATTATACGGTAGCTGTAAGTTATAAACACGTTCAGTAAGTTTTGTGGTCGTCCGGAGCACGTCTTCATACGTCAATATACGTTGGACTTAACCCTAAAAAGACTGGGGGGGGGCCTTTTAGGCCCCCCCCCCTGTACATAAATCGCGATAATTTTTTTGCGCATGAAGCGTTCGCGCCGCCATTTCATGACTTTTTTCTCTTGAGTTTTGCGCAACTTTTGATACCAAATTTGTATACCCCCATGCCGCGGTTGCGGAGTTACGTAACATTTTCGTATCACATGTCACGTAAGAAATTGAAATTTGTATTCGTTTGTGTGTAAAGTGTATGGTATTTGAATGAATGTTATACACATTGTTTTTTAACTACATTTTTATTTGTTTCTTTCTATATTATGTCACTTGTGAATTCAAGTAGCAGTTCTAGGATATGAAAATAATGAAAAAAATTGCATTAAAAAATAAAGAAATACATAAGAAATGCAAAATAAAGAAATACATAAGAAATTAAAATCAAAGAAAAACATAAGAAAAGTAATGCAATAAAACATGCAAATTATTGTATTTCTCTACATAACGCATGCGGAGTACTTATTTGCATATTTAGTTTGCATAAGCATATCTAATAATTCAAGCATGAAACAAAACAATTCCATGATAAACAACCTCTTCTTACAGCTGAAAACCTTGAAACAGGAATTTATGGACCGCAATAAGTACCAAAATATGAAAAATTCAATTTTTTTATAAAAATTTGCATATTCACATAATTAATTATGAATATAATTTGCATAAATTATGTGATATTTTTAATGCTTTGTTTGCACCAAGTAGTGTACATGTAACACATCACTTGTTTATCTTCCAAGATTGCTTTGGCTCATTGCAAGAGAGTGTAATGCAATAAAACATGCCAAATGTTGTATTTCTCTACATAACGCGTGCAGAGTACTTATTTGCATATTTAGTAATTACTAATTTGCATAAGCATATCTGATAATTCAAGCACGAAATAACACAATTCCATGATAAACAACCTCTTCTTACAGCTGAAAACCTTGAAACAGGAATTTATTGACCGCAATAGGTACCAAAGTATGAAAAATTCAATTTTTTGATAAAAATTTGCATATTCGCATAATTAATTATGCATATATTAAAAAATACAATGAATATCAGTATTTTGACTATGTTTTCTTTTAGAGGACATGACAAAGGATGTGTGTGCCAAATTTGGTTGCGATCGGACGACCAACGGCCGAGATCTTAGGGGGGGGGCCCAAAAGGCCCCCCCCCCCCCGGTTTTTCTAGCCTCCAAAATAGCCCAGTCTTTTTAGGGTTAAGTTACACATACGCTCAAAGCACGTTACTCATAGGTTACAAGTAAGTTTTAGGGTACGCTGGACATTATCTCGACGTACATCGAATTATGAGTAACTTACGAGTAACGTGTGTCAACGTGTATCAACGATCGCGTAACTTGCCTTGAACTTATGGCCCGCGTATGCGGGACGTACGAGCCATACGCTGGCATACGTCGAAAAATTTTGTGCTTGCACAAAAATTTTCGACGACCTCGCCGTATGACGACGTATACCAGCGTGTTTTAGCGTACTCTTAACGTATGCAAAACTTACCCGTAACGTATTCGACGTACGCCAGCGTATTCGCCAAATTCCTCATACGTCGGGCATACGCTGTCTAAAACGCCAAGGTGTGACAGCGCCTTCACCCACATTTATTTCTATTTTTTAAAGGATGGTTTTATTGTATTCTCTCAAATCAAAATACACATTCACATTCCTTAAACAAGTTGTACAAATTATTTGTAACATGATACAATAAATCCTTATCTCATATAATTATACAAATTATACATCAAACTTAAAAGATACTGGAAATTTATACCGTTTCAACAATTACAAAATTAAATATTAACAAGATTTATTAAATGACAAGAGAGGAAAAACAATATATTCTACAAAGGATCGATCTGTTGAGGAAACGCATAATTGGTTAAGGGGTGATACGAGGTTTCCCCGGTGTAATTAAAACGCATATTTCCCCCTATATAGTTCCTTAAACAAACTACTTCAACCAGTACGATTCATGGATTCCATGGCATTGTCTCTGGCAACAATTGCTCCAATGGAAATTCTACACGTTCTGAGCCAGGCACGAAACCTACAACCTCCAAAACTGATTAAACCCAAATCTAATTTATCGTTACATTTTTCTAACCCCAAAACTATATTACAATCCTAACTCTAACCCCAAGCCCTCTGAGATGTTAAGACCCGAGCAAATGTCACAGGAGCAAATGTCGTGTCGACGATTCATGACTATAATTATATATTCGCAATAGAACACCCAGGCACGGGTTCCCCCCCCCCTCCTCCCCACAATTGTCATTTCTTCTTTGATTCTTTCCGATATAGTCATGTATATATTTAATTATTATTAAAGGGGAATGAAACCATTGGAACAAGAAAGCTTGTGTGAAAACAGAAAAATCAAAGAAGCAGTTCAACAAAAGTTTGAGAAAAATCGGACAATTAATGAGAAAGTTATGGGCATTTGAATATTGCGATCACTAATGCTATGGAGATAGCAAATTGGCAATGCGACAAAGATGTGTGAAGTCACTTGTGAACAACTCTCCCCATTACTTTACTTTAGTATATATTTCACTTTAATTGCCTCTTTTATCACATCTATCCATAGATAATGTGTTCTTTCTACATGAGGCATCATGGATAAAGAATTTGCATCATCATAAGAAAAAGCAAAAAGAGACATTTTGAGGGTATTTTATAGTCCAACAAAGGGAAAGTTGTTCATCAGTGACATCACACATCCTTGTCGCATTGCCAATAGGAGGATTTCCATAGCATTAGTGATTGCAATATTCAAATGCCCATAACTTTCTCATTATTTGTCTGATTTTTCTCAAACTTTCTTTATTCTTATTCTTTGATTTTTATGTTTCTACACAAGCCTATTTGTTCCAAAGGTTTCATTCCCCTATATGGCGTCCCATATGTTTTTAAAATTTTAATTTTATGCCTATTTCATGTTTTTTCCGGGGAATAGGCCCGGGGGCTGCAGGGGGAGAGTGTAGTAACTGGATCATCGTGGCTTCATATCCTTATCGGTAGTACTTGGCGGCTCTAATGTAACAAACTTAAAGGGATGGTCAAGGCTGAAAATATTTATATCACGATACATAGAGTAAAATTCACTGAGCGAAATGCCGAAAATTTCATCAAAATCGGATAACAAATAATGAAAATATTGAAGTTTAAAGTTTAGCAATATTTTGTGAAAATAGTCGTAAGAATATTCATTAGGTGGGCTGATGATGTCACATCTCCACCTTCTGTTTTCTTATGTTATTACATGAAATCATATTTTTTCATTATTTCATACTTGTGTGAATGTTATGTCTCCCTTATATTGAAATAAGTTGTGGCAATAAATATCTAATGCACTAAATCAGTTGTCAATCCAATTTTTCTAGTTCTTGGAGAATAAAAATTGAATAAACCTATAATTTCTTATAATAAAATACAAAAGAACAAGTGGGGATGTGACATCATCAACCCGCCTAATGAATATCCATGACGACTGTTTTCACAAAATATTGCTAAACTTTAAACTTCAATAACTTAGTTTATTGTTATCCGATTTTGATGAAATTTTTGGCATTTTGCTTAGTGAATTCTACTCTATTTACTGAGCTATAAATACTTTCAGCCCAGACCATCCCTTTAACCCTAAATAGACTGGGCTATTTCGACGCCTAAGAAGACTGGGGGGGGCTGATTCAGCCCCCCCCCCCCCCCCTATGATCTCGGCCGTCGATCGCGCGATCGCGACGAAAATTGGCACACGCGTTACCCATGGCATTATCTACAAAACTATAACATCAAATTCTGCAAAAAATCTCATGTCTCATTAATCATGCTAATTTATGCGTAAAATCATAAGTTTGCTCTAATTAATAAAATAATGCCCCTGAAATGCTAATTTTGATTTCACACACTCTAGATAGGCATCTGATCAAATTGATTTAAAAAAAAATTCAAAATCACTTTTATTTTCTTATGTATTCTATTGTTTTCTAAATTTCTTATGTATTTCATTGTTTTTCGACTTTTTGTTTTTTATTGTTTTTTCAATGGATATTGTCGGGGACTTTATTTTGACCATAAAAAAGATAAAATTAATTGATTTTAAGCAGTAAAAGGAAAAATAATGATACATTTATGAATTTTGGTTAAGAACACTATTTGCATTGGATTTGTACACAAATTCACGTTTTTGAGTAATTTGGGGTCTGCATGCACTTACGAAATGTTGCGTAATTTTGGAACCGCGTACCCGGGGTCACAATTTTGGTCTCAAAAGTTGCGCGAGACTTGAAAGTAAAAAGTCAGCGAGCGACGCGGTCAAAAAATTTTGCGCGGCGGATTTATCACGAAAAATGTCGAGGGGGGCTGAATCAGCCCCCCCCCCCAGTCTTTTTAGGGTTAAGCCAAATAGTATCGTACATAACTAGCTCTCAATCATCAAGATTTCAGGTCGCGAAAAGGGAGGAAAGGGTCTCGGAAAAGGTGCTGCCAAGCGTCATCGCAAGGTTTTACGAGACAACATCCAAGGTATCACGAAGCCTTGTTGTCATAACCATCTCAGCAGCTGGCGGCTTCTGGATCGCTACTTTTTAAACTGAAGCTAAAGGACAAGTCTACCCCAACAAAAACTTGATTTGAATAAAAAGAGAAAAATTCAACAAGCATAACACTGAAAATATCATCAAAATCGGATGTAAAATAAGAAAGTTATGGCATTTTAAAATTTCGCTTCATTTCACAAAACAGTTATATGCACATCTCGGTAGGTATTCAAATGAGAAACTGATGACATCACTCACTATTTCTGTTGTAGTTTATTATTTGAAATATGAAATATTTTTATTTTCTCGTCATTGTCGTGTGAAATGAAGTTTCATTTCTCCCTGAACACGTGGAATTACATTATTTTAACATTTTGTACTTCAGGCAAGGAGGTCATAATCGTCAAATTCGTAAAAAATAAAATATTGTATAATTCAAACAATAAAAAACAAAAGAAATAGTGAGTGAGTGACATCATTGACTCTCATTTGGATGTAACTGGCTCGTTCATATAACTATATGTTCAAAATAAGCTAAACTTTGAAATGTCATAACTTTCTTATTTTACATCCGATTTTGATGAAATTTTCAGCATTATGCTTGTCTGATTTTTCTCTATTGATTCAAATCAACATTTTTCTGGGGTGGACTTGACCTTTAAAACCGTACTATAAACCCTAATCGTTATCGTTACATCATTCTAAACCCGAAACTCTATTACAATATGCCCTCTGAGATATAAATACCGGAGCAATTGTCGCAGGATAATGTCGTCTCACCGATTCATGACTATACCAGAAATTCATATTAGGACATGTCAGGCAGGGGTATTCCATGCATTTGCCCCGCCCCACAGTGGGCCAGAATGAACCAAAAGTGCGCCAAAACACTTTATTCACATATTTGTACGATTAAATTTGGTAGATAGGGGTAATTTCACCCGTACAATTCAATAAAAGTATTTTCAAATATTGATGACGTCGTTAAAATACTGTTTTCTGATTGGCTGTTAACATTTGGTGGCTCAGCGGTAGAGCGTCCGCCTCATGAACGGGAGGTCATGGGTTCGATCAGGGTGACCAGACGTCCCGTATTTCCCGGGATTGTCCCGTATTTTGCTTCTTTGTCCCGGCGTCCCGACAAACCCTTCCCGGGACGCCTATTTGTCCCGTATTTCAGAATATTGAACAAAATGTATTTAAAAGTGACGAATAAACAACAGATGACGAAGCAGAGCCAGAGACAAAGACAACAATAAAATCGATAAATAAACTTTTGCAAGTTTTGCGGTGATTTTCTTGCAAACCCATGCAATACATCGCAAACGAACTGGCCTCCTGCCATCGTGTGCCCATGGAGCTATATAGTATAGCTCTAGATCTTTGGTGTGACAGGCTACTAGTGAGCTAGGCATGTAGGATCGGAGCAGATTCTCTCCACCAAACATACCAAAATGATCACAAAATTGACGGGAAATTTGTATAAGAGATTACTGATTTGGAGATCGGAGATTGGAGATCGGAGATTGGTAATCGGAGGAACAAGTTATTGAGTTTTCATAACTAGATCTAGTTGTTTCAGTTTTCGTTTTGAGTCTTGTTGTGTATGATGCCGCGATGTTTCATCTAATTTTCAAGTAAAAAAAAATCACTTTGAAATTTTTATTCGTTTCTAAAATATGTTTTAAATGGTTTAAAAATATATTTGAAAAACACCAAATATCATTATTAGTTTTGTTCGATGATTGGATATTTTTTGCTTGAACTTTTTTCCTCTTTCTTTCTTTTCTATCCTTCCTGCTTGCCACTAGAGTACCTACGGGGGGGGGGGGCAGTCTGCCCTCCTGACGAGCCACAACCCATGCATAGGACGTATCCCTGCCCCCCCCCCCCCGACGAGCTTGAAATACCTTTTTTGCCCCCCCCCCCTGACGAGCTTGTAGACCTTTATTGCCCCCTGACGAGCTTGAAGAACTTCCCTGATCCTTTCTCTCTCTCTGTTCATTTTTCTTTCTTTCCTCGTTTTCCTTACCCGTCTTTATCAAATTTCCCTTTTTTTATTTCCTTCATTCTTTCTTTTTTTAAACTCCCCCCTCCCTTTTTTTTCTTTTAATTCTTTCTCCCATTATGTTTTCATTCCCTCCTCACTTCCCTCTCTTTCCTCCTTTCTTTCATTCTTTATTTTATTTTCACTTCTAATTCTATCCCTTATTCTTTCTCTCCCTCCCTTAATTCATCCCTTACTGTTTTCTTTCTTTCTTTGTTTGTTTCTTTCAAAGAATGGAGGAAACATTTTTCTTTCCTTCATTCTTTCTTTCCTCCTCCTTTTTCTTTCTCTCCTTATTTTGTCTTTCACACATGTATTCTTCTTCCATTCCTTTCTTTTTCTTTCTTTCTGTAATCAATTCAAAGAATGACGGAAACTTTTTTCTCTCTTTTATTCTATTTTTCATCCTTTTATTCTAACTTTTATTATTTTTTAAATTTTTCCTTCATTTTCCCCTTATTTTTTTCTTTTATTTCTTCTCAATTCATCTCTTTTCTTTCGTCTTTTCTTTCTCTCCTTCATTCTTTCGTTCACCCTCCCTTCCAATTCTTTATAAATTTCACAGGTGTAACACTATGTGTAGCCTTCTTTGTTGATCTTTTTTGTTGATTGTCCCGTATTTCATTTTGTGAAATCTGGTCACCCTGGGTTCGATCTTCGGCCGAGTCATACCAAAGCCTTATAAAAATGGGACCTTCTGCCTTCTTGCTAGGCGCTCAGCATTTAGATTGGAGAAGGGTTGTAATAACATGTTATGTTATGCAGGGCCCGCTGGTAGAGCAGTTTCCTAACTGAAGTGGCTACCCTGGGTAAATAAAACTTTATTATTATTATTATTATTTGAGAAGAAATTACATGTTTCTAATTCTACAATAAGTTTCAAATTTTCAGGAACTAGTTTTAGAGAAATTTCAGCAATAAGGAAGCATATTAGCAAACAGCAAACACATAAACAGGCAAACAAAAAAAAGTCTGTGCTCGGGGTACAAACAATTCAATTTGTGACTTGAGTATCGTTTAAAGAGGGCGCCCTACCATGAATCCGGAATTGTAAAATTAAACATTTTAAAAGTGATATTGTAAAAAAATGCAAAGGAGTATTTTCATTCCCTGGCTACAATGATTAACCACACCTACATGAATTAAAATGGATTGATACCAGAAGTGGACAGTGAGATCTTTAAATGATTATTCCAATGATAAATAATAGAGGCCGGGTCCTCTGCAGGTTAGTCGGTACAAGGCCCTACAAGGCCTATTTCACCAAGAACGGCGTATACAAAGTTATTCCGAACAGAGTCCTCTTTCTGCTATCTCACCAACCATTATGTCTTTGGTGAGAGGATCTTTTAACTTTGAACATCAGGGGGAAGAGGCTGCACTTGTTGTACTCTTAACAATTTGCTACTAATCACAATGTCACTTGTTACCATTAGTCTGTGGAATACATATAAAGTCAATAAGAGTCATAAACCAAACAATCCTTGAAATGATAATATGCACTTCCTTCTTGATTGATTTTAACAATAATTTATAGCAAATTTATTTCATACGTGTATGCGAAGTTACAAACCCTTTATTTTTTTATCTCTTTTATTTTTTTGTTTGGGGGGGGGGATAAATACTAATAATGATAATGCAACTTATACACGTATAGATCCCACGTATCTGTCCTTTACACATGTTCATATTTTGGCAGAAAACTCAGTGAGACCAATTACATCCCTAGTCATGTGTGTTATAGAGATATGCAGTAGCCCCTATGAACAACAAAACAAATTAATAATCTTACCTTAAAAATTAATCTTCTCAGAATGACAGCATATCAGATATGCAACACGGGATGGAACAGTTTGACATCAAAATGAAGTTGTTTTACATGTATTATTATATAGTTAGTGGAAGTGGAAATGAAAGCTTGTCTTTACGTATGTTTAACGAAAATATTTTAGGAAGATACCAGTCAAAAGAACCAGACACTTGAGCCAGACATCCCCTCTCTCTCTCTCTCTCTCTCTCTCTCTCTCTCTCCCACCACGCGACGGTGAGTTTCACAGAGATACGGTCTTAATGTCACCCGCAACGTTCGGCACGCGCATAATGGGACACTAACTTGGAACGATTTTTGTGATAAATACGGCGAACATGTGGTTGGAAAATTCGTTATATCTCCAGAAAATGCACGTATATGCAGCTAAATTTGGTATCATTGTAAAGCATGAACTATAACAAAGACCGTCATGGTATTTACAGCGCAGCAATCGGCAGCAATTTGTAAAAGAAATGCTCTTAAAAAATATTGCTAAAACCCCCATTGTCAAATGGCTTCGTCCAAAATTACCTCTGAAAGGATTATCATTTTATCTTGAAAACTTTTGATCACTTAAAACAATCATTCATCAAAGAGTACCGTGAATTAGAAATAAATTAAGCAATCCGTTTTGTTAAAACAGTGAAATATCTAAAACGTGTCATTTTCACATGCGGTAGCCGTAAAGGGTCATTTTTCCGGTAATATTGAATAAAATGGACAACTAATAATCAATTTCATGGAGAAATATTGTATGGAGACATCCTACGGGTTCCTATCTTTGCTTAGAACATGAAAAAAATTTGTTTCATGACCAAAAACCAGTTTTGGCGCACTTTTGCTCTCTCCTGGCCCACTGTGCGCCCCCTCCTCATGATAAAATTTTCATATCTTTTTGATACATATTTTTTGGGGGAGGGGGAATGTTTGGATTGGCCAGGAAAATGGCTACCCATATGGGATACCTTTTGCACATTTCATTTTAAGCCTATTTCATTTTTTTTTTCTTTTTTCGAGGAATTGACCCGGGGGATGCAGACAGAGAGTGTAGTAGCTGTATCATCGTGGCTTCATTATAATTATCGGTAGGCTATATACATTTGCGGCTTGCAACAAACTTGATAGAGTCGACCTACGTACATGAAATTAATCATTCTGAACAAAGCTCAATCCCTATCACGACATCAAATTGATATTGATACCATGATGGACCCTACCACAAAATACTAACTCGATGGATTGAACTTATCTATTGTGATTCAGCCGAGTCAGCTCCATTATATATAGGCCCTATATTTTTTTCTGATAGGAAATTAACAAACAAAAGTAATCAGTGATTAAAATTGATTCGAGTGTCTAAGGAAAAATAATTATCTTGATATTAGTTTTATAAGTTTTTAATTTTATGAAGCAGGCCTAGTTCACAAGACGAGCCGCGATTTCGTGATGTTGCACGGCTGGGGGACGCCCCTCACTCCAGTTGGTTGTATACAATTTGGAAAATGGGTGGTTTTGAAAGACTGGTCAATTGTCAATCGCGTGGTCAAACGCATGTACTTTTTTCCAGATTTTTTTTTTACTAGCTAGCCAATTCGTGTTTAGATATATTTTTTCCCCCGAGCTTTTTACCCGAGGTCATATTCTGGCGACAATTTGTTTTAGGGGCCAAATTGTGTAAATAAAGCCCGCAAAAAAAATTAAGGGGGTTATTTCGAACACAGAGAAAAATAACCTCGTTTAGGGGTGCTTGGAAATAAAATTGACTGCCTTCCCACCCCGTGCGACATTTGCTCATTCCAAGAAAAAATTGTCAAGAGCCCCCCCTCCCCCCCATAAGGGTTTTCACTTCATTATTAACGACTTATTCCCATAAAAAATATTTACTATGATTGTAAAACCTGCGACTAATTACTGACATGTTGCTAAGAAACACAAAATCGATTGGATTTCAAGTTGAGAAGTAATTTCAATTTCGAAGTAGAACTAGTTCAAAGTTATTTTTTGAGTCTTGAACATGGATGAAACCATAATCAGCCGATAATATGGCTATGGAAAAACAGAGTGTCTTGAAAGAGACACACCACAGATCAGTGACTGCTCTGGGATACCACCCGATTAGGCGTGAAATAGTTGCAGGATTTGAAGGTACGTAAGTGGTCCCACTAGCTGTTATTTGTGTTAGCTGATACCCGTGGATTTGCTAACCCAAAACAAAAAAAAGCTCTGCGCTCGTGCAGTTTCGTACCGGCCGACTTCGAGCAATTTTCCCAGTATTAAAGATAGTTATGCACAAATATCATACTCATTTAAATTCAAGCCAAGTTCTGGCATAATCCATTAATATAGATCTAGCCTTGACCTTGTTCATTGAATGAGAGTGGTATTCCTGCCCAATCCTGTTTACTATCCCGCACTCTAGGCACCGTGCCTATTAATTCCTGTGTTGAAAAAGTGAGTGCACGCGAATTAAAAGTTGGACTTAAAGTACTAGATCTTAACATGGAACTCCATTAAGAAAACTTATCTATAATTGGACTCTAGATACTACTTATAGGATATAATGTTCTTTTCTTGGGGTATTGAAGCTTTTTTGTCCCGAACTTGCTCAACTTTTGCGACAAGATTTGTCGCCATAGGGTTGTACACATCCTCGTCCAAGACTGATTGTCAGGTGACACAGCAATGTGTGTGTGTGTGTATGTATTTGAGTTTTGTCAGACGTGTTTCAATCAGATATGATTATTTACGTCTGGGATTGACCTTTAACGTCACCATCCGAAAGACGTGACCAGGGCTCGAACCTCTGCATCAATTTGTAACTTCCCCACAGCTTGGATTACCGGCGCACGCCACAACGCCCAATTTAATGTCGTTAGGATTTTTGGCCTATATTCAAGGTGTTCTATCCGCTATGATTTTATATTGAAGCAAATTACATCAGGTATAGGCCCCTGTCAAGTCAAAATCGGTACAGGGATCGAGGAGGGGGGGGGGGGGTAGAGTAAAAAAATCCCAGTTACATGGTATGAAAATGCTATTATTTACGATTGTCCATGATCATTAGGGCAAACCCCTGTGTGGCAGGAGCATGATGAGTAAAAAAAAATAATAGAAAGAAAGAGGGCCAATTAATGTTCAGCATATGGCACGTGGGATAAAGTTACTTTATATGTTCCAAGCGAATGAAGCAAGCGAGAAAACAAAACCTTTTCGTGCAAATCTAAATTTGAGACAGATATCTTACCTTACACTTTTCCTAATTTTGGTTTCTTTAATTACCTTCATTTCTTTTTTATCTTGGTTGTAGAACATTCGGGGGCCATGCACTGGGCCTAACCTTGGTCGTGTACCCCCAGTGCTATATCAGCAGGTGGGTATTGATATCTCTGAATATTTAGCAATTTTAAAACTTATAAATGGCTACTATTTTTTATTAAATCGCGAGGGAAGACCTAATTATAGAAAAACATTTCGGTAAGATTTTTATTGTTTTGACCCCCCCCCCCAAAAAAGGAAAAACAATTTCGCTTTTTCTTCTCTCTTTTTCCTCCTTGGGGGGACCTTTTCGGGGGGAAGAACCACCCCTAGCTACACGCCTACCAAATAAAAATGCGAGCGAGCAAAACTTATGTCACTTAATACAAATATCAATTTTGTGATAGATTTTGACAAAATATTCGGGATGATTCTCACATGAATTTTTTTCCTTTGCTTTTTAATGGCCGTTTATTGCCCAGTCTTCTCTTTCTCCCCCCCCCCCTCTCTATTTCTTTCTTTCTTCCTTCCTTCCTTCCTTCCTTCCTTCCTCCCTTTCTTCCTCCCTTCCTTTCTTTCCATTTCTCTTATCCGGATTTTTTTTCCCGGTGAAATCCACTGGGGATCAAGGGCCAGCCTGCATGCCCCTGCGGCGGTTTACGCCTCTGCCGTGGTATTTATTAATCTTCATTATGATTCAAACTAGAGGTGAATCCAAGATTTTCCAAAGTAGGGGGGCCGGGGTGAATTTTCTCAAGTAACATTTCACAACTCCAAAAAAAGATTCTCACTAAAAAAAAAAACGTTCATAATTTTGTCTCACGTAAAGTTTGGCAAGTAAAAAAAAATGGTCACTCAAAATGAAAGTCATTTTGTTCGCGTAATATTTGGCAAGCCCCCCCCCCCCAAAAAAAATGAAATAAAATAAAATAAGAAAAAGGAAGGCCACTTTGTGTACGAAATATTTGGCACCCCCCCCCCCAAAAAAAAAGGTTTTAAATATAGTAATGATGGAAGGTAATTTTGTCTCGCGTAAAATTTGACAAATGAAAAAAAAAAGATTGTCACTGAAAAAAAGGAAGGTAATTTTGTTCCACGTAAAATTTGGCACCCCTCCCCCCAAAAAAAAATGGAAAATGGTTTTTAACAAATAATGATCAAAGGTCATTAGGTCTCTCGTAAAATTTGACAAATAAAAAAAAAGGTTGTCACAAACAAATGAATTCCAATTTGTCCCGCATAAAATATGGCAAGCCCCCCCCCCCCCCCAAAAAAAGGGAAAAATTTTTTTAACTATAATAAGGATCGAAGGTCATTTTTTCTTGCATAAAATATGACAAATAAAAAAAAGGTTTTCACTGAAAAATTATAATATTAACAAATAGAGGTATATTAACCCAGGGTATACCACTTCATTTCCGAAAACTGTTCTCCCAGCGGGCCCTGCAATTATTACCCCGGCTTTAGAAGCTGGGCTAAAAATGAAGGTCGTTTTGTCCAACGTAAAATTTGGCAACCCCCCCCCCCAAAAAAAAAAAGGGAAAATGGTTTTTAACTAATAATGATCAAAGGTCATTTTGTCTCGCGTAAAATTTGACAATTTTTTTTTTAAGTTGTCACTAAAAAAAGAAGGTCATTTTTTCCACCGTTATATTTGGCAAGCCCCAACCCCATAAAAGAGTTTGTCCCTAAAAGTGATGTATAGAAAGTGATATTGTTAATTTGTTCCCAGTAGAAT
Source organism: Lytechinus variegatus (assembly GCF_018143015.1). Lineage (NCBI taxonomy): Eukaryota > Metazoa > Echinodermata > Echinoidea > Temnopleuroida > Toxopneustidae > Lytechinus > Lytechinus variegatus. Next base: position 19,345,404 of record NC_054747.1, on the reverse strand, counting down.
TTGACAAACAAAAACAAGGCCAAAAAGAGACAAGAATATGAACGAAATTTCCCCATTACAAATAATGCTGTGATTCTCATAAGGAAGGGGGTGGGGCACATAACTAGTATGAACAACATATTTAATGCCAAAATATTTACTATAAATCTCAAAAGGGGGAATGAGCAGAAATACCCCCCCCCCCCCCCCCCCCCCCGATTCGCCACTGATTCCAATCAATAATGACTTTTATTTACAATACTGATGCTTTGAAATCAAGATACTGAAGATTGGAGCGCTCCATAGATCTTGCGGTATGGCATGATGTCCGTGATTTAGTTCACGACAAAGCGTCCAATTTTCAGCGGTGTTCGAAAGAAGTGATTCGAGAGGTTCAGCAGGGTAAAACTTTATAGTATCTTTAAGTATGTCGACCAAACAAGATTCCAGGAAACATCCTCTTTTGCCGGAGAAAACACCTGAAAGTTCGAAGATTGCCCGTAAGAAGCCCAATCAATCTACACCTTCTACCTCCCCTGGAGATCATGGTACAGTCGAAATGGGTTCTCCGTTGAGTGCGAAACCGGGTAGTACTAGTAGTACACAAGAGAGTATGAAGCGCTCCCTGTTCACTAGTGATTTGGCCCCTGGGCCTGGTCAATCACCTCCACAGTGGTTCGTTGATTTCTTCAAAGGATTTGAGGCTCGTCTAGAAAACTACATTGAAAACATTACTCTGGCCAAATTCAGCGAGCTCTCTTCCACGCTAGATCAGCAAAATGAAAAACTATCTGCATGCTCTATGCAGATAGGAGACTTAGAAAAGCAGGTCAAGAAGTTGAAGCTGGATAACACCCAGCTCGTTAACAAGATAGATGACTTAGAGAATAGGGGTCGGAGGAACAAGTTAATATTCCATGGGATACCAGAGCAAGCTCATGGTCCAGGCTCACGAGAAGACGTAGCTGTCACTCTACAGAAAGTGCTGCAGGATTTTGTGAGGCTGTCTGCTTCGTGAGTACAAGATTGAAAGGTGCCACCGTACACCTACAGGACCTCCCATCCAGCCTCGCGATCAAGCCGGTGACCAGGATCTGAAACCTAGGATCATTCATGCGTGCTTCTCATCATTCGCAGATAAAGAGCAAGTCAGAAAAGCATGCATTCAGAAGTACAAAGTCAAAGATGCCAAGTTTCATGGAAGGAAATTATTTGTCGCCGAAGATTTCTCCAAAAGGGTAATGATGCAGAGGAAGGAAAAGATGGATGAATTAAAAAAAACTAAAGGAAAATGGGAAAAGGCCATTCTTTTGTATCCGGACAAGTTGGCCTACAGAGATACCTCAGGAAAGCTTATTATTGTGAAATAACTCTCTAGCTTGTTCCATTCTATCTTTATGATGCCAGACTTTGCCAAGTTCTTGTTTTTATTTTGTTCATATACATATTTTGTTGAACTTTGTCAGTGAACTTTTTTAGAGTTGTGTTTTCTCTCGTATACTTTATGTTACATTGATCTGAATGGTGGAACTTAAATGTCAGTTCACTTTCCTTTTTTTGGTATCATGACATGCCAAAGTCTTATATCACCTGGATTGGCACAGCTTTACTAGCATAGTTGGACTTTTTATACTTGTTTGTTTAGCATAGTTGGACTTTTTATACTTGTTTGTTTAGCATAGTTGGACTCTAAAGTTATACTTGTATGTTCATTTTTATTATTATTTCATATGGTCATAAGATTGTTTGCATTAGTGTATGCATAATCATACACATAAAAGGTGCATTTATGTAACTTACTTTTGATTAAATATGCATGCATAATGCATATGTATACTTTCAAGCGTTATATGTCAGTTTTAAATTTTAATGCTGAAACTTGTAAATTTATTTTACCCTCTTTTAAACATCGTTGAATTTTGGATGCTTTTTGTTGTATTGCTGATTTTTGGATTTGTGCTGAATGCAGAGCTGTTACTTAATTTGAGGCTCTGCATTTCATCTTGCACTTTTGTAATGATATTTTTGACATTTTCTTTTTTGTTGTTTTTTGTTTATTTTTGGCAATGATTGTTTTGTTCTTTTTTCGCTTTTTGGTGACCAAACTGATTTTTATGTAAATGTGGTATCGTCCAATGTTCTATTTTGATTCATGTCACCCTTTTTTTTTTTTTTTTAGTTTTTATTTTTTTTATTTTTTTTTTTTTTTTTTATCTTTGTTTTGTGATTTTACTGCTTTTGAACTATTTAAAATCATTTCCAATTACCTGTTAATATTGTGATTATATGTGATTTTGAATCAATAAAACACATAATAAAAAAAGATACTGAAGATTGATACGCTTAACATAAATTATGAAAGTCTGACAAAAAGATAATCTACCGATCACCTGACCAGTATGCATATCACTTTGGAGTTGATCACTCGTCGCAGCTGTGTGGAACGCTCACCAAAAATCAACAAAAAAAAAGGCCTGAAATGTAAGTTTAATGATAATCCATTTTCATTTCAACTATTTTTATAATGTTTTAAATGTTTTCCCACCAAATGAAAGTCATATCACTTAACTCCAATTTGTATTAAGGCGTACATTTACCAAAGTTTTGGGTTGGAAATCACAACAGCATTGTCCAACCCATATTTTGGGTAATGTCGCCTATGAGGTCCGTACATGTTAATGTTTGGACCTCATTTGTACTAGGAGTGTCCTGGACCTGGTTTATTTTGTCACTCAAGTGACTTCTCCCATTGTTGACTAGCCAGGAGTCCGAGAGAGTAAAAATCATTTACTAATGTATTCTTACTCTCCACGAAGCCAGGGATTCCATCCCATTCATCTGCGTGTACCGCCAAAAAGTCAGAGTTGAACTTTTTCCCACGATTCCCGAGATTTCTACTTTTAAAAAGGCCTAGGCTGGAGAACAAAAAGTTCTCTCCTACCCCCGTCTCGATCGGCCATTTTTGTTATGAATTGTAACAAAATGGCCGTTCGAAACGAGGGTAGAAGGATAGAACTATAGGGTTTTTTTAAAGTTCCAGTCTGGTCCCAGATGTCAGGAAAACTGCCAATCTTTAGACCTTCATCCATACAATCACGGTAAGTGCATAATTTCTCTTTTCACAAATCAGTTGGAGAAATATTTAGACCATAAATCACGCTAGTCCCGTGAGTATGGTCAAATACACGGTAAGCCCCTGGGCTCCCGCCCGCTGTGCGGTTGGGAGCTCCCTGGGTTAGGCATAAGCCTACCTAGTACTTCATTTCCGACATTTCTACGCTAACGATTACATTTTTAAACGTGAAAAATATGAAAAGACGGGTAGACTTGCTTGATGTTTACGCTGCCATCTTGTTTCTCATTGTTCTTCCTCCATAACAGTATAGATCTAGTATAGTATAGTATTTATTTCAAACCATATCAAACGCAAACAATAGTACAGAATACAACATCATAGAACTCAAAAATGATAGGTTTGGGACCCCAGTGAAGCACAGCTTAACGGGGCCCCTTTACATAGTAAGTAACATATTTACAATGGGTATAACTTAAGAATAAATTATTTGACAATATAATAAAGGGGTAGGTTATAAAATAGAGATGTTTCCGCTTGCCTAAAGTAACCCTAGTAACAGCCCAAATGAAGCAGGGCCAGGACATTCCCCAAAGCATCGTACAACCTCATTCATTAAAATCAGTTCAAATTTGTGGGTGCATAAAATGCTTAGGAAAGGACACCTCATATAATGAACAGGAGCCCTAAGAAAACCGAAACACCACCCTTTTTGACCCCTATATAGACAACCTCTAATAATAAACACACTTTTTTAATAATATTTAGGTGGTCTGTCTATGACAGATCACCTCTTAATTTCGTCAGAATTTTCTTTATTATTTATTTTTCGCACCTATTTCGCCAACTTTTCTCAGAATTGGCCGAATCAATTTTGCTAATTTGTTCGTCATATATAGAGTCTATCATAGAGACGGGATACGAATCGTTTCAAGGTCATATGGTCATGATGACGTCATCTACGCGCCATTTTGTAAAATTCTTAATTTGGTCATATCTTCATTATCAATTATCAAAAATTGACAATATATACATCACATTAAATTCAGGTCAAGGGTCAACTGTCAATGTCATCAAAGGTCATGAAAAGGTCATGACGCGCGCGTCAAAGTTAAAAATCTTCCAAATGGCCTATACAAATTTTGGGGTACGTTTCAGGTCATTTTAAGCATTTCAAACATTTGCGCGCGCACATATGCGCGCGTTCTTGCTCCTACCATCGGTATGCCTCTTCGAGTCGTTATTTATTTTGTGTCTGTCCATTGTCCATTATCTTCTAATTAATTTCATACCTATTTATTTATATTTATTTATTTATTTATTTTGTTTTATTTATTTTATACTGCAGGGTAGGCCTGTTCAGTTCTTAAAACTGCTTTACAAAGGCGCCCTGCAGTTTAAAATACATGTCAAGATAAATATAAAATATATCATCAAAAAACATTCAACGTCAAAAATACAAAATACAAACTATTTAACATCAGAAACAATTAACATCAAAAAATTTAGAGTGGGAAGTGACAATCTAAACATACAAGTACATAGCATTGTAAATCAATGGAATATTATTTCGCTCTTCATCAATTCGTATGAAAGGCTTTGCATAATTTTTTAAAAACTAACAAGGAGGTACACGTACAGGCTTGTAAATTTGAAGGAAGTGCATTAAATAATTTGGGTCCGAAATATGCGAAAGATTTTCTTTTATATTCAGTTCTAGCTTTGGGAAGCTGAAGGGGGCATCGCAAAGAAAACCGTGTCCTGTATTTCACGGGCCGTTTACATACTAAAGGTTTTAAATAATTTGGAACTAAATTGTTCATTATTTTATATACAAAAACACAATACTGATATTTTATACGCTGATCTACTGATTGCCACTTCAGTGACTGCAACAGAGATATTTGTGATGTATTATAATCTTTTTTCAAAAGCATCCTGGCATATTTATTTTGAAGTTTTTGTATCTTATCTAAATGTATTTTTGCACTGCTTCCCCAAGATGTACTACAGTAATCAATGTAAGGTAAAATCATAGAAAAGTACAGCTTCTTCATGATATCAAAGGACAGTAAATGCTTAATCCGCCTTATACAACCTATTGCTCGAGATATTTTACAAACGATATTAGTAATATGTTCACACCAAGTCAAGCCCGGATCGAGCATGACACCTAAGTATTTAATCTTTTTTACATTTTCTAATTGTATGTTCCTGAATTTCACTGGCAAATGAGCACCCCTCAACTTTTTCTTTTGACCAAATACCATGGCTTTAGTTTTTTGCGGGTGTAAATGCATATTATTTAAGTCTAACCATTTACATATTGAATCAAAATCATCTTGCAAATACTTTTGTACCTCCTTAATTGATTCACCGTGATTAAAAATGGCGGTATCATCAGCATAAAGAGACATTTTAGAATGTACATGCAATTTCAAATTACACATGTCATTAATAAAAATACAAAATATCAATGGACCCAATATAGATCCTTGTGGAACACCTGATTTTATCTTTAAAAATTCACTGCGACAATTGTTAATCATTACAAATTGCCTTCTGTCTGTTAAATACGATTCCATCCAATTGTATTCATTGCCAGTAATACCATAATACTTAAGTTTTGCAAGTATAAAATTGTGAGGAATAACATCAAAAGCTTTGCGTAGGTCCAAGAAAATACCACCAGTAACATGTTTTCGGTCCATTTTATCATACAAAAAGTCTGTAATCTCAGTTAGACAAGTGGCAGTGGAATAAGACGGTCTGAAGCCAGACTGACAATTTGCAAGTAGATCATTTACATTTAAGTACTTATACAATTGATCATGTACTGCTCTCTCTAGTATTTTGGACAGGACTGGAAGCACAGATATTGGTCTATAATTGTCAATATCAAAAGATCCTCCCTTATGTACAGGAGTAATTCTTGCTGTCTTAAAATCTTCTGGAATAACACTAGTTTGCAAAGTTGCATTAAATAAATGGGTTAAAGGTCCAGCTATACTCTCTGCTGCCAGCTTAAGAAACTTAGGGTAAATACCATCTACTCCGACCGCTTTCGAACAATCAATATGTAATAGCTCTTTCAAAACATACTCCTTTTTGATTGCACAAAATTTAAATTCACAATCTGGAATAAAAAGAGTTTGTAAATTGTTTAATAAATCTTTCGAGAAATTATTCGAAGGGGCTTGCAACCTTGAGCCGACTTCATTAAAGGCTTTGTTTAGAACGTGAGCTATTTCATTGTTAGGTATTTGACCATCATCAATTGTTAACTTAACATCATGACTCGTGGTTTTATGTTTCTTAGGTAGAAGCTTCGATAAAATGTTCCAGTTCTTTTTTATGTCATTTCCGCAGTCCTTAAATTTGTCCTGATAATACTTCTTTTTCAAATTTTTAATCAAGTTATTAGCTCTGTTACGGGAAGACTGAAATTTATTCCACCAATGAATTAATCTTGTTTTTCTAAATTGCTTTCGATAATAATCCCTTTCGCGTGCTAACACCAAGTAATCATCATTTATCCAAGGTACCCCTCTTTGTTTTTGCCGCACTGATATCACGGGGGCATGCCAGTCACAAATGTCTAGGAGTGCGTTTTTAAAGGAGTGCCACAATTTTTCAACATCAGTCCCACAGGAATAAAACTCATGCCAATCAACTTTCCTTACATCATCTTTAAATTTCTCACTGTCAAAGTACTTGAAAGAACGACATTTAGTTATTTTGGGAGAAAGGGGTTGATGTTTCCCTTTAATTGCAGTAAAAATCACAGAGTGATCACTAAGTCCAGCTGACTGCACTCCTGATTTAATAATATTGTCAACAAGTGAATCAGAAATACATACCAAATCGATTACTGACTGGCTATGTGGTGAAATTCTAGTGGGTTCAGATATAACCTGTGTCATTTGCATTGTAGTAAGGAGACTGGAAACTTTTCTAGAAAGATTATTCACGGTTTGCATATTACAATTAAAATCACCAAGAAGGATGACATTGTTTGTAACTGTATACAATTTCTCGAGATTACTTTCAAGACTGTCAAAAAAATCTAAATGATTATCGGGTTTTCTATACAATATACCAATAAATAATGAGCTACTATTTCTACGTTGCAACTCCAACCAAATTATTTCTAAGGCAACAGATTCAAGATCCAATCTTCTTATATATGATAAATTTTCTGATATAAAACATCCCACTCCACCTCCATGAGTACATCTATCCCTCCTCTCAAACTTATAACCTTTAACAAAAATCAAGCTATCAGAATGTTCTTTTGTTAACCATGTTTCTGACACTCCTAGTAGATCATAAGGGTTATTATTCAGCAAACATTGTAAATCAGCAACTTTATTAACAATGCTTCTGACATTGAGATGAGCTAATTTAATACCTTTAATACCTTTTAGAGCAAAATCATTAGTTTCGGTTGACATATCATCATTTGCGTCGACAGAAATATTATTACAGTTATACATGACTTCAGTAGATACATCAGGATCATTCCAAAAAGGTAATACACTTTGCAGAATGCATTTCGGGCACTGCCAATTTTCAAACAGTTCGTCTGAATCATAGGTCTCTCTTGAGACCCCGCCACAAACTATATGCACCCACTGTGAACATACAGTGCATAACAAAGCCTTTTGATTTATTTTTACAGATTTATTACAAATTGAACATGGGTATTTAATCATTAAAACTTATGTTGAAATTAGGTTCATATTTTACTTCCACCACTCTAAGCAATTTATATACATTTAACATTTTAATAATCAAATATATAGCAAAACGAATATGTGCAAAATAGCAACAGCAACAATAACAATAAAATGTAAATTGACACATTTCAAAACAAGTGAAAAGTATTACGCGTAAGTTATGAATGTAATTTTATACAAATATACAATAGAATAATAACCAGGTACTAGTAAATAACCTTATTAAAAACAAATCGTACATTTAATAGTGCAATTTAAAAGCAAATGGTAAACAGGAACGCCTGTGTGCTCAAGCAGACCAGTACAGTTAAGTGAATTTGATTGAGATTGTTGTCTCATTCTTTCAATTGATCAAGTTTTCCGAGGTCCTTTACACTTGAAAGAGCAACTCTTTTCCCACTCTCATCCTCATTCAGCCTCTGACGACCAATAATGAGGGAATGCGCGTCTATTCAAATTTGCATTACACGCCAGTGCAAACTCGCAAAATAAGTCATGAGTGGGCAAAAATATGCCTTTAAAAAATTCACTGTAGCTCTTCAGGGAGTCCATTGACCCCCAATTTTTCGTCACTCTTGGATATAGTCAATATCTCATCCGGAGATTGCGTAAATACCACAGAATTACGTTAGAAATAAAAATTACACATTTTCGCAAGGTACGTCAACGTATTTATGCATATTTGACCGTATCTTTGTTTTTAGTGGTCAGTTTTCTCTCAAATTTTGATATGATGTAGTCCAAAAAAAATCTCTACAAATAACGTGTGAATAATTTTCACTTTAAACCGCAGCATCAATGTGTAGTGACCTGTTTAAGTTTTTGCAATTTTTTTCTGGGCCTAATTTTTGAGAATTTTTTAAAGAAAATGTTTTATTAATCAATTTTACAGTCTTCCTGTAAATTTGAAGCCCACTGGTTTTGCGGTTTTTCAAGTATGACATTTTTCGTAGTTTTTCCGGAACTTTTTAAGAGGTAATTTTAGCATTGTAAAACATCATTTAAGTATTTTCTTAGTAAACGCTACAATATTGAAACGCTATTTTGTTGAAAAAAATTCATTTCGGACATTTTGTGGAAATTTCCGGATTTTTTTTTTCATTTGTTATTTTCACTAAATATAACACATATCAAAATTTTCAGATACCTTCTGCGAAATGAAAAATTATGCAATTTACTTGAATACATATTTTCCTGAAATTTTGCGGAAAAAATTGCCTGTATTTGAATCTTTCACCTGACTTTTTTAGTAAAATCATCAAGAAAGAATTTTCAAGTAAAAGTTAAAGTCATACACAATTAATAAATGGATATTGAAAATTCTTGACGGAAAATATAATGTGAAATGTTCAGAAATTTGCAAACATTCCCCCCCCAAAAAAAAAAATTAATTCTTTCATCTAATACATCACTGATGAGTTTTGAAGTGAATGTTGTGAAATTGTAGCACTGTGAAATTTCTTATTAAAAATAATTCAAATTTAGCAGAAGTTTTGAATAAATATATTTAAGATAATTTAGTTTTTAAAAATTATCATGAATTTTCGAGCATTCTGTGAAATTGATACCCACTGACATTGTGAAAATTCTTGCTTGTAATCTTAAAAGAAAAGTTGCTTACTGAGTAAAGAATTTTTAAAAAGATTTTGCATAAAAAACATAAAATTGTCGATTAAGAATTAGCTGCTCTGAAAATGAACGCTCCTTTCATAGCGCAATTTTGGAAAGCCAATTTCTGAGTTGTTTTTAAGGCATTTTACGTGCTCCAAACTTCATCTCGTATTTACCGTATTGCATTATCACCAACATATTCATAACCATCACGTTTTTGATCACCACATTAAAGAGTGAGTATTTAGCAATGGTCAAAATTTACTCCCATGGTGTCTATGATCAAGATTGTCTCATGATTCATTTCATACATTAGCCGACACTTAATGAAATTTCATGACAGACCACCGAATTCGTCCTCATGACGAATTAAAATCTAGTTCTTCTTTTTCGCTCTCTCACTCTCTTTCTCTCTTTTTAAAAAGTCAGGGACATCCAACGGAGCGGGCGTTTGCTAATATAGTTGATGTTTTCTGCGTTGGTTGGTTGGTTGGTTGGTTGGTTGGTTGGAGGTATTACATATAGTAGAGGTCTAGCGTATTCAGGAGTCCGATTTTCCTAAGACTGTGGTCTATTCTGTACTAAAGTTATGGGAGCCGAAAATGAACAAAACTTTGATAAATTTCAAACTTCAGCTATTTTGTGTTCTTGTCCTTTTTCAGAGGTTTAAGGGTGAATAAAACTGCTACTTTATCATTTTATGATGAAGTGACACCAAAATGTGCTATAAATAGGAATATTTCATGTTTGAGATTTTTAACACAGTTATGGTCAATCCTTAGTTAAACCACAGAGTTCAGAATGCTGACCTACATGTATATCCAAGACTATCTTCTGTATGACATCTTGTGAATCGACTTTGAAAATGAAATACACCCGCCCCTGAAAGAAATATATATATATGTGTGTGTTTTTTTTTGGGGGGGGTCATCATGAACCATCAAAATAATGAAATATATGCATTTATGTTACATACTATACGGGATACTTGCTCGTATATGAACGCATCATGGTAATTATTTTTGATGAATTTTAAAAGCGCATTGACGGTGTTTTTACTATTATGCGCTAAAGGAATTTCAAACATTATTATCATTATTTTTCCTCAAAGCTTAACAAATTTTGGGGGGTTATTTTTTTTCTAACACACTTCCCCTTTAAATAACCAAATATGTTTCATAGATGTTAGAAACATTTTTTTTTCAGCCTGGTAAGCTTCCCCCCGGAATAAAGGGAGATCTCAAATATCATTCCTTCCCTTTCTCATCGACGATCATCGATGACAGTGGGATGCATGGATGTATTTATCTTTAAAAAAAGGATACAGCAACAACAGGCTACATTGGGTCCAGTCAGAATGCAGGTCCCAAGAAAGTGGCTTCTTTCATCCAGGTGATATTCATGACTTGAGATGTTTTGCATATTTAATGAGCTTGATGCGAACTAAAACACCTCTTTTCATTCGGTCATTGCTGCTCTAATTGTGCATCGAATTTCATGAATTTGGTACCATCGTAAAGAAGAAGAATCATTATCATCTTGTCATCTTATTTCAATGCTTCATAATCTCTATACGAATGCTGACAAACAAAAAACATCTCAACTATGGTGTTGACAGATTTTTCTAAGGCTTTTGATCGAATTGATCATAATATTCTTATTCACAAATTAATATGCTTGAAGGTACGACCATGTGTAATCTCATTAGTCATTGATTTCTTGTACTGCAGACAACTGTCTGTAAAATATAATGGTCACATTTCTGATGTCAAGGACTGTAATGCGGGCGTTCCACAAGGGACAAAGCTCGGCCCTGTGTTGTTCTTGATTATGGTAGATGATGCTTGTAACAATTGTCCCCTACCTTTCTATAAGTATGTGGATGATTTAACAATTGTAGAAGCTAGAAATCAAAACAAACCTCAGATGCAAAGAGAGATTGACTCTTTGTTTGCTTGGTCTTTGGCTAATAACATGAAACTTAATCCTAGTAAATGTGTTTTTATGACTATTTCATTCATGAAACAACCGATTCACCAAAATTTCAATATCAACCAAATACCAATGAATGAGACCAGTATTGTTAACATTTTGGGTGTTTTATTTCAACAAAACCTGAAATGGGATTCTCAAATTAATGAAATGATTAAAAAAATGCAATAAACGACTGTTCATGTTGCGTAAACTTAAACGGTTCAATTTACCCGTGTATGATCTTATTACTGTGTATACTGGATACATTAGACCCATTGTGGAATATTGTGCTCCTCTGTTCCACTCCAATCTTACTAAAAGTCAAACTGATAACATAGAAAAAACACAAAAACGTGCAATCAAAATCATACTTGGTTCCAGGTACATTGCTTATGAGGAATCACTAGAAATGTGCAATTTATCAACTTTGGAACAATGGAGGGTTAAGTTATGTTTAGACTTCGCTTTGAATTTAGAGAAACATCCTAGGTACTCATCTTGGTTACCTGTTGCCAGGAATATTGATTTTAACCTAAGACATGTAAAAAAATACTCACAATTACATTGTAAAACTGATAGGTTTCAGAAGAGCACAATTCCATATTTTATTAATATCCTGAATGAATATCATTCCAAAAACTCTTAACCTGTCCAATTTTAAGTGATTCCTTTGTTGATATGACCAAGAATTCCTTCACGTTGGAATGGAGTGTGAAATGTACACTGCCCATGCAAATTCTTTAGGGCAGCAGTTTCATTTATATTGTGCAATAGCAGCTTACACTGTCAGGGAATACCAGTGTGTATGTATAGTTCACATCTCATTCATACATGTATGTCAATAGACATTATGCCATGACTTTGCAGGGATAGGTGTCGTGTGGGCGGTACCGGAGCAGCGGACGCGACATTGGGACTGGCCCCTATGGTTTCGGAGTGCTGCAGGTTGCGGTGTGTGGTTCCGGACGGCTGTTTCTTGGTTGGACGGGCGCATTAGACTATTGGTCGCATATCCGATCGGGTTGGGTGGCTGGGAGGAATGTGTTTCCCTGGGAGTGATGGGTGTGGCAGGCTTGTGCCATGCCCATTGCTCCCGGGGGATACATTTTCTCGGCGCCTTTCTCGTCGTGTGTGCGACTGGTGGTTTTTCTGCGCCTTTCCAGCTCGAAGGTGGCTGTTTGGGACCGAGCATTTCTGGGCTGTAGCGCTTCGGAGGTGTACGGGTATGTCTCGTAGTCGCGTCCGTTGCTCTGGTGTTACCAATTTCCAGACCTGTCCTCAATTATAATTTTAATTTAATTTGCATTATATATTTATGAGTTTGGTTTGGTTTGGAGGCTTATGTTTGCATTTTTATGATTTTTGTACATTGATAGTTTACTTTTAAATTTACATGTTGTTCAAAATGGTTTTTGTATGTATCTAATCTTACATGTAACAAGATCTTTACAATGTAAAACAATGTAAATTTAGCCTTTAGGCTACCATGAATTGTTTTTTTTTTAATAAAACCATTTATCTATCTACCATTCTTTCAGGTCATGTGTTTGGATTTATTCAAAGATTTTGTGATATAGGTTAAAATTTTGATCTAAAATATGCTACAAAATAAATATTTTCACCTGACAAAAGCTGCTATTTTCACACTTTATTTATGTTTGAGCCTAAATGATTTTTATATCATGATAAAGCTGAATATGTATGCTTTGAAATGATAAAGGTTTCAAAATAAGAATTGGTTTAATCGGGTCAAGATCACACTTTTCATTTTGCCAAGTACATCAAGCAGTTTGAAAACAAGAATACTGCTCTCTGATTGGTCAAAGAGACCACCCAGTGGCAAATTCCAACGGTTCCAGTGCCTGAGTTCGTGGGAAGGTCACACTTCCAATGTGGTAATCTCCTCAAATACCCCGCGCCTGTTGTTCTGTGAACCTTATCCAGCCAATCAGGACTCTGGATTTCATGCAGGTACAGAACTTCAGAAATCTCGTCTTGTACCTTGGTGGGAAAAGTGTGATCTTGACCCGATTAAAAGGTGCCACATATCAAGAGTGGCATTGTAAGAAAGTACAGAGGTTCAGCTTTATGGTGATATAGATATCATTGAGGCTCAAAATAAAAAGTTCTGCACAATTTGCAAAAGAAAACAGAGGAAGAAAATTTAGTTTTGAGGCACATTTTCAGGCCAGAAATTTACTTATTTAACAAAATATTGTATACAGAATAAATGACCAATATGAAAGAGTAACTTTTACTCTATTTGATGGTGCAATTATATTTCATTTAACTTGAGGTTAAACAGGTAAATTCTGAGAGAAAGAAAATCTCATAAATCACGAGATTTTGCAAGGGGGTGGATTCAGCCACGAGATGATTTGGATGAATATGGCCATTTTGCTCATTAGCATAGAGACCTGCGGTCCGACTGGGTCCACCAGAAATACTTAAGAGTGTACTCCCAAGGGTCAAGCGCGCACGAAGTTCCTGGGCTCACAGGTCTAATTCATTTCACATAGACTCATATGTACGGTGTTTTAAAGTGGCACTCAAAAAGAATTCATAAAAAAATGAGGAAATTCGAGGGTTGAATGTTTACTACCAGTGGATAGGATAAATGCCTGAAATTCCATATCTGACCAAAAAAGGTACCTCGACCGGCCCATTTTAAAAATAAATCAGCAGTTATGAAGACTACACCTGACGGGACCAAATTCATCACTTGAGAGAGTGAAATGACCTTAATTCTTCCGCCAGTAAAAATATAGTTCCATAGTGGAGAAATATCTTCCAATTTGGAAAAAGTTTAGTTGGTACTCTCCCTAGAATCAGCGTTAGATTGTCAGTCATATTCATTCATTTTTGTCAATCAGCAATATCAAATTTAAAAATTGAATAATGGGTTGGCTCGAATGAATATCTTTTGCCTGCCATTTGTGATTAGGCCCGTACAACCTCCTCACTTCTCTTGTGTGTGTGCGTGATGCTTCTTGCATGTTGGTACGGTCCCATATACTGTTAATTGTGTCATGGAGTACCTTTCCTGTATGTTCAAGGTCTCGTGTGCGGCAGTACGCAACGAGCTCTATCCAGGTTTTTATGATATGATATCAATGAGGGGATATAGCTTTGTCAGAGCTGACCGCCTATCAGCTGTCTTAACATTTAACAAATGCAATATCAGCAATGCTTTAATTAGCATCGCCAGTGAAAGAAAGGCTTTGAAGAGGTATTGCATGAAAGAATGGAATTGATCGTAAGTACATGTTGAGTTGCGATGGTTGTGGGAGGTGCAATTGTGGGTCATTTGGCGTAGACTTTGGTGACAGATACTGTCACATGAGAAATGAGATCCGAGCTCTACCCGGCGGGGCTTAGCAAGTTAAACAATAATGTACGTTCAGAATATCATACGGATCATAACTGAATTAAACGGATATTTTGTGATAATAAGAATAATCTTGACGTTGCGATATGTGCATACTTCTACTCTGGACATTAATGCGGTGTGTCACCCATACCCATAAATCCATGACATAATAACGCTTGCTACTCTCTCTCTCTAAAAAAAAAACAGACGCTACAAGAAATAATGCAGAACGATTTATGTTTTATTTGTTAATAATTTAATAACAATTTTCAGGTGATAGTATCGACAATCTAATGCTCGGCAATTATTGGGGGCTAACTTGGTGTTGTTGATGAGGAGAACATGTGAAAGGCGTAATGAGTCGTGAATATTCTCCAAAAAGTCAGTTAGTTCCCTGAATGTCTCTTCTCAGAGGAGACCATATATGCTGTTGATGATGAATGAATGCCAACTAATTGACTGTCAAATAACGTTGGTGCTATTACTATATCACGGAGAAAATATTTTGACTATTCTTGTTGTATTGATGCAAACAGGCAATATGGAAATTCGGATTTTCGAGATGGCATAATTTTAATATTTTCATCATGGCCAATCTGATATTTTTGGTGCAGTGTTAGGATATCTTTTAAAAAGAAAACAATGACTGACTAGGACATGTTGCACGTCAAGACAGAAAAAAAAATCTTAAAACATGTTCAACAACACACGCCAGTTTCCCCCACGTTTACATTTGATATATAGATACAGTTTTACCTCTTGCGGGAAAGAGAATTTTGTGAAGTCATTTTATGTTATATGTGTCGTGTAATTGATTAACTTCTGAAATAATCAAACATTCAGATGTTTATTTTTAAAACAAATCAAACTATTTTTTTAATTTCATGTTCCACAAATCTTCTTCATTCCGCTTGGAACCGGCCGTACTCTGAAAATAAAAAAAAAGATAACATATAGTTAATAACTCTTTAAAAAGGAGATTGCTTACAAAAATGGCTTAAATCTCCTAAGTGAGAACTGTAGTAAGACAAGCACTTTTTCATAGGCCTACATGTACGTGTAGGCTAGAACGTGAATCAAAATAAGAATAATAAGATTATCCCGGGTTCGAATTTCACAAGGGAAAATAACATTATTCATGAAATCAATCTCTAATTGGCAACTTTCCACCCAGGGGTGTTTCATAAAGATTTAAGTATGACTACAGTAGCACTTAAATACCGAGCTGCGCACGGTATGAAATGCTTCACCGCATCATACCGTGTTTACACATGACTCGGCTCGAGTGTTGAATCCTCAAGCAGGGTCGAACGCTGCGAAGAGGGCATGCTGTGATCACGTTTATACGTACATATAAAATGGCGAGTTCAACACGGCTCGCGGATCTCGAACGGAAGAAGAATTATGACGTCGCAAATTAAAGGCGGGAAATTCACCGCCGGAATCGAATCTTGTCCGTGCGAACAACAACAATGCCAAAAGTGAAAGCGCGCGCAGTGACCTAGGTCAAGAGGATTCGACACGGCTTTCTGTTTACACACGAAAAAATTGCCGAGTCTGACTCGGCTCGCGGGTTGAAACCTACGATTTTGGCGGATCAAAAAAGCCGTGTTCGACACGGCTCGCGGATAACAGTGATCGCGTTTACACAGCATAAAATTGCCATGTTCGCCACGGCTCGCGTGTCGAACCCCCGAGCCGTGTCCCTGTGTAAACACGGTATTAGTGGGTCAGACCCTGTCGTGAGGCCGTGCACTACTGCGTATTTATCAATGAGATTGCGCGTTGCATATCATGTACGCGTCGGCGTTTAAGTGTGACTTAAGTAATACTTAAAATCTTTTTGACCCCCCCCCCCCCGTTTTAAAATGGGAAGGCCTAACCAATTTTAATGTGAAAACCATTGCAGTTAACCAATTTCAGCAAAGAAATTCCCACTCCCGCCCTTGACAGTATTTTTGCGACTATCCTTCCAGGCGCTATGAGCCCGAAAGTAGCCAGATAAAGAAGGCCTTTGCCTAGAAAATTAATTTCTTTTTAGTATCCTTTGCATGAATAGTCCCCATGGATCTGAAAGGAATGGTGAAAAAACGTGTAGGGCCGCCAGAGGGGGTGATTGGAACTATGAACTATGATTCGCAAGGTGACATCGGATGCGACAAGCTTAACCGCTCACGATGGCCACCTCACACTTTACGACTGGTCTGCGACCGGATTTCCGGATAAAATGTAGTAGAATTTGATGCTAATATTGAGACATGGAATATCTTACTGTGTAATGTTCTAAATCATCGTACGAATACCTATGTTCAAATCATCATTTTTAGAATATAAGCGAATTTAATATCTAGTCGTAATGACTGGGACCGATCCGCCATCGTCAAGCACGCACAACAAGAGAATCACCGCATAGAATGGGAAAGGAGCCACCTAATCACCAATATCCGGCACTGGAATACCAGAAGGGTCAGGGAAGCCATTGAGATACATCAACACAACACTGTGCCTCAAGACCCTGGCCGCCACATCAACAGCATCTGGCACCCAATCCTACGTCACCATCAAACTTCTAACCAATCCACAAACAACCAGCCGTCCACCGTCACTCCACCGAGCCCTCCCACCCAACACAGCAGTCTGATTGCATCACCAACTCAACCAGGGACTCCGCCGACACACACACCACCGCCACCGACACCACGCTACAACCTCCGCCGACGACCCAACACCTCATCTGTACACCAGGCCACCCACTCACTCCCGCCGAAGCTCACCCGACGAGTCCGCCGACCAACACGCACAGAACGCCACCATTGATGTACACACCGCCGACACACACACACGCCGCCGTCTACTCACCACGTCCGCATACGACGCCCACTCGTTTCCCGCCAAAACCGCCGACCCACACACAGAGCGCCACCTACGACGTCAGCCCGCCGTGACCGCCGGCCTAGAGCTTTCCCCCACGTCCGCACGCACGCCATAAGTACCGCCGCACGCCGAGCGAACACTCACTCCTGAAGACGGACAGTCAACCTGTCCGAAACGTCGAGTCTCTCTACTACTCATCATCTCTACTCACCGACGCAAGCCAACATCTCCTCATCAGCTCTACTACTCAAGCTGTTCTCACTCAACATTCCTTCTGGTTTACAGTCCTTTTCAGGACTATTCTCAAGAAAGAATACTCTATTCTCAAATCTCCACTTTCTCGCCTATCCACTCTCTTCTCTTCTATCCACTGCTTCTATAACACTCCACATGGTGTACCGTAAACCACATCAGCAATGATTTCTTGCTTTAATTCATTTGTAATATGTATACATACTGTATATCTGTATGCAGCCTTTGTTTTCAAAATTATAATTCATCCCCAGCGAGGAAGCATCGAATTATTACGTCTTTTGGACTAAATTTGCCGTAACACGATGACCCTCTATTCCGTGACATCTGTCGATTCTCATGATAATTTTGGTCAAGTGTTTGTTTAAAAAAGATAAATCATACCACAAGTGAAAAATATATTTGAAAGGTAGGTTATGATATTGACATCGTTAAAAATATATTTGCTGTTGTGATGAGGGGGCATAATTGATTTTCAGTAGATTCTCAACGTTCCAAGACGCGTCAGAGACATATTAGTAAATGCTAAAATTTGCTATTATTTGGGTAGGAGTAAATCTTTGCTTCTTACCAGTGTTCTGAATCCACCTAGTCTTAAAATTCATTGGTATCGTTTGTTTGTTTGTTGTTGTTTCGTTTTCTTAGAAACAACGGATCTAGCCGATAAATCAAGAAAAGCATTGAATTCTAAAAATTTCTTCATTTCTTACACTCCTAGAATCAAAACCTTTTAAAGTAATGTTTTATTTCTCTCTAAAATCCAAAACGTATAGTATAGTACAAAAACATTTTCATTTTTCATATAAAAAGAAATACATCATTAATAATTGTTGAAACATAATGAACATGTACAACATAATTTAACTGAAGATCTGACAAAATTCTAATCTGTCTTCAAAACACCGCCCCCCCCCCCCCCCGGTCATCTTAGGCACCAGTACAAGCAAAACACAATCGGACACACATATACACACCTCACACACACACACACACACCGCAACACCCGCACACCCTTAGAAGTACACAGCCCCCTGTACTATCATCAATCCATGAAATCCGTGCCTGCCTCGTCACCTCTATTGGTGAAAATTTCACATTTTTTCTGAGATGGTGCACTAATGTACCTCTTTCTACTGCTCTCCTCATGTTCATTTTCTATTTCTTGAGGTGAGGGGGTTTATTTTTATTCCTGTTATAAACAAAGATCGTGACTGTATTTGATAACAGTATTATAAGATTAACCAACTGTTCCTTCCCTTCATTAGGTATCTTTATACCAATGTGAACTTCCCCCAATCTACATATATTTTCAATATCAATTAAGTTAAAAATAACACCACTTTTTTCCATAGATCACTTATTTTTCGCACTTAAAAAATAAATGTTCATAAGCTCCTTCATTTCTATCACAAGGCACAAGCATTGCTAGTAGTAAATTTAAATACAAACAAATATTTTCTAGTGTATATAAGCTCTCACAACATTTTGAGTTGAAATTCCCTCAACATACCGTTTAACGTGGACTCCCTAGGTCTTAAAAAAATTGTTCGAATTTCAGAGAAATTATAAATTTTCCTAAGAGCAGATGATTCTTCAAATTTTACATTTAACTAAAACCTTTTACATTTAGTTAAAACCTTGATGCATCTTTTCGATGAAAATATGTATACTACCGATATTACTAAACTGAAGTTTCTTGTACAAAAGTCATATAGATATGGAAAAAAAATCTAGAGTTGAAAGATTGGAAAACAGGGCTATTTATTTTTATTATACACTCTTAAAATGTTGGGCAACGTACTGTCCACACTATTGGCTAAAACTTTATCCAATTCTGGGTAGTTTTAAACCAATAATGTGTACTTTGGGTTAAAACTACACAATATTGGTTGAAAACTACCCAGAGTTAGATAAAGTTTCAACCAAAATTATAATAGGAGTATATATTTTAATTTTTTTCACTACGCACATATGTTTTGAATTGTAATTACCTTCCCCCACTTTCGTTGGAGAATAAGTCATCTGGCTTCAACTTGAAGTTAAATGATTTAAAGTCGGCCAAGAACTATTGGACAGGCATTTAGGGTGGTTAAAAAGTAAAATTGATTTCAGAACTCCTCATTTATTCCAATTACTTATTCATTATTTTTATTGATTGTAATATACATACTATATATCTGTGCGTAGCCTTTATTTTTTTAATTATAATTCATCTCAAGCGCAGAAATATCTAATTGTCACGTCTTTTGAACTAAATTTGCCGTAGAATAAACGATGACCCGTTATGCCATGACATCTGTCCATTCGCATGATAATACAGGTCAAGTGTTTGTTTAAGAAAAGATAAATTATACCAGAAATTAGATATATATTTTTAAAGTAGGCTATGAAATTGGTATCGTTAAATAATAATCCACGTGGCAACGACCCCTGCCCCTGCATAATCATGTAGCTTTGGAAAATGGGTCGAGAATAGTTTGTTTCAGATTCTTTTACAGGTGCTCAGGAGCATGCTAAAAAGTTCGATCGAAAAATGATAATCAATAGCCAAATTTTAGGGTTACTTAACAATCGCTTCGCAGACACTTACTATTACGCTGATAATCTTTTATAGAAGTCCCTTTCTTAACAAACAAGTCTTTGTCGAAAACCGGTTGATGAAAACAGTAGTGTCGTCCTGCTGGACTTTGGACAAACGACATTATTTGCAATTTTTCATCCGGTCAGAATCTTAATACGACGTGCTGTTCTGGTCCAATAACTTTCGACAAAGGCCTCTTGTCTGTCCATTGTGATTTACTGGGCATTTCCATAAGATTTTCAACGTTCCATTAGGCGTCAGACAAGTAAATGTCAAATCTTTGATCCTCATCGGTGTGCTGATTCCAACTGGTCTAAACCTTCACTGGGATCGGGTTTTTTTTATCTCTCTGTCTCTCTTATTATACTATACATTAATTTTCTTTTACTACACTTACACTCCATTCAAATTAATTGTATCTATGATACTTGCTATTACCTTGTGCTATTTTGTTTTTCCTCAAATATTCTTTGAATTTTATATCTTTTGTATATCTTGTATTGCTTTGTATTTTTTATATAAAAAAATAATATTGGCAGATGCCAATGATGTTCCAATAAGTTCAATTCACCTACTCCCACACACATAAACTTACAGACGAGTATCTCCCTCGTACCAATAAATATAAAATAAAATGTTTAACAAGCATCAACGTGGAGCCCAGTGGATAAGTCTTTGGATCCCTGCCAAAGTATGATTTTCTTTAGGTAATCTTCCGAGGGCTGCACGGGCCTATCAATATTGGGAAACAAGGGATATTCATGTGCCAACCCACTGCTATTTTTTTTTATTTTGATATGGCTGATTGAGAAAGTGTATGCATATGATTGTACATCTAACACTGATTCTATTTTTGGTAATTACTGAACTTCCTTTTCCAAATTGGGAAGAAATATCACCAATTCTGGACTACATTTTGAGTGGCGGAAGGATTAGGGCTAGTTTGCTGTTTGACTGAGGCGATGAATCTGCTCCCCCGACGATGTCTTCAAATACGCCAATTTATTTTTAAAATGAGCCGGTCGAGGGACACTTTTCTGGTCAGATATGGATTGCCAGATATTTATCCTATCCACTGGTAGTAAACATTCGACCCCCGAATTTCATCCTTAATTTTCAAGAATTTTTAAAAAAGCCAATTTAACACACGAGTCTATGGAGAATGAAATAGGCCTGTGATACCCGAGGTGAGGCAGAAGGGTACTTGGTAAATGCGCATGCGCAGTAGGTAAAAACGGCATCCAAACACACAGCCTTCAGACAGGCATGGGTATCAATTCGGGTGTTTTTAGTTGAGGGGTGACTGACACAAATATCATTATGTGAGGATTTTTTTCTGTTTAATGTGGTAGGGGTCATTGGCTTAACGACTGTACATGCTTTTAGTATGCCACATATGGTGTTAACAGCAAAATTAATGCAAACATGTGAGGGAGTGAAATGAGCGAGCCAAACTTTTAACTTGTTTGTATATAAAAATCTTTCTTTGTCAAGCTACGAGTGAGAGATGTGGGAGAGCAAAATTTTCGATCTCTTTACTCATTGTGATTTTGTGATAAGATTTTGTCATGATATTCAAAGGTATAACATCTACCATCGTTTGTCTTTCCATTTACTTTCATTTCTCCTTTTTTTCTTTGTTGTGACACATTTGGGGTCCATTTCGGCTGGGAATATTGACCAGCCGAATACTAGATTCAGATTTAAACCTTGATTGAAATATAAATCTACAAGATTTGAATTTAAATAGTTTGGGGTTTAAAACTTAATCCTTGGGATTAATAATGAATTCAAAATTCGGCTGGTCACTATTCACAGCCGATCTGGATTTATTTCAAATCCTTCAAATAAAGAGTTTACCTCTGTACACATATGTTAACTTAATTTCAACAATAGAATTAGGCACTTCGTACATGTTCTAATTAGATCAATAAAGAAAGCGCGAAGCGCAAGCTGAATTTTATGAAAAATTGACCTGAAAATGAGTCATTTGGCCTACACCTCGTCGTTTTTTGATGGTTATTTTCCTTTATAATCTCGTTTGAATTTCGATTTCGGTTTCGTTCGTTTGTTTTCTACTTATTCTACACCGTTAACCTGGATAACCTGGATCAAGGATATTGATAAGAATTTAAATAACATTAAAAGGGATGGTCAATAAACGAGGTACACCCCCATGCGCCTGTTTGCGGGGAGGGGTAAATTTAGTATTAAAAAATATGTTTTGTATAGAATCATAAACATGAACAATTTATGCTATTTCATCCCAGAACTTTTTCTTTCTCTACCCTTCTGTTTCTAGCAATTTCTGAAAAAAAAGGTTTCATTCAATAAACTTGAACATAAGAAACTTCAGTGGGAATATGGTCACCATCGTACAATCAATATTATCATCATGATCATAAACATCATGTACTCCCTCCTCATCATTATAATTTACATATGATTCCGCATAAAATTATTGTTTCAACCATAAATTATCGGGAGATGATAGTACAGGCCTTCCCTTCCTACCTGAAATGCTGGAGGACACATTCTCCACCCACCACCCCCGCCCCTCCGTGATCGATACACATACCTTCAGGCTTACTTCTGGCGCCCTCAACCATCGGGCCTAGACATACAAACACACCCTCGTATACACACCATGTATACTAGTTCACAACATCATACATAGACGATTAAACAAACGTTATCGTCATGTCCATGTAGAGGTGTTCAATAAGGACAAATATAACTGGTGCTTTCATGGTTCCAACTAATTCTAAACAAGAGTGTCGCTAAGGCGAGCACATAATATACCCGTCTGTAACGCGGAAAATGGAACTATTGGTCATGCAAGAAAAGTGGAAGATTTCACCTTTGACCTTCTGACCTCAAAATCAATAGAATTGCTAGGATCTATGCTAATATCATTCACACCAAACTACATGAGCCTTGGTAAAGATCAACCGAATTTATCACGTTTACAAGGACTGCAGAAGGGTACAATGAAAATAGGTCACTGTGACCTTGACCTTTGACCTTTTGACCTCAAACTCAATAGGCTTCCTAAGATTTATGCTAGTATTATACATATCAAATTATATGAGCCTAGATTAATTTAAACTGAAGTTATCGCGTTTACAAGGAAAAGTTAACGGACGGACACCGAGCGTGATACCATAACAAGTCCCGTAAAAAAGAGTTTCAATTACGATCAGATAACAATTGTCATTTGAAATCCAATTCATCAAAAAACACCTTGGATCATGCATCACAATACAAAATAATAGCTCTGAAAGCATGCAACTCACTTGCATTCTGAACACATTGACCCGTTTTCTGAAGCCCAGTTCAACTTATACATGTTATATGTCACGTGCTAGCTGTCTTTGTGCCAGAACTATGGGAAGCCCAAAAACACCTGATCTTTGTTTGCATATCGCATGTTTCATTGTGTTAACTGTGCTTCCTTCGAATGATTTAATAATAAAATGAAACTAATTCAGTTATCATTCTAAGGAATTAATTATTCGAGTGAGACATGGTCTGGTAAATTGAACCTGACGTGGTAGAGATTTGTGACACAAGTGGCTCTCCATAATTAAAGCGCAACCTCACACCAGGGCTCGGTAACACAAAGCATAATGATTGATCGTACTTTTGATTTTTTCGATTGATTGTACATTGTAGTCAATGCAATTAATCGAGAAAATTTGTACTATGATCAATGCTAAGCTTTGTGTTAACGGGATCCAGAATTTGAATGACACATGTGTTCAGAATACGGGCCATTCGGCACAATAAGAAGTATGTCAATGAACTAAAAAGGTCGGGAAATATATCTGCATTTTTTATCATTAAAAAAATGCATGATATAATTTTCTGTTTTCAACATGACACTGAACAATTTACAATTCCACAGCGTTTTCCACAAGCTTTCTTTATTATCGACCCACGTTCAAAGTGTGTCCATTCAAAGCGCAGTATATAGAAACAACCCACCATCTAATTTTGCAGTAGTTTACATAGTAATATTGGCACATTCATTGAAACATAAGCACGATATCTGTGAAATTTTGAATTAAAACTTCAAGCTAAAAGTTAGTAGATTACAACAACTTACTTCAAAAAAGGAAAACATACAAAGCTGTGTACTTTTTCAATAAATTCACAATAAGGACTTAAATGACACTGGATTACCGAAGCACACATTGTCTTCCATCAATGTCACAAAATAGAATCCCCTAATATCATCGAAATATAGTCACAGTATGTTTCATCAACTCTTGTAATAAACAAAAATCGCTGAATTTGAAACTAAATATAATAATTAATTAACTTGAAATCATCATGGACTTTAAGAGTATAATGGTGAAAAAAAATGCTAAGACGCTCTATCATGATTATGATCACCATGAGAACCTTAATTGTGATTGCTTGTTGAGCCATGTTACCATTGAGTTCCCCGCGTATAACCAATTATGGGCATACAAATACAACTAGACGTGTGTTCCTTGCGCACATACTCTGCAAAAACTCTGGTGTTGATTTAACACGAACCCGGAATCTATATATGTCCACATCACAGAAGTATTGAAACAACACCAGTTTGGAATCGAACCGATGCTGTTTTGATATCAATTGGTGTTGTATAAACACCTATCTGGTGTTAGACCAAAACGAAACTGGTGCTGTTTAACACTCTTCTGGTGTGGACATATAGATTACGGGCTGGTGTTAAATCAACACCAGAGTTTTTGCAGTGTATCCACTGCAAGCTGCCATTAAACTGCATGATACCAATCTGGTTAAATCATAGGCAAATCACATAGAAAAAAATCAAAACAATCCTCTTCTTATGATATTAACTTCTCATGCTTATAGTGTCGGAAATATTATCCAATTCAAACGGTAACGTGAAATAACTTTAAATGCAGGGAACCTAACCTTTTGACAGTTAGATTTTACCAATTTTTGTGAAAATCCACACAATCCATTCCGCAAGGAGCTTTAATTTACTATATAAAGCTGTTTAGTTCACTCCGAAGGGATTGGTCCCTAGTATCACTCTGAGAATGATTGTGACTAAGGATGAGATTAGCTCTTTTAGTGAGCAAATTATCATCGAAGCAAAAAGAATGGATAGAATTCGTTGTATATACGCTGCCGCACACGTAACCTTACAGCCACAGCAAAAGCACTCCATGGCTGTAAGAACAACACGCTCACGCATACGCAAAATAAAGAAAAGCGCGCTACTTTTTTGCGCACTTGAGTACTTCCCGGTGGCAAATTATCCAGATCAGAAGTACAGGCCCGTACATTTCATGTAGATTTTATATCAAGTCTTTTCTTTGTTGGGTCTCGACACTTCGATGGATTCCTTCATTCTACATAGTACATGTTTGACTTCCAAAGCATTGAACATCGAACTAAAAATTAGTACAACTTTGACAGGATAACTTACAAAATTGATGCTCGAGAAAGTTATTTCCAGTGAGGAGTTAAATAAAAATGTATACATTTACGCATACAAAGCATTGTATTCTATGTACAATTTTAGTAAACAAATAAAAACAGTTTTACTACAGAACATAGTAAACAATTCTAATTAACATAAAAACGAACTGGAAAACGAGAGAGTGGGGATGAGATGGGATAAGGCAGAGGATAAGAAGGAACAATACAAAAACGGCAACTATAAAAAAATTATTTCAATGTACTAAACAGTATCATACATACAACATAGCAAATTGGCAGAGACATGAAGGTGGTCAGTAATCACGGCTATTTCTATGCATAAATCTCTTCTGTCGTCTTGCATTCAAGTGATAAATAATCATTCATTTAATAGTTTAGTTTAGTTAATTCGTTAATAAAAAAATCACACCCGTCAAAACCGACGGCCGGCCTCAGAAGGCCTTTTAGTGATGACATCAACATGCATAAAAGTCACATACAATTACAGAAAAAAAGGAATCATAAGGTATTCACAAGTAAACTTAACATTACAGGTATAAATATCACCTTTAAGATTTGCTGGAAGTCAAATACAACTCTAAAAAATGAAGTGCTAAGTCAGCTCTTAAAGAGCGTGTATAGCGCTTTATGGTAATGTAATGACACGAATTACCCATTTTTATATTAATGATTATTGTATTGTGATCATAACAAGATTAAGGTATGGTCGAATATAGATATGCAACCGCTAGCGTAGTGTAGTTCATGCATGTGGTACAATACATGTTGTTTCATTATTTGGTTGACTTCAAGAAGATCAGCGTGCTGAAACCAATATGAGTTCCCCCCCAAAAAAAAAAAAAAATATTCTAAATTTAAGAAAGATAGATAGATACAAGTATTCTTTATTTCATAAGAAGAATTTACCCAGGTCCATTGCCAGTAATGAGGTGATTCTCCTTTCTCTGTCAATGTGCAGGTTCTTACAATAATGATATAAAAATGTACATGAATAACATATTATATTTATAAATATTGATATCAAGAAATTTTACAAATACAAAATATGGTTAGAATTACGGTATGTGGGGTTTCGTGGTCTCTTTTTGAGAAACTCTCGTTTCACAATAACAGAGACGTGGGTACGATGGGTTCGAATCCCAGCCATGTCGTGTTTTTCATTGGCAAGGAATTTACCCACAATGTGCAGCACTCAACCCAAGTGAAGTGAATTGTTACCCAGCAGGATTATTTCCTTGACATGCACTGAGAGCTGGAAGGCCGCTTGAGCTAAAGCCGAGGTAATAAAGAATATACCAATGCGCCTCGGAAAAGATTTAAAATGCCTATTATTATCATTATATATATATTATTATAAAATATGTCAACATATTCACAGATAGATGAGTAAATGAAATGGAATATGAATGAGGAAGGACATATATAATTGAAAGACGGAAGGAATGACATGGGGCGACGATTAGAAGAGATTGAAAGAGTAAACCATCACTGAAATACAAACATGCCAGTAAATATGACAACAACATAAAAGAACATCGACGGAGAGTTAGATATGACATGGCAAAATATGTCTTTATCCACGTATATATTACACACGAGGGATTCATTACTTCCATCACCGTGTCTCTTATCTACAATCTAGTACAGATGAATGCCATGTACAACTCCTAAAGGTTTTTACGGCGAAAAAGAGCGTAGTGGTCCCACGGTACAAGGAAAAACTTGACGTTTCGACAAGTGTATTCTTGTTGTCTTCAGGACGGGCTTCAGGAGTCTTCCCCCACACGCTTGTCGAAACGTCGAGTTTATCCTTTTCAGGACTTAATCATGCCAAAGACAAAGTCAGAGAGTAACGTGAAACCACTACTTTGCTTCTTCTTCGCCATGGATATATTACATTTGTCCAGAACGTCACAGATTGCACAACCTTCTGTTTCCCCCAATCGGGTACTACAATATTAATGCTCATTGAGGTTAGGTCATCATTCTTTTCATTGGGAATTTGTATATTCCCTTCCTGTGCGAAACTGGTTGAGAGAGTTCCATGTTTCCTAAGTACATGTTTCCTATGTCATGTATGTTCTGCAGCTGTTATTTAGGCAGCATATCATGACGAAGTTTTCGACTTGATTTCGATTTCAAATCATTCTCTGACTGCACTTCGCCAAATATATAACAAAATATCAACATAATAAATATATTTGATTATTATATAGAATATACAAGATTATGCCAATGGCTCATAAATAAAAGTGAAAAATGAAGAAACCTGCAAAAAAGCAGAACTTGTAAATTCTGAAGGCTCCTTAAAAAGGATAATAAAATTAGCATTCAAGAAGATCAGACACATACAAAAACAAATCAGACATCATTAGATAAGGTTGACATTACACCGTGCTAAACTTACACATAGTAACCATAGTTACATAAGGTAGTTCTGTCAAGGGTTTGGACATAAGTAAAAAAAAAAACAGATTTATATTTTTCACTGGGTTGCACATCGCAACAGGCTGCTACCGATCTGCGTATATACATGTAAGGAAGGCCAAAGGAACTTTTCGCATTTACGACAGAGACACTCTCTACAACGCATCAATTGCTTTGAAAATGGAATTAGAATCACTGTGGAGAGCTAAGAGGCTTTTGTCGAAAGTTGGTGGACTGGGGCAGCAGAACATCCGAAGATTTGCACAGGACGAACAATTGCAAGTGTGTCGTTGTCCAGAGTCAAGAGTAAATTAAAATTCCCAAACCCAAGAGTGAATGCTGTCGAAGAACGTTTTCATATGGAGGATCACAAGAATATAATAACCTACCATCTACAATAAAAATTGTCAAATAGCCTATTTACTTTTTATAAAAATTTAAATCAGTTAATTCAGTCTCGCCCTGACCTTTAAAAGAAATAGTAGCGACAAGTGGGTGGTTGGGGATGGGGGGGGGGGGTCGCGTTTAGGTATAGATGTATTCTCTTGTATTCTTTTTGTTGTTTTTCATTATTGTTTAGCCCAATTATTTCTTATGTTTAATTCTATTATATGTTATGTACAGTAATTGTTGTTACATATTTTCTGGACCCCAGGGAAGAACAGTTTTGTTACATTAACAAAGCTGAGTGGGTATATCCAGCCATCTCACTTTTGATTTTTTTATTATGTACATACATTTACATTGTATTGTTTTTTAACATTGTTATATGGAAAATAAATAACAATACCAATACCAAAAGAGATTCCAACGCTGTCCCGGTCCATCAACTTTCGACAAAAGCTCTCAGCTCTCCATTGTGATTTGACTTGTATTTTCAAATGAATTGGTGTGTTTTAGATAGCGTCTCCGTAGTACATGCACAAAGTCTGAAATGTCTGATATAGCACAGATTCCCGGGGGGCCACTTACATTGACGAGTGGATACCATGCGCGACCAAAAAAACACGTAAAAGGATGTCCTTTTCACGATAGGGCACGTTACGTACGTAACGTGATAAGGGTGTCAAAAACACAAAAATAATGAAAAAAAGGTATCTATTTCGCTAGGAAAAATTACGTGTTTAGGGTCGAATTTGCGGGGATGATAAAACAAAATTAAAATGTTTTATAAAGGATGTCCTTTTTGCCCCAACACTACGTGTTTAGAGTCCTATTTGCGCGAGGTGTAGAAGGTGGGGTCGTACTAAACCAAATACGGTAAAGCCGACGACCGACATGACCGAAGGACCCGTACAATAAAACATTCCTGTACTTGTTTAGGGGTTCATTTCAGGGAATAATTGCCATGAGTATCGTTTTGTTTCCAATACTTGTTAAGGGTAGGGTTTCACACGCCAATACTTGTTAAGGGGTGCATTTTCAGAATATGGAAATTACGTGTTTAGGGTGCTTTTCGAGACCCCATGGTCGCGCATGGTATCCACTCGTGAATGGAAGTGCCCCCCCCCCCCCGGGGACAGATTATCCATATCCATTGACCTCAGCCAACCTTTCTCTTTTTCAAGTTGCGATCTCTGCCAGGCAGGGTCACGTCGCATTTATTCCGTATATAGGAAGGCCTGTAGTCGATAAAATACGGTAGATTGCCCACATTCAGCTTGACTGACACTGCTATGCTGGTTTCCCCTGGAATCCATCAAATACAACATCAGGGCATTCTGCAGCAGAACAGCTAAGCAGAATGCAGGGGTCACAATTGTTCATGCACTGGCTCCCCTGGCTTGCCAGGATGAATTTGTCAGTAATTCGGGAGGAGAATGTCATAGACCTCACTTTCTCGACATGCCGCCAAATATAACAAAGAAATAATAAACGCCAAGCGTTGTCTCGCCTGCATATTATGCAGTCATGAAGAGACTGCATGTCAAAACTATACTATATGAATTCTGAGGCTGTCAACAGTTTAGGGGGTGAATTGGGGTTCTGACAGTTTATCTATGCATTAATGGTCTAGACCTACTTTATCCCTAGAAAATCAGATAACACTAAGAATGATGTTAATACTATGAAGCTATAATTATTTCCATGCAAGTAAGGAAATGTTAGTGAAAAGGAATGTAATTGATAGTAATGTGAGTAAAATTAATTTAATTATAAAGGTGTAAGGAAATGCCAATCTTTAGCATTATGTTGGATGATGGTAGGGCATAACTTTTCTCAATTTGTTTTGTACAGTCTACAGTATTACCAGAACATGCACATACAGCAAATCTGAAGGGTAACATTTAAGAAACTTTGACAGCTTTTCTATTGTACCATTGGCAAATTTGTGTGAATATTATAAATAGTGCCAAGAACTATAGCTCATTAAATAAATAACAACAGTTTTTAAAGAATAAACAAGTAAAATACAAAATCTGGTTCAGGTATAGAGAGCACTGAGTTCTGAAGTAAAATGTTAGTGTTAAAAAGTATAAAATTATTAAGTTCATGTCATTACAGGAACAAAGTAGTGTGAAGGTTAATTGACCTTTGACCTTAATCAAATTCATCTCACATTCGAACCTGACCTGCACCTTCAAGAGATGGACCTCTGTTATGAATTTGGCGATCTCACCTCGAAGCTATAGAAAGTCATTGTGTGTATAACACAGCACAGTGCCAGTCATGGAAAGTTCATTGACCTTTGAATTTATTCAAATTCGACTCATATTCGAACTTGACCTGTGCCTTTAGGAGATGGACCTCTGGTATGAATTTGGTGATCCCACCTCGAAGATATAGAAATGTATTATTGTGTACAACACAGCACAGTGAAAGTCAAGGAAAGTTCATTGACCTTTGACCTTATTCAAATTCGACGCATATTCGAACTTGACCTGTGCCTTTAGGAGATGGACCTCTGGTATGAATTTGGTGATCCCACCTCGAAGATATAGAAAGTTATTATTGTGTACAACACAGCACAGTGAAAGTCAAGGAAAGTTCATTGACCTTTGACCTTTTCCACGCATATTCGAACTTGACCTGTGCCTTTAGGAGATGGACCTCTGGTATGAATTTGGTGATCCCACCTCGAAGATATAGAAAGTTATTATTGTGTACAACACAGCACAGTGAAAGTCAAGGAAAGTTCATTGACCTTTGACCTTATTCAAATTCGACGCATATTCGAACTTGACCTGTGCCTTTAGGAGATGGACCTCTGGTATGAATTTGGTGATCCCACCTCGAAGATATAGAAAGTTATTATTGTGTACAACACAGCACAGTGAAAGTCAAGGAAAGTTCATTGACCTTTGACCTTATTCAAATTCGACGCATATTCGAACTTGACCTGTGCCTTTAGGAGATGGACCTCTGGTATGAATTTGGTGATCCCACCTCGAAGATACAGAAAGTTATTATTGTGTACAACACAGCACAGTGAAAGTCAAGGAAAGTTCATTGACCTTATACAAATTCGACTCATATTCGAACTTGACCTGTGCCTTCAAGAGATGGACCTCTGGTATGAATTTGGTGATCGCACCTCGAAGATATAGAAAGTTATTAGGTGTACAACACAATTGTTGACGACGGCGCCGACGCCGGAAATAGTGATACCTATGTCTCGCTGCGCCACGCAGGCGAGACAAAAAAATGTTTCGTCAAATGCCTTTCATAACAAAGAGAAACAATGAAGTTGTTTTTTGGGTGAATCCAAACAGCCGTTTCGTCCTGGACTCTGGACATGTCAAGCGACAGATTTGCGATTTCTCGTCAGATTCGAAACTTAGGGCAGAACTGCTGTTCCGGTTGCCCAATTTTCGACGAAGACTTCCCAGTTGGTCATTATCATTTGACGGGCGTTTGCAATACATTTATCGTGTTCTTGAATCCGTTGAAAACTGTCTAGTGGCCGATTAGGGGCCACACCACGTGGTCGCAGTGCTAAAAGGGCAATACCATTCCAGTTTCGAACATCTACCTGGTCATCCAACATGTCCAGCATCTTCTATCAACTTTAATAATTAGAAGTGAACCATAGATCTGGCCTGAGAGGCAATCAACACATAATCAGGGTTTCCGAATGGGTCTAGCGTTTCCGAATACGAGAGAGATGGTTGCGAATTCTCCTTTATCCCATTATCCTTTGTTTCATTTTGTGCGTCACCTGTTCAATAAAAACCATAAAGTTTAAATAGGGGCAATATATTTTGATGCGAGTCTGGACATATTATTGTCATTATTATCACATTTGGCAACTAATCACATAATATACAAACATCCTAAATCCAGTTGAAATCATAGTAAACAAATTGTGAGGGGCCAGATATGGCATATCGGGTAGAATTTAAAAAAAAATTGCGAGCAAGCAAAATTTATCATGTTAAATTTTATGATAGATTTTGATATGATATTTCGTAAATAATATCATATCTGACACCTCTCTCTCTTTCCTTCTTTCTTTTTTCTTGGTTGTGAAAAAAAATGGGAGGGGGGGCAAAGAAGCGCCATCCCCATCTGTACGACAATTATTTTTCTATAAACGTGTTTGCTATGAAATGCAACGCGCAATCTTATTGGTCAATACGCAGGAGTGCGCGTCCTTTTTGGCATGATCTGACCAATGTGGACATGTCTTTTATACCGCGCGCAACTAGGCATTTAAGTGCGACTCTAAAGGCCACCGCATACCATTCGATTGCTCTGCGACCCGATTTTAGAATACTATAGGTAAAAAGGTTTGATCTTATCTTGAAACATGGAACATATTACTGTGTAAAGTTCTGATTATCGTACAAATACTTTTGTTCAAATCTGTGACTAACCTTATCAGAAGAAAAGCGAATTGAATTTCAAGTCTTAATGACGTCATAGCAATCGTACTATTGACTACGATATGGAACCAATTTGGCCTTTACTCCGAACTAAATGCTTGCAATCATCAAAAATTGCTATATTAGTATTCTTACAGCTAATTTGAACCTCAGATAAAGATAAGCTTTTTCATTCACATTTTCAGAAAAACAGCAAAGTGTGATTTGTTCTAAAATTTGATCGTGGACCAGTCGTAAGGTGTGCGGTGGCCTTAAGTGGTACTTAACTCTTTGTGAAACGCCCCAGGTTTTAAATCAAACTTCATAATACAGACCCTTTGCCGTTTACCCGTATTCTGAGCTCTGGTTTCACCCAAGCTCTGATCCCAATATATGGTTGAACTATGGACAGCTAATTGTGATACAAATCCCTAACTTTACATGTTTGATTTATGAGGTGGTGAGAAATTTCAAATAATGCATAAATGTCTGGAAATAATTACAAGATAGATTTGGATGTTGTTTGAAGGTTTGCATGGTGGCATGTACAATTGCTGATGTGGTTTATGGTACACCATGTGGAGTGGTATAGAAATAGTGGATAGAAGAGAAGAAGTGGATAGGCGAGAAAGTGGAGATTTGAGAGAAGAGTATTCTTTCTTGAAAATAGTCATGAAAAGGACTGTAAACCAGAAGGAATGTTGAGTGAGAACAGCTTGAGTAGTAGAGCTGATGAGGAGATGCTGGCTTGAGTCGGCGAGTAGGGATGATGAGTAGTAGAGAGACATAGTACAAGTTCAGGACAGGTTGACTGTCCTGAAGATGGACAGTCAACCTGTCCTGAACTTGTAATATGTAATGTTAGTTGCAATATTAGGGTGAAAGAAAAGTTATTCCTCCCTGAACATTAGGAATTACTATTGGTTTATGGTTCAGTCAAGTTGGTAATTATTATCACATCTGTAAAAATTAAAACATTGTATTATTCAAATAATAAAAAGTGAAAGAAATCGTGAATCTCATTTGCATATGACTGATTTGTGCATTAACTCTTTCGTGAAAAACAAGCGAAATTTTAAAATGTTAATGTTTTGAATTAATTTTTTATTTTACATCCGATTTTGATGAACTTTTCAGCGTTAGACTTGTTTCATTTTTTTTTCTTTCCGGGTTTTTGCATTTCGCGCGGACACGCTGGAACCGCTTTTTGCATTGCAGTTTGATGGAGCAATTCTTCATTTGCTTCCTCTGCAAGAAAAACAATTTTAACTCTCCGAAGAAAAATCCCTCTCAAATTTTCCATTAACAAATTCATAAATGTAATGCATAATCAATGCAGAAAATAATATTATTAAGGTTAATCACATATGAAGAATTTAGCCATGCATTTAGGATGAAGTACTGCTGCAACTTTTGAATAAATGATGGTGATAGATTATATTGTTAGCAAACGTAAAATATTTTATTCAAATATGAGCTGTATTACCTTCAATGGAAACGAGAGACCAATCTGTTTTCATTTTTGTTCAAGATGGAAAGGATAATGCAAACAATATATAAGCTATTATATGTTTGTTTTCGTCAAATGGTTGAATATTTCAAATGTCAAACATTAGCACATATAATCTGCTCTTCATTACAAAACTCTTAAACAAAAGCAAGAACTAATTTCATCATACTTTTCTGCAAATTATGCTAGACGTCGTGCCTAAAAGCAGGAGATCATAATTTGTAAAATAAATATTTGTTATGATCAAGCTGGGATGTCAACCTACCCGTACCTCCGATCCAGAATACCGTTTCGTAAAGATTTGTTGTCATAACAAATGCACAATCTTCTCTTCCAAACTAATATCAACCAATCAGATTAGAGGATTCCAGAAGCGTTCAACTCTTTTTGGAAAATTTGTTACTATACAATGTTACAACAGGTTTTATGAAATCGGTCGCATGAGATGGAACTGGGGATGGCGGCTCTCCCACCGAGCCAACATGCTCGGATGTATATGGACCTCATTCATGTGACGTCATGATCTCATAGCGCCCCCCCCCCGAGGCAATAGGAATATGTCTAAAAGGAGTTGCAATTGATCTGATTAACCTCAACTATGGAAAGCCAGCAACACCCACATCTAAAATGCATGTTTCTTCAAAATATTTCCTGGATATGATGTATATTACACAAAATCATCGTCTTCTTTATAATTTTATGTGTTCGCCTTTGTTCACCAAAGACATTTTGAAAATTATTGGAGAAAACAAAATATGACAATGATAGATTTCCATAGAGTTGTGATTGATTGAATCAATCGTAACTCTTTGTAAAACGGGAACCAGGACCCCTTCTTACAAAGAGTTAAGATTGATCCAATCAACCTCAGGTGTATGGAAATCCTTGAAAGTAATCATTTTTCTTCAGTAAATTTGTACATTGTCCTTTGAAAACAAAAACAAGCATACTGAAATGTCCAGAAAACCGTGAATGCATGAATACATATCTAGAAATCTTTTGAACAAACGTGCATTATAAATGTTGATGTTGCTGGCTTGCCATAGTTGTGGTCGATCGGATCAATCGTAGTGGGGCTGCCGTGGCCGAGTGCTCTAAAGCGCCTGGCTATACATGGAAAGTCCGGGGTTCGATCCTCGGCCGCGGCACCTATGCCCGTATTTAAGGCATTTAATCTACAATGCTCTTTTATCCTGCTATCAAATAAATGGAAATGATATATGCATTATTGGTACTAGGTGTGCACTTGTTAAAAAAAAGGTTTTACAAAAAAGTAACTCTTTAAAAGACGAGGCCCTGGACTAATATTATTTCCACCCGTATTTTGGTTCACAGGCAGAAAGTACGCGCACAGACTGCTCAGTTATTTCCTTCATTTTTATCAAAGCATAGAATTCACATATTGTAGAAATGAGAGTACATGATTCTGCGTTACGCTACAGGAAGGGGCAAATTATCACAATCCTCAAAATGACATTTCCATGAAACTAGCATTATGGTTATTTTTGCATACGCTGACCATGCTGAGGTCAATGCAATCGAGAAAAAATCACATTTGACCAAGAAGAAGCCCTGGTCACTTGATTTATAAAATACACACAGTTATTTTTTTTCGATAACACCATTATTGAGCTGAACCGTAACCCTTTTATCCTTGCGTACTGTATATTACAAGCATAATGGTTTTGTATTTTTCATTATCAGAAAATTGGGTATATATTTTTAGGTACAATGTAATGCAATTAATGGCAGTGTAAAACTGTAAAACAGGCACAATTCGGCCTTTTGGATTGCTATGCAATGTTATATTTTAATAACATCACTAATGGATTTAAAAAGTTCATTTTAAAATGTCGCTATCGTCTCTTGCAATGAATATAGTGCAGATTATTTACAAAGAAGATAATATTATCTTAGCCTTACCGTCGCCAATGCTTCCGTCATCCTGTCCGTTTGGTTTATCATCTTTGGAGCTTGTTTCCTGATCTGAAGAACTTACATCTTCTTTCCTGCTGTTTGTATCTTTAAATATGGATACAAAATTTGATAGTTGGTATTTTTATATAGATAGTAATGATACATGTTGGTTGAGATTATTATTGAGAATTTATTCATTTTATTCTCATATATAAAGAAAAGTCTCTTCTTTTATTCAAATTATCTACATTATCTTATTATAAGATGGAGGATCCTCTCGTTCGTTGGATGTTCAGGTAATTTTGTTGTGATTATACAACGTGCACATGTACCCTTCCCTATAGAAAATGCCTTTGCACAACTACTTAGTCTATGGGGCCTTTGAGGGTTCACGCGCTAATGTGTTAATTCTATTCAGCATATGATTTATATGACTATATTTTTGAATGAATACACTTAGCGCACTAAATCAGTCGTTGTTGATACAGGGAACTGTATTGAAAACCATATCTTTATCTTATATAAAAAATGTTTACCTTTTTCACCAGTCACTTTTGCGCTGTTTTCACCCTTCTCGCTTGTTGGTATGATCCCTACCGGTTGTGAATTATTCGCACCCTCGGTCGTCTTATTTCCTCCTGTTCATAAGATAATGAACTTGTTTTAAAATTATTCAATTGGAACGCGTTTTATTATTTTTATCTATATTAACATAATAGATGTGACTGTAACCTTTAACCGATGTACTGCACTTCGACATGCTCTATCTCGAATAGTATCACTTTTCCGTACGATTATTGAGACTAAGGCGCGGATTCAGGGGGGAGGGAGCACAGGGGCACGTGCCCCCTCCCCCCCCCCCCTTGAGAAGAAAAATTAAAAATTTGTAATGTAAAAATGCCATTAAAGCAGAGGTTAAGACTTTTTTTTGCTTGTCAATTTTTTTTCAAGTACGAAATACCCTTAATTTTTGGTTGAAAACCTTTTCTTTTTTTGGGCTTGTCATTTTTTTTTCGAGTACGAAATACCCTTAATTTGTGGTTGAAAACCTTTTCTTTTTTTTTGCTTGTCAATTTGTTTCCGGGTACGAAATACCCTTAATTTGTGGTTGAAAACCATTTTTTTTTTTTTTGCTTGTCAAATTTTTTCGGGTATGAAATATTCTTAAATTGTGGTTGAAACCCTTTTTTGGGCTTGTCAAAATTTTCCTCCGAAAAATTTGCCCCCCCCCCCTCCCCCCTTTGGAAAATCCTGGATCCGCCCCTGCCCTGTTGAGACTTGAGACTCAGTATATCTGAAGTTTAAATTTACACAGGTAAAGTATTATTTTCATGAATCAATTTATCATACGTGAATATAAAGAAAAAAAAATATCAATTCATTCATCTGTACCTGGGCCTTCCTTCATAGATTTAAGATTATGAGTCATGTTATCATCATTCTTCTTGCTTACTACATCCTCTCCTTGAATTCCTGCTTTGGCAGTCTCCTTTTTTTCTTTCAATTCATCTGTAAAAAAATATTCAATTCAATTTCATTTCATTCAACCGTAATGTCGATGTACATTTACAAAGTCACACAAAATATTCAAAATTGTGTAGGATAGATGTGGGCCTTAACAGAAGAAAAAGAAATTTATGAGCCATGGCGCAAAAAGATATTGACAAAACTGAATGAGAAAAAAATATAAAATGCTGCCAATAGGCATACAAAAAAATAATCAAATCCAGCCTCATTGTTCTTCTGTAGTTATACAATTGTGGAATCTATACAGAACTATTTGGCATGAAATTATGTTGGATTCAAATTGGCTTCCTGATTCCGATCTTAAGGTATTACTTTTTTTAAATTCATTTCCTTGGTTTCATGCTGTAAATTATTACAGAATTTCCAATTACATTTTTGTATGTTAAGAAACTAGAAATATATTTACTAGATAGATGGCGCATAACAAATGCTGTATGTATTATTGAACTATGGATTTCTTTTATACTGGCAAAGATAGAGTTAAATATCTGGGCCCAGTCTGACAAAGAGTTGTGATTGATCCACTCAATGATAGCGATGGAAAGCAAACAATATCATACTTCTTCATACATAAACTGAAATTTGAAATTGTCTGTTTGAAAACACAAGAGCACATAGATTTGTCAAGAGAATGGTGCATATACGATTATAAATCCTAGTTAGAAAATACTAATCACTGTACACGAGACGATGGATGTTCGGGTGTTTGTGTGTGTGAGGGTGTGTATATTTTTTTTCATGTGATATGTACATGAATTAATTATTGTATATATTTTAGAGGGTTATTTTCAAGCGTTAACTTTTTGTTTTCCTCCTTTTCTTGTAACGATACTTTATTATAAATGTATAACTTGATAAGATATTTTAATGATTATCAAAAATAAATAAGTTGAACTGAATTTAAAAATTTCAGACAGATATATCTGCAATGTAATTTAGGGCGTTACTGGCTTGCCATAGGTGGAATGATTGGTCGAATCAATCACAATTTTTTGTAAGAAGGGGCCAGCAAAGGAGTCAGCTAGAAATATTGCATTTGTACACATTCTGTAATCTCAATTCAGGTCTGATTACGAATATAGAGAGTTAGTTTATATGCTAAGTGAGATTTACATCATTTTCCGTTAACGTAGGCCAGCAGAGGAATCAATAAATTATCCCTGAATAATATAAAGAGAAAATTTCAATAAAGTCACTCATGTATACCTGGATCTGCCTGTGTAACATCACGACTCATGCTATCTTCATTCTTCTTATCTCCAGCCTCGTCTCCTGGAGTTTGTTTGATCGCCTCCTTTCCTTTCCATCCACCTACAAAGATAAGAATATTAGATTTCAACCAAAAAAAAATATTGCTAAAGACTCAAAATAATTGTCGTCGTGTCATTAGGAAATGACCGTTTTGATTTTGATTTTAAACTTTATTTTTCCATGTTTTGTTTTGTTTTTTTTTCTATCTGTTACTAAAGTATTTTCCAAAAAAAAAAAATGTAAATAAAACATTACCATCCAATGGCACATTTTATGCACTGTACATACTTCGGTACAGCTAGTATAATTAGGATTTAACGTCTACTGGAATCAAGATGATTTATGTCTAAAGAGTTACTCAATGGTGACAAAAATAATTTGATTTCATAACGGATATTCAAACAACGTAAATCGGACTAGGAATATCGAAGTTGTGACGTTTTAAAGCTTTGCAATCTTTTCAGTGAAATAATGAATATTCAATGAGCAATTTGGTGATGTAATATCCCAATTTGTTATTTTCTATTTTATTCTGTGAAATTGTATTTATTCAATTTTCATCCTCCGAGAATTAAAAAGATTGGATAGGCATTTAATGCTTTAGATATTAAATTATTTATTGCTTCAACTTACTTTATTAGAAGGGAGACATTTCATTCTAACATGTATGAAAATATCATGTAATACCATAAAAGATAAAGTAGCTACTTGACACTATCTGCCCATCTACGAATAATCATGATGACCTGCATATGACTGTTTTTTTTTATACAAATTTCAAGAATTTCGTGGGGTGACATCAGATTGTGGTACCATTTTGGGGTATTTTGCTCAGTGAATTTTACTCTATTTATCGAAACAATTATTTCTAGCATGGAGTACCCCTTTCAAATGCAATGGGGTAACGTTCATGGACAAAAGAAACGGGGGTTGGGCTGCAGAGCGCTTCAGCCCCCTAACCTTCCACGTAATTAGTAAACATTAAAAAAACGTAAGAAATTATCACCAAGTAGTGATTTATGAATGTTCATCTCGCACCCCCTTATATCTTTTAAAACCATTCCATGGTCCCTGACATTCAATTTGACGGCGGGTCCACCCCAACCAAAAACTTAATTGAATAACAAGAGAATATCCAACAAGCATAACACTCAAAATCTCATCAAAATCGGTTGTAAAAAATCAGAAAGTTATGACATTTTAAAGTTTCGCTTAGTTTCACAAAACAGTTATATGCACATCCTGGTTGGTATGAAAATGAAGAGACTGATGCCATCCACTCACTATATCTTTTGCATTTTATTATGTGAAATATGACATATTTAATTTTCTCCTCCTTGCCCTGTGAAACAACGATCACTTCCTCCCTGAACACGTGGAATAAGCATTTACTATTATATGGTTCAGTCAAGTTGGTTCGTATTTTCGAATTTGTAAGAAATGAAATATTGTGTAATTCAAACAATAAAAAACAAAAGAAATAGTGAGTGATGGACATCATCGACTGACTCATTTGCATGTCACTGTTTGGTGAAAAATAAGCAAAAACTTTAAAATGCCATAACTTTCTTATTTTACATCCGATTTCGATGAAATTTTCAGCGTTGTGCTAGTCTGATTTTTCTCTATTGATTCAAATCAACATTTTCTGGGGTGGACTTGACCTTTAGGATTCCATAATATGATTTTCAACTTACCTGCCATTATCTCTTGAGCAAATGGATAGAATCCTGCTTTGAGAAGTTCGTTGCTCAATAATATTGGACTTTTTTCAAAAAAACCCCAAAACTTCTTTTCAGTCACCCAGGCGGTTATAATATCATAAGGGTTTAGATCTTTCTTCAACTCCTTGCCAAGAACTCTATTCAGTTTATCCACTTCTTCCGGTAAAATGGTTTTTGCTAGCATTTTTGATACTCTACTGTTTATGACGTTGTTCCGAAACTTTCCTGACAAAGGAAAAAATGAGAATTGTGATTTCATAAATGTGTTGTTGGTTGAGTGAGTTATCGATTGATTCATTCATTCATCATGTTCATCGTCTATTTCACCAATTAATGCATTGAAGAACCGTTTAAATCATAACTGACAAATACATTGATGCCATTAACCTAGACAATGGAATAACTGGCTAATGTAAACATGTCCAAAGCAAGTCCTATATTTCTTTTTTTTTCATTTCAATTGTTGTTTCAACCGTTTTAAAGAAAGACAAAATTAATGATATTCAATGTTAAAATACAACAGAATATAATACAAAAAACGGAAATGGTTAGGGAGTGAAAAAACAAGAGCTTGTATAGGGTTCCCTATATATAACAAATAACAAGGGATCTGTGAAATCAGGTATTATACGAGTATCAAAAACGGAAAAATCGGATATATAAATCCACTTAAAATGCCTTTGAAATAAAGAAAAAATACATTTGAAATAACAAAATAATAAAAGACTGAAACAAATAAATAGTGAGAGATATTTTTACAA
Organism: Lytechinus variegatus; assembly: GCF_018143015.1. NCBI lineage: Eukaryota > Metazoa > Echinodermata > Echinoidea > Temnopleuroida > Toxopneustidae > Lytechinus > Lytechinus variegatus. The sequence continues at coordinate 19,303,563 of NC_054747.1, read as the reverse complement.
TAAAACAGAATGTTTCGTCAATTTCATGAATTTAGTCAAAAGATCAAAGCTGAATGAAAGTAGTTCCAATGAACAAGAATCTATAGAAACAAGATTAATTTTCCCAATATCATCCAAGATCTAGATCCGGTATCCATATTTCCATATTCACTGTTCGAAATAGACATGAAATGAAATACTCCGAAATATTACTTTGCCCAATTGATCTGGGGCCCGGCAGCCGCTGTGATGCAGCGCCAGATCGACGAGGCTCTATCCCTTTACTCGTTGAACGCCAAACAGGGTAACAGCAACTCCCATCTTTTAACCTCTTTTGGTCTGACGCGGCCGGGGTTCGAACCCCCGACCTCTCGGTTGTGAGACGGACGCTCTACCAACTGAGCCAACACACCAGTATAGTATCATATACTGAACTATGTGAAATCATGAAAGCAAAGCTGAAAAAAGGATATATAAGTACATGTCGGACAGTAAATAATTATGATATTGCTTGGAAAGGAACCGAAATTGCTTGAGTCAAATATGCCCAATTTCCTGAATTCTCATCACGTAATTTCTAGCAGAATCATTTGGAACATATTATTTTATTTTTACATTCTGGGGGTCACTTGATTGAATTGTACGAACTCACCTTGAAATCGTTGCCTTTAACCTAATTATTGAACATATCATACTCAATCATAGCAATAATAATAATAGACACATTTTTCTATCAATGTATTTAACTAAGTTCTTTTTTAAAGGGAACTATTTTGGCTGTACACAGCAGGAAATTAAACGGTGAACATCTTAACTGAAAATAAAGCAAATAATCACTTTGGGTAAAAAACTCATAATCGTGATTTAGATTCTCTTCGTTACCTGAGATAATACCGAGTGCAAGCTCCTTCTCGCCCAGATTGTGCAGAGCATCAGCCAAAACCATGCGATGATTGAATGATGAAGGACGGACAATGTTTCTCCATCTTTGAAGTACAGATTGACAGCTCTCTTCTCTGTCATCTGGACCAACTGGCTTGGAATCATCAGAAACACCGAGTTCCTTTGCTAATTTCGCTGGATCAACTCGCTTCTCTTCTATTTCTGCTTCATCCGCCAGGCCGATTTCAAATCCTGTTAGATGCAAACACCATATTCAATGTCAGCTGCAGAAATTGCAGATTACTTTATTGGGGAAAATCATTAAAGGTGTAGATTAAAAAAAAGGCTTTTTGCGATCTATCAAGAAAAGCGACAATTCAATTGTTTTTTCAATTCTTCATGCGATGGGGAGGGTAAATAATAAATGATTAGCTAAATCCAACCTACCGATAAGCTTCGAAATCGAACGATGGTAATACTGAAAATTTCGTCGATCACACAAATAGGAGAAAGTGTAAGATAAAAATTATTGAAAAAAATGGTAGGAACCAGGGGCTGTACCCTGTTGTGGCAGTTGTGGCAACGATCTCAAAATGAGTTCGAACAGAATCCAATAAAATGACCACCCAACTGTTTGTACGTATAATAATAATAATAATGAGACTTGTAAAGCGCCAAATCCACTCTGTAGAGTGCTCAAGGCGCATGAAGAGCTAAGAGTTAAATAGCAAAGTTTTTAGCAGATTTTTGAAAGTTTCGACAGAGGTATATTTTTTATGTCTTCAGGAAGGCTATTCCACAAAGTGGGGCATGCAAAAGGAAATGTTCTTTCCCCCTTTTTTTAACTTTCGGAATGACAAGCCAGAGGTGGATGAGCGCAAAGATCTGCCTGGTCTGTAGTGATAGGTAAATATGAAAATACTTACCTGATTTTCTTATTTACGAGATAACTCATACATCTACTTGATTTGCTAGTTCAGCCTTCTGGACTGCCATACCCGAATAGAACTCCCAAGGATTTAAAAAGCGCGCGCGCGCCCTCTCCCGTTCAGGCTTACTACCCATGAACACCGCGCAATTAGCGTCCATCTTCCTCAACTTTTGCAAGCCCATACGTTGAAACATGTTGCTACGCAAGGCGGAGGGTCGGTGGGAGGGTATCAAGTAGATGTATGAGTTATCTCGTAAATAAGAAAATCAGGTAAGTATTTTCATAATTTACTTCAATAACTCCATACATCTACTTGATTTGCTAGACCAGCACGGACTCAACCCGTAGGGAGGCATGTTTTCAAATGTAAGCCCGAAAATTTAAACACCAAAGGAAACACGAAAATTAGGGAGAGGGGGAAAAAGCCGCAGCTGCTTTAAGCGCCGAAGCAGCAAATCTCGCCTCACTGGACGGAATGTCCTTCAAGTAGAACGAAGTGAAGGAGTTAGATGAGCGCCAAAAGGCGGCTCTCAAGATGTCCTCGAGGGGAATGCCCTGGAAAAGGGCCCATGACGAACTAATGCCCCTAGTGTCATGGGCCTTAGGCCTGGTTGTATCCGATAACAAAGCACCCGCGCCCGCTGAGTTGATGGCCTCAACAATCCATCTAGAGATGGTGTCGCGGGATGCTGCTGAGAAGGGTTCACGTGAAATTACAAATAATTGATCTGAACTCCTAGACGATTTGGTGCGATCCAAGTACCACTTCAACGCCCTCACGGGACACCACAATCTATCCTCTGAAATAGATGAAAAACTAGACAGAGGGGCCAGGAAGATTTCAACTGAACCAGACGACATAGTTTGATTCTTTGCGATGAACGAGGGGGTCGGAATTAACCTAACACCCCGTCTCTCCCAGCGAATGTGTCCCGGGGAAACACACAGGGCATGGAGAGAACTTCGCCTTTGGCCCGAAGCGATAGCCATTAAAAACGCTGTTTTGATGGCTAAGTTATGGAGAGAAGCCTCCGCTAGGGGCTCAAAGGGCGGTTTTGCAAGGGCCTTAAGAACTGCAGGCAAACTCCACGACGGGGCTAAAGATTTGACTGGTGGCCGCTTCACAAAAAAGGATTTTAATAAATCCGTAATGACTGACGAGTTAGATACAGAAGAACCATCCGCGAAACCGCGGTGCGTCGCTGCAATCGCGGACCGATAGCCCCTGATAGTTGCGATCGCTTTGCCTTTATCAAAAAGGTCAACCAGAAAATCTGCGATCGACGCAATCGAAGCAGAGCGAGGATCGAGTGAGCGTTGATTGCACCACTCTGAAAAGATGCCAAGTCTGGAGTTGTATAAGCCCAACGTGGAAGCACGCCTGCTTTCCGAGACAAACTTGGCTGCCCGATCCGACAGACCTAGGGCCCGGGCATCCTCCCCGAGAGCGGCCACGCAGTCAAGTGTAGTGACTCCGGCCGCGGATGCCTGATTCCCGAGAGGGGCTGGGAAACTAGCTGACTTGTCGGAGGTAGAGTGAGAGGATCCCCCACTAATAATTCCAGTAGTTGGGGGAACCACGCCCTTCCCGGCCAGTTGGGTGCTATGAGAAGTACCCACGCCCTGTCCGCCTTCACCTTCCGGAGGACCTGCGGGATCAGGGAGAAAGGCGGGAAGGCATAGCACCTCTGACGTCCCCAGTTCATTGAGAAAGCATCGAGATGTGACGCTTCCATCTCGTTTACTCGAGAGCAGAAGACTGGGAGCTTCCGATTCAGCGCTGTTGCGAACAGGTCGATGTCCAGCGGTCCCCAGCGGTGGAGAATCGACCTGAAGATCTCTGGGTTTAGTGCCCACTCGGAGGGGAGGCACCGCCCCCGAGAGAGGAAGTCGGCTATGAGATTGTCCCTGCCCGGTATGTACGAGGCGATCGGGACAATCTCCGTTGCACGACACCACTTCCAGAGACCCGCAGCCAACGCGTCGAGAGAATTCGACCGTGTGCCCCCTTGTCTGTTTATGTAGGCTGCCACAGACCTGTTGTCCGTGCGGACCAGCACTGTCCGCCCGATTAGCTTGTGCTGAAAGTGGCGAAGAGCGTTGGACACCGCTTGCATTTCCAACACATTGATGTGAGGGAGGGCGCCTGGATAAGCCCAATCTCCGGAGTCTAATTAAAAACTCCCTGTAGTGAAAAAGAGGGGGTTTTAAGTTCCGTCTGTGAATAAAATCTTAATCAAGAGAAATTATTCAGAGAAGAAAGGAACAAGAAATGAACTTGAGGATCCGGCTGTGAATAAAAAATCAATCAAGAAATTTATTCAGAACAGGAAGGAAAGAATTGAGTTTTAAGATCCGTCTGTGAATAAATTATCAAACAAGAAATTTATTCCAAACAGAAAGGAAAAAGGAATTGAGTTAAGATCCACCTGTGAATAAAATATCAATCAAGAAATTTATTCAGAACAGAAGGAAAAGGGAATTGAAGAATTAATCAATCAATAATCAATTGAAAATCTTAATAATCAATTCCGGAAGAAAAGGAAAAAAAAGCAGAGTAGTAGATCCCAACCTGTAAAGGGAATAACAAGAACACCCACTGCAACAAGTGTAGAGGTTGTCTAGAAAATAATTCAAGAGAACGGCACTAAAAACTACCACACTTTGAACATGAAGAACAATGACCGTGGCAGGAGAAGGTTTGCTGCCACGTAGGCAGATTAAACCCGGTGCCTCGCGAACGCGCTAGCGAAGCGGCGCGACGAGGGGGGGGGGTACGAAGGACCCACCGCCGAGGAACGTGTTTCAGCGTGAAGAACCCAAACGTTAGGAAAACAAAATAAGTGTCACAAAAAAACACGCTAAAAAGTCGCGCCGGGTGTAAATCCTGAACACAATCTAACACACAAATGGGGAGATTGAAATTAAAAGGGAGAATGCACAAAAGATAAGCAAAAAGAGTATACCAAAGATCAAAAAAGATTTGAAATTTGGGAGACTTATCTGAGCACGTCTGATCCGTAGGCTTGCCGAAAGCAAAAGAGGAAGATGGACGCTAATTGCGCGGTGTTCATGGGTAGTAAGCCTGAACGGGAGAGGGCGCGCGCGCGCTTTTTAAATCCTTGGGAGTTCTATTCGGGTATGGCAGTCCAGAAGGCTGAACTAGCAAATCAAGTAGATGTATGGAGTTATTGAAGTAAATTGAATGACTGTATTGTGGTGCTGATCCACGAATACTATGAAAGGCAAGTAACAAAATCCGTTTTTTATAGGGAGCCAGTGAAGCGAATAAAAGATGGGGGTGATATGTGAGCGTTTACTTGACAAAGTGACAATGCGAGCAGCTGCATTCTGAAGCATCTAAAGCTTATGTAACTGAGCCTGCGGTAAATTAAACAAAAGGGCATTACAAAAATCAAGGCGGGAGGAAAATAAGTGTCAAAAGACTCTGCAAAAAATTGTAATTGCTGACAAAATGACCAAAATAAGCAAGGAATTCCATAAATTTTGCATTTTTCTCAAAAAAAATATGAAAACACTGTCCACATATCCCTTTTTGTGTTAGGTATCATCAGAATTATCCGATTTTTGCTAACAGTTCATGATTTTAGAAAGAATAAGTTTATTTCAGCGCACCAGAACTACATGTAGATCTATGATAATATGGTGGGATTTAACATTGATTTTAAAGAATTTCTCATGAAATAATTGTTTGCTGCAACTACTTTGTTTTATCTTTAATAGAAATTCTTAACTCACCAAACACTATCGACTTTGCCTCTTCCAGATATCCAGCTACCTTCAAAGCACTTGCAATCTCCAGTCTCTCATCATAGCCTTTGTCTGTACTAGATTTCACCTCGAATAGCAATGTCCTTGTACCATGTTGTATTATTTTAGGTCCAAGTTTATGTTTGTAGCGAGTTAGCACTTCGTCACCGATGTCGAGTGCTTTGGCAAATGGATAAACGTCTGATAGGACGAGGCGATAAGCTAATTCAACGAGTTCTACATCGTATATTTTGTATTCTTTCCCTTTTGGAAGAAGACACGCTAGAAAAGTAAATAGTGATAGTAAAAGTACAATCAGAAGTCTCCAACTGGGGGGGGGGGGGCTTCCATTGACGAGTGGATACCAGGCGCGAAACACGTAAAAAGGATTGTCTTTTTTACGTGTTTCGTTTTGATTGGTAGTAAGGGTGTCAAAAACGCTAAAATACTGAAAAGGGTATACATTTTCCTAAAAAAGCTACGTGTTTACGGCAAAATTTGCGGGAATAAAAGGACTAAAATACTTTATAAAGGATATACTTTTTGCTGCAGTACTACCTGTTTAGGTCCTCTTTGAGTGAGGTGTTGCAAGTGGGGCAGTACTAAATCCAATGAAAGTAAGGTAAAGCCGACGTCCGTGGATAACAATAAAATATCACTGTACTTTTTTAGGGGGCAATTCAGGAAAAAAAATTGTGAAGTGTACCGTTTTGTTTTCAATACTTGTTAAGGTTTCACACGCCAATATTTGTAAAGGAAGGCATTTTCAGATATAGACGTGTCAATATATGGTTTGACCCGGAACAAATAGCAACAAATGATTTGTCAACTGTTTCTGGCAGTATTTGACCTCAGGAATAACAAAATCCGCATATGGGAAAGTAGTTATTTCTCAAGATGGCGTCCAAAATGGCCGCCATTCACTGAAAATGGATATAACCCACTCACTACCCCCCTAGAATCCTTATTTTGGTTCATATTCCATGATACAGTGGGTAAACGAATTTATTGATACAAGTTAGAGTGAATATCAGCATTCAAGAGTACCAGAAAGATCCAAGATGGCGCCCAAAATGACTGCCGTAGGCTAAAAAATCAAAAATTCATCTATTGCTTACTTCAGTGGCTTTAATTTGGTTTCTATTCAATGGTTTTAATGGTGAAGTACAGTGCCGGTCGCGGGAAACGTCACAATGCCCCCTAGGGCAAACGCGGTAGCCCGTAGCGGGCATTTGAGGGGAGCGGACGCGGGAAGACGCCCGCGTCCGCTCCCCTAGGACATGAGTGCCCGCAGTTAGCGCCCGCGTCTATCCTAGGGTGTTTTCTCTAGGATGTTCGGCAGTGCATTCTTGGTCGAAAGAAGAAGTCTGATTTGACACATTTGACTGCATGTGATCTTTTTCTCATACCAAGCATAAGTTTTCGATCATTTATCGTGGATAAAATCTGTTATGAAAATTACATTACAAAGTTTTGGGCTGATAACTGGGATTTTAGGCTTTTCACCGAATGACTTATTGTGTTGGATTACACACTGGCACCAGCATAAATGGTCATTTCCTATGAATATTCTCCCCGTGGTGTCCGTTATTTCATTCACTGATATAATGAGTTTCTGACAAAGGAGCCGGTATTTGTCGATGTTGAATCTACATTCCGGAGGTCGTCCTAGAACTATTTACTCTATTCTTTCCCTGCATGGCCATCCTTTTTTATATACCCTGATATGCCTTTCAGGCGCGGATCTACGAGATGCAGATAAAAGGGAGAAGGAGAAAGCAAAAATGAAAGAAAAAGGCGAAAAGGAAGGGATGGATTGAAGACGAGAAGGAAAGGGGTTTAAGCATTTAAGCTAAATGCGTTAGGAAAGTTTTTAATAGTTACATATATGCTAATAGTTTTTGTTGTTCTGCTCTGAAGCGCATTGAGCATCTAATCAAGATGGAAAGTGCGCTTTACAAATCTCATGTATTATTTTTATCTTCCATATAATACTGAATTATGTATTGTACCAAGCTGTGGTTTGGTTTTGTGATTTGGTTTTATCATTTCCAATTCATATAACAAAATATATTCGAAGGAAAATCTTGTTTTACTGAAATGAAATAATTGAAAAAATGTCTAGACCCTCAATGATATCCAACTAATCTATCAATATAAAACCGCAGTTCGTAAAAATGATAGGTTAATCTTTACTTCGACGATCATCATATAAGTGTATCAAGGATATTAATATTCGTTTTAAACCCATCTATAATTTTGTATAAAATTGCATGTAATAAATGCGTTGGACAAGTAATCTTTACTTTGATTATGTTAATTATTATTATCTTCCCAATCCGAATATCTACCGATGTAACTAACACCGCAATCGAGAGCAGATAATGTAATCAGATGTTTTAGCAAAAAGACAAACTTGTTAAATCTGCAACATTTGGGTAAATTTATACTTTTTACAGGGTGGGGATTTTAGAGACCCGATTTGAACCGAATTGAAAAGAATATCCTTATTCATTGTTGTTGACGCATCAGATAATTAATACCCCCCCCCCCTTTCTAAGAACATCCTGTCATAAATTGGTAAGCGGATGTGATCAAAGGAGAGGGGTCGATGTGGACGGGGAGCAAGACTCTCACAGACTATTGACAATAACAAAAGAACCAAATAAAAAAAATCGATGAGCACAACCTGTTTTGCTAGTGTTCGCTTTTTGCGCGTCTACTTTTTATGATGTGAGAAAGAACAATTTTCCCCGATATACAAATGCATTAGCATGATTAGAGAAATGAATTAAGATGATTAAAGGCAAAGAAAATGAAGGTAGAAAGGAATGAGCCAAACTCTAAATTGGAAAATAAAGAAAGGGACAAGATAACACTACACTAAAAGGGAAAACAGAAATTAAAGAATGAAAGAAAGGATGAAAGAAAAGAAAACAAATAACATCTTAAATCAAAAATTCAACCTACAATAGATCCCGATCACGCTAGTTTAAAAACATAATGGTCTATCACAAGATAATCGAAGTACATGCACATGTAAACATAATGCAATGTACGTACCCTAGGATTTCCTAGGGTAAGTGCGGGCACAGCCAATTTTACATAGCACGCAGGAAACCGCGGGCCCGTCTAAACGCCCTAGTCTGCTCCCCTTGAATACCCTCGGTTAGACGCGAACGCCCCCTAGGGTGTTTGCGTGCTCGGGCGTGACGTTTCCTGCGATCGGCACTGTAGTACAGCGGGACGGGTTTCAAGGACAGTCAGTGGTCTGGTGTGTCCAAAAATCCAAGATGGCTTCCAAAAATTGAGTTTAAAATGGCTCTTAATAATTCAAATTGACATAGCTCATACCATATCCACCTGGGAGATATTATTTTGGTGTCTAGATCATGGTTTCAATGGTCAAATAATACATTTGGGCGACAGTCATTGGTCCGGTATGTTAAAAAAAAAGATGGCTTCCAAAAATTGAGTAAAATGTTGTTGCTACTTTAAATTGATAGTTTGTTCCATATCAGGGAATATGATTTTTTTTGGGGGGCCTATATCATAGTAAAATGTGTCAAACAATACATTGGGATAAGCTACAAGGACGATTGGTGGTCAAGTATGTCCTAAAATCCACGGTTGCTTTAAAAAAAATACATGTAGTATAAATTAGCTGCTGGTATTTAGAAATGGACATAGTTCATGCAATATCCGTCAGGGGCATATAATTTTGATGTCTATACCATGGTTTTAAAAGTAAAAATAGTTACAAGGACAGTCAGTGGTACAGTATGTCGACAATCCAAGATGGCTTCCAAAAATCGGAGTAAAAAATGACTGCTGCTACTTTAAAAATGGACATAGTTCATATAAAATCCATTTTAAGGGGGTCTTAAAATCATTTAAGACCCCCATTTTTAAAGCCATCTTCGATTTTTTGACATACCGAACTGAATGACCTTTCAACTTAACCCAATGTATTAATTGACCCTTTCAACTCTAGTGTAGACAGCTAAATCATACTTCCAAGGTGTATTACTAATAAACTATGTATACTTTCAAGTAACAACAGTAATTTTACACCCCATGTTTTGAAGTCATCTTGGATTTTTACATACAGACAACTGCCTAGTCTTGTTACTTACCCTAGTGTATTACTTGACCCTATAAACCATATTTGACACCAAACCATATTCCCAACACAGATATAGAAAAAGTTATGACCTTTTATGAGTAACATCAGACATTTTTTACTCCATTTTGGAAGCCATCTTGGAATTTTAGACATATTTTAGACATTAGACCACTGACTGTCATTGCAACTTGTCCTTATATATAATTTGACCCTTGAAACCATAGTTTAGAAACCGAAATCATATGTCACAGGCGGATAAAAAATAAGCTATGCCACTTTTAAGTATCAGCAGCCATTTTAGAATCGATTTTTGGAAGCCATATTGGATGTTTGGTCACACCAGCCCACTAACTGTTCTTAAAACTAGACCTTATGTATTATTTTGACCCTTGAAATCAGTGGTTTCGACACAAAAATCGCATCTCCCACGCCGACATGAAATAAGCTATGTCCGCTTTAAGTAATAGCAATCAATTTAGAATCAATTTTCGGAAGCCAACTCAGATATTTTGACAAACCAGGCCACTGACTGCCTTGTATCTTGCCATAATGTATTGGTTGACCCTTGAAACCAGTAGTTTAGAAATCAAACTCACATCTCACAGGCCAAAATGAAATAAGCTTTGTCCGCTTTAAAGTGGAATGAAACGTTTGGAACAATAAGGCTTGTGACGAAACAGAATCAAAGAATAAGAACAAAGAAAGTTTGAGAAAATCGGACAAATAATGAGAAAGTTATGAGCATTTGAATATTGCAATTACTAATGCTATGGAGATCCTCCCATTGGCAATGCGATAAGGATGTGTGATGTCACATGTAAACAACTTTCCCTTTGATGGACTATAAAGTACCCTCAAAATGTCTGTTTTTTGCCTTTTCTCCTGGTGATACAAACTCTTTATCCATGATATATTCTTTAAAAATCTGTATTACCTGCCCTTCTATAGAAAGAACACATGATCTACTGATAGATGTGATAAAAGAGGCAATTTAAGTGAAATATATACGAAAGTAATTATCGCATTGCTAACATGAGGATCTCCATAGAATTAGTGATCACAATATTCAAACGCTCATAACCTTTTCATTATTTTTCTGATTATTCTCAAACTTTCGTTGGTCTGTTTATTTGATTTTTCTGTTTTCACACAAGCTATCTTGTTCCAAAGGTTTCATTCTCCTTCAATTATTAATAGCCATTTCAGAATCATTTTTTGTTTAATCCATCCCGGATTTTTGCACATACCACTGGCTTTCCTTGTAACTTGGCCCAATGTATTATTTGACCCATTAAACTACGGTATAGATACAAAATAGATACACTGGAGGGATTATAATTCATTCTAGCCTGTATCAACAATTTTTTACCCCCTAGACCATGGGATATCAACCGAAAAAGGATTCTAGGGTGGATAATGAGTTAGCTGTATCAATTTTCAATGAATGGCGGCCATCTTGGACGCCATCTTGAAAATAACAATATTCCCGGATGCGGATTTTGGTAGATTTTTAATATGTTATTCCTGAGGTCAGATAGTAAAAAAAAAACGTCGAAGAATCATTTGTTGCAATTTGTTCCGGGTAAGGATGTTTTTGGTCGTATATTGACCGGTCTAATATGGAAAATACTTGTTGTTTAGGGTGATTTTGAATCCCCAGGGTCGCGCCTGTTATCCACTCGTCAGTGGAAGTGCCCTCCCCTCCCGGTGGGCGAAATTGTTTTTCCCACCGCAGTTGTGGAAGCCAATATGAATATTCATGACTTGCATCTTCGGAATAAGAGTACGCATGCGCGTGGACATGGTTTTCAAAATTATGGTCGTTCGGGTTGCCATGAATGAATCAGCACCTTCATCTTGCCGATACCCTTATATTGGCCTTAGGCTTAGATCTAGATCTATAGGTAGATCCAATTCTTAAGCAGTTATTAACTTGCCGTAAATGACAGGAAAAACTGCTAGGCTACGCTATGGCTACCCTAGCCTAGGCTAGCCCTTGAGGTTAGCGCATAAACTATATCTTAATCTTGACCTGTCTACATATGCATGCGGCTGACCAATGGCATGGTTAACTTAGAATTGGTTAATTCCGAACTTTACATTTACTTGTAAACGTTAGACCATTGAGCTCGGTCGCCTTGCTTTAATAGGTCTATATTCCGTATGTATTTCTAGATATAGATTCTAGTAACACAATTGCCGATTTGGAGCACGGGATATAAAAAAATTAATGGTAAAGAAAATGCAGATTGATCTATTGTATTTTTTTTATCAAGACGGGGATCGAGTTTACTCTGCGATTGCAATAAAATGCAGAGATGTGCGTTGAACATAGATCTAGGCCGTCTACGTGTGTAACAGTTCTGCTTACTGTGCCTGACGTTAAAATACGTTCCATGCTGATCAGAGTCTATCAAGTTCTAGAGCTAGACTAGACTAGATATAAGATAAATTTATTTAGATCTAGGACTAGTTATGTATACGGACTAGGTGGTCCAACATAATAAACGTTAAGTTTGGAATTAACGAGTTTGAAGTTAACAATGGCATGAGTCGGCATTAGACAGGTCCAGATTGGAGATTTTTGTTTAAGAATTGGATCTAGACATAGATCTAAGCCTATAAGGCATATGTAACTAATGTAAGTGCACCGGAACCATCGACGGATCCAGGGGGACTGCGAAGGGTGTGTGTCCCCCCCCCCTTATATTTGAGCGGCGCCTTCGGCGCTGCTCAAAATGAAAAAAAAGAAAAGGCGCCGCTTGAAAAAAAAAATAAAGGAAAGAAAAGAAAAGAATTATTCACTGATAAAAAATTAGCAACAGTAAAGGAAAAACTATCCCCCAGCAAAGCACAATCATATCATCTTCCTTATCTATTACCTACGTTCTTCCCAACAATGTCGCCGGTGGCAGTGCGCTGCCTGCATCTCACTGGCGACAATCAAGAATAATCAGCGCCACCTTAATCTAAATCGGCGCCGGACAAGAATAATCAGCGCTATTTGGTTATAAATCGGCGCCAGTCAAGAAAAATAGGCACTACCAGAATCTTAACCGCCGCCGATCAAGGATAATTAGCGCCACCTAAATCTAAATCAGCGCCGGACAAGAATAATCGGCGCAGGTAAAGAAAAATCGGCGCTGCCTGAGTTCTTAACCGGCGCCGACCATGGATAGGCCTAATGAGAGCCACCTATATCTAAATCGGGGCTGGTCAAGAATAATCGGTGCCAGTCGATTATTAATTAATTGCCACTGCCTGAATCTTACTTCACGTCGGTAAAAATAATCAGCACTACTTGTTTAAATCGGCGCCGGTCAAGACAAATCGGCACTGCCTTTGTCTTAACCGGTGCCACCCAAATTTAAATCGGCGCTGGTCAAGAATGATCAGCGTCCCCTGATCCCAATAAATAGGCGCCGGTAGAATAATGAAGAAGGGCCTATTGCTGACCAAATCTAAATCGGCGCCAGTCAAGAATGATCAGCGGCACCTGGTTATACATTTTATTGATGAATGGTCATAACGATTAACAAAGCTTTTCGCATGTCCTTGGACTGGGACAAGACAGTTGCCCACAGATGTCATGAACGTTTAATTTGTTATTTAAACAAGTGGAAGGCCTCTGGCCGTCTCACCTGCATCACACGATTCCACATAGCAGCATTGCTGACTTTGAAAATTACTATAAATCTAACAAGATGTTCAGTGATACTTGGTTACTCTTATTTTCACGTTTTATGAACTAGACCAATACACTTACAGAGATAGGATGGTAATTCAACAAATACCCCCAACGTGGCCAAATTCATTGACCTCACATGACCTTTGACCTTGATCATGTGACCTGAAACTTGCACAGGATATTCAGTGATACTTGATTACTCTTATGTCCAAGTTTCAAAAGTCAGATCAATAAACTTGCAAAGTAATGATGGTAATTCAACAGATACCCCCATTATGGCCAAAGTTCATTGACCTTTGACCTTGGTCATGTGACCTAAAATGCGCACAGGATGTTCAGTGATACTTGATTACTCTTATGTCCAAGTTTTATGAACTAGACCAACATACTTTTAAAGTTATGATTGTAATTCAATAGATACCCCAAATCGGCCAAAGTTCATTGACCCAAATGACCTTTGACCTTGGTCATGTGACGTGAAACTCATGCAGGATGTTTGGTGATACTTGATTAACCTTATGTCCAAGTTTAATGACCTAGGTCCATATATTTTCTAAGTTATGATGACATTTCAAAAACTTAACCTCAGGTTAAGATTTTGATGTTGATTCCCCCAACATGGTCTAAGTTCATTGACCCTAAATGACCTTTGACCTTGGTCATGTGACATGAAACTCTAATAAGATGTTTAGTAATACTTGATTAACCTTATGGCCAAGTTTCATGAACTAGGTCCATATACTTTCTAAGTTATGATGTCATTTCAAAAACTTAACCTCAGGTTAAGATTTGATGTTGACGCCGTCGCCGTCGGAAAAGCGGCGCCTATAGTCTCACTCTGCTACGCAGGTGAGACAAAAAAAACCCAGGGGCCGATCGCACGAAAGGGTCTTTCCAAGGACCGTCTTTTGTGTCGCCCATCTTTTATGATACGCTATAGGCGGGTTGTTTCTGAAATTTATGATAAAGAATAAGATTCGTTAGTTTGCTTTTAAATCAAATTTTATACAATATCATGATATATCACATAATTTTATAAACAAATATGTTGTTTAATTTAACGGACGAATGAAATATGTTTGCAGAAGATTTATTTAAAATGCGCTTCACATGGCGCATCATAAAAGATGGGCGACACGATAGACGGTCCTTGCAAAGACCCTTTCGTGCAATCGGCCCCTGAATCATACAAAAGTGTAGGGCA